>NW_008825618.1:3021148-3040109 GCF_000699105.1 Pygoscelis adeliae
AAAACTTGTTTTTCTACACTGATCTATGTTTTATCGATTTTCAGAAAAAATTACAGAGCAGCATCCTACAAAATGAATGTGTCTCAACCTGCTAATAAGTCATATAAACTATGTTTCCATTTTATTACCTCACTTTCAATCTTATACCAGGAAACTTGTAAAATTTTTGTGAATAGTTCATCGTCCCGGTACCCAAGCAGTGGTTCGGTGTGTGGGAGAACACCAAGATTCAAGCACTTGATGTCACTTACTGGCCCCTGTGTTTGCTTCTAAGTAACTGAAGGACGTTCTCGGTACTGCTTTTCCTCCATTCACAGACAAAGCATTTGTGCCAACACACCGAGGATGTTAAGAGTGTCCATTTCACAAAGCACATCCAAATGTCAATTCTTGCAGTTTGCAGTGAAAGGTAAGTCAATATAACAGGTGTTTTGGCCAAAAGAAGAAGGTCTTGAATAAATATTCACTTCCAATATCTGTTTTACTTCATATTTAATAGGAAATGTTTACCACAATGCAAATAATTTTAAACCGAAATTAAGAACGGATTTCCATAAAATATCTAATAGCTATTATCAATTAGATAATATCAATGTTATTTAACATAATATTGAAATGTTGTGCCTTTAAGTAAAAACATTCACTTTTTTTTCCTTTAATTTTTCATTACAAATTGATATCAAATATAAACCAGCAGCTTCAGGCTTTCAAAAATGTTGATTAAACGCAGAAAGACTCAAAGTTTTTGAAACCTCAGTTTCTCTGCCCCAGAGACCTCAATATTAAACTCTGTTATTAAAGGAAAGCTAGCTGAAGTTATAATAATGAGTTTAAGAAATGTAAAAAATGCCCGTAGTATTTTTAAGAATGCCTATTAAATTGGAAGTCTTAATAAGGGCACCAAACCAATACAGCATGGGACTGTTTAAAATCCAAACACCGAACACAGGTGATACTGAATCAAGTGCCTTACGGAAATTCAGAAATACAGTCAGCAGGCAGAGTTGTCGTCTCTTCATGACACAGTATCACTGATGTTTCTGTGACAGGTCCCATTCTTCACAAAATTTTACCGACTGGCTCAAGCAAATGTTCATGCTCTGATATCTTACTGACTGCATCTCCTGTGGTGTCTTCAAGCTCTGGTGATGAGCTAACCGGGTTGCAGTGTTCTCTATTAGCCTGTACTTACATTTACTTCCATAAACAAAAAATACTGACCCATTGCATTTTCCAGCTCTCTTAAGTGCATTGTTAGTATCAGATTTGTTGAACTTTATCACTGACTCAGAGCTTTGTGGTCAATTCTTCCAAATGTCTTTAGTATAAGTTATCAAACCTGCCGATAGAAGAAATGCTCTTGTTTTTTAGCTGATGTTTAACTTCCCCTCTGAGTTTTGCTTAAATACGTAATGTGGCACTAGTGTTCTGACACCCTCACAGCTTTCCGTAAAGAAAAACAATGCATTATTTCTGTCTTTTCTCCATCTTGCTTGATAATTTCGTAATTCAAACTGATACCAGTGCAGAAATCCTGATATGTCAGAGCTTAGACGTTAACTGAACTACTTGCTATGCACATAATCTTTACTGGAGTGTCTAACAGTGTCTAACTGCTTCAGTCACTCACATTTCCTTCCTAAATTAATTTATTCTCATGATTTTACATTCCCTAAGAGTCTAGGTAATGTCAGTCACCTCAGTTATCACTTGTACGTAGAATATATTCCATTAAATTAATGGAATGTATGCTAAAACCACTGCATATAAATAAGCACTTTAAATTTCAGAACTTTGGCATTTTCCATCTACTTGTAGGAAAATAAAACAGCCTTTCAGCACTTCAGTACAGTTATGATTTCTTAAAAATCTAAACCTTAAATATTCTGGAAGATTTGACAGGTACATATTGGTTTAACACTTGTGAGATAAATAAATGGTCTGAACCAGACACTAATTTCTGACTGTCTCAATTTTATCATTTGAGAAACAGTCACATAGTATATCAACATAGCATAAAGAACTCAATCTCGCAGTTTTGCAAGCTGTCATGCAAGACAGCTGAGGGTCCCAACACTGCTTCAAGTAAAGGTGGTGTATTCTTCGTATGAAGAAATAATAAAATATTAACCTTTGAGTAAGACAACCATTGTTTACCAACATTCCTCAAACACAGGCTTAGTTTATTTTCCTGTTTCCTTCATCTGCCTCCAAAAGCCCTACCTGTTTTCAAGGCTTCTTGCAAATTTTCTCCATGATTATAATTTCCTTTAGCTTCACCAATCATACAGTGTTATCACATATAATGGCATATAAGCTGCATCCATTACAAAAGCAACCACATTTTCCTTATCACCTTCACATTGGGTTTAATTTCTGGTAATACGGTAAGTCATAGATTCCTTCTTGATGTTATAGAGCGTGTTGTTGTATTATGGAATTATTTCCTTACTCTACAGAAAGATTGAAAATCCTGTTTGTTTTACAGGAAATCTATATTGAAAATTTCTAGCTAAACTAGTTTTATCAGTTGGGCTCTTAGCAGGCAAGAATATCTATTTTTTGTCAAGAGATTAAATAAATATACAACATGAAAAGAAAACATTAAAATGCAAGAATAAACAAAGCAAAATAAAAATATTCTCATTTTTATAGAAGTAAGAAGCTTCCTTCCCTCAAGGGGCTGTCACTGAACTGAGCTAAAAACAGACATGAGGGTAGCAGCACACAGCCCGCAAGCTCTACACCTTCCAAAACTTGTGTCATATTTCCCTAACCTCCTCCTTCCCATTGCACAATGTGTGCCAGTCATCATTCATGCATATTCAGACCCAGCTGAAGTTAGCAGTTCCCCGATTTCAAGAACTGCGGTAAAAGAAGTGAGAAAACCCACAGACTGCTTCTCTGGGTAGCCGTAATCTGTAAGTGGCCTGAGACAAGCTGCCCGGAGGAGAAAGACGCTGCGTAAACAGGCTAATTGGGCAGGCAAAACCTTCCCCTGTAAGCCATCGAAATGATTTTTTTACCTCCATATCTATTACTTCAGTTTATTGTCCTTTAAAAGAAGAGTAATACTGGTTTACTTTGGAGGATTGGTTTATTAGGTATCTAAATACTTTTGGCATAAGCTAAGCAGAAATATATGCTTTTTTTTTTTTACCGGAAGATAACTGTAGTCAGCACTTTAAGTTTTTAAAGTAACTGAGGTCTTCACTAAGTTCTACTACTTCAACATTATGGCCAAACTGCAGCACTTCACATATTTACATTATCATTTTAATGCACAGAGAAGGGGAATGCTTTTTTCCTTCCATAAAAAAGCATTAATAGAACCTTCATAAAATTGATTTTGGTCTCCGCAGTAAAGCACAATGAATAATTAAATCCAGTTCCTCAGTGAGACCACACAAATAATCTTATCAGAGATAAATATTGCAGCAAAATTCTGCTGTCATTTGAAACAGCACAGGATTCAGCAGAATATTTTCCACTTCACTACATAGCTTTGGGTTGAGGAGTTTGTGAGTAGTTTCCTTGCCCTATCATACTACTCAAATCTCTAATTTCTACACATTCCCAATCAAAATATTCTTCAGGTAGATAAGAATTAAGTAGCAGAGATTTTTAATTGCTCAAGAAAAAAAAAACAAAGAGGCAGTTTTCTGCCTGCTAAATAGCAGGAATAAATAAGGAAGGTATCCTAGAGGTGTTCTGCTCCCTCCAAGTCAGGAGGAGTTTGTCTTTGGCCCTAATGAGAAAAGAAAAGCCAACACGGCTGCAGAAAGTTTTGCCCAGGTGGTACCAACTCCCTTCTTGCTGTAGCCTTCTGCGCGGAGCGCTCGGTACGTGCGCACGCTCTCGGCATCCCTGAAACGCTGCTGTGGGTGTTGTAAAGCGTCCTCTGACAACACCTGCAACTGAAACAGGTATTTCCTTTGATAGAGGTCAATTGCCAAAGACGGAGTTGCATTTTTTCACATACGATAAAAGCACAGTTAAAACTGGCATCTTTGTAGTAAATTCAGTAACGCTATATTCACTGTACTGATCAGCGTCCATGGCAGAGAGAAATAAAGGCCCTCCAAAACTGTGACACGGTAAAATTTTAGCTGTGCTCTAATCTGTTCGCTACATATCTCTCCTTCCCCTGCTGAGACCCTTGTCCGTGAAAGAAACCTTGGGGGAAAAAAGTATCAATGCTTCACTGAAAATGGTATTCACTGATTTAGCTCCAGCACCAGAGCACAGTGAAGTGGTTTGGTAATTTAGACTTTTGCAGTTCTGCTAAACTTAGTAAAACTGATGTCACTGAGCCCGGAAGCATCTCTAGAAATATTCACACCACTTCTTTTCAGAGAATGAAATCTTCAGAAGGACACAGACAGAGCTGGATTGAAAAACAAAATTCACAAAAACATTTTGAAAGTTGTTTTCCTTCTTCAACTTTTTAGAGAGTTTTGACATTTCATGAAAGAGGAACAACAACCACCTCTCCACCAAAAGCATGCAAGCCAGAAAGGCACTACACCAGTGTAGACCCAACACAGACATGTGCACCTAGGTCTCTCACATTTCAAAGCAATAACCTAAGCTCTGAAATACCACTTATTCCAAGACAGATCTGTCTCATTTTAAAACAGAAATTATGCCCTAGAAAACCCTGTCAAAAGTAACATTTGGAGACATGCTTGATTTTGACAAAATTGGATGTTTTTTGCCAGAGGCAAGTGAAATATTGAAGAGCAAGAGCTAATTAAAAATAATTCCTATCTTGAATACTTGATCTGAGTACAAGTGCCAGGACAAACTTCTGGGGTTTAAACAGTAATGTAGCAAAACTTGGCTGCTTGTGACTAAAACTGAAATCCCACAACAAGCTGTGCTCAGGCAAACTGGCTTCTCTGGGTCTCTGAGCAGGATAGCTGAGAATCTGTGCAAATTTTATTGAGAAAAAAAGAGAAGGAAAAAAAAGAAGCCCAGAGGTGTTGGTGTCTACCCTCTGGTTTTTGTAGCAATATTCCTTGGGATAACTGACCTCCCACTGAAGGCTCTCAATGTTAACATCAACCAGTAAACCTGTCTGAAGTAGTGCTGACATACTGAATTATTTAAACACTAAAATCTTCATAATAAGGTGTTTTCAAAAGCAGAAGAGAATTATTTTCCTGCAGCTCTGTTGCACGTCTAAGAAGTCAGAAAATAAAAGCGTTCTCCAAATGTGCTGTAGGTGATATCAGCACTGGGGGCCATCTGTGGGAGGTGAACAACTGAATCCTACCCTCAGAAAATGCTTTCACACTTTTTTAAAGGAAGAATAGATGGGGGCAGGGGGGATCACTTTCTCTATTGCTCTCACTGAGTTTGGAGTTTACTGTTGTTAACCAGTTTCAGCTCACTGACTAATATCCCTGAAGTTTTCTGCCGCCATCCCACTAAATTAAAAGCGTAAAGGTAAGGAGGCACAAGGTACAGTCTAGTGATACAGACCCTATTGCTGCTGGGAAACCCAGTGCTTAACGAGCATGAAAGTAAACACGCCAAATACCTATTTGTATTGATGCCACCAACCCCATTCCCCCTGTCAAATCTCCTCTCTGGTCTCCTCCTCCTTGCCTCACCTCTGAAGCACGGCTGCCGAAACAGCTCTTGGCTCGGTGGCTGATGCCCAGGGGAGAAGCAGCAACTGGAGCGTAACCTCTGCTGCCGGGACAGCAGCAGCTGGGGCCAGTTGATCCGAGGCTTGGTATAGAAAGCGTAAGGAAGAAGCTTTTATGCACTGTTAAGCCACCCTTTAACGCGTGCAGTCAAGCAAGAGACTCTACCAGTCACCCACTTACTGGGATGCAGTACGGTTTTCAGCGTGGTATCTTTTTCATGTTTAGCTGTGTTTTTTTCCCTAGAGAGCAATAACTCATCTATGCAGTGGGATGCACTATTACATACAGTTCTGCATCCTCCCCTAAGAGGGACAGTGCAGAAACACTGCAAGTCACAATATCACACCAGAGAAAAATCTGGTTCTGAGTTTCAGATTCAGCACCTCCCTGTGCAGCTTGGCATCTGCCATCAATACAGTATTTTTCTTTCCAGCTCAGAACATATGCCTGTTCATGCATGAGACAAGATTGGACAACGATTGACATCATCTGTATCTTTGTTAACCCATTTTCAGGAAACTGGGACCTCTTCACAGTTGAATTTAGAAAGATAACTGGTTTTTCCATGTGCTAAACCAAGATAATCTCCTGTGTTTTGTTTCTTCTGGCATCTTGTTTAGCACTTATGCAAATAATATAATTTATTTGAGCCATTTGCAACATTAAACATGGAATTCAGCAGACACCATGCACAACCAAATTGCACAACCATATGAGAATGACATGGTTTCCAAAGATAGTTACATTAAGCTTACATTTGCAGAATAAATAATTCAACCCTCATGCTCCACATTTAAATATTTATACAAATACACTGCTTGTCACAATTAGTTTGATTAAACTGTTAAGAAAAAGGAACTGTGCAAGAAATGAGACTTCATCCAGGAGGAGAAGCTATTTATGTTGAAGTTAATTATGTGAAATTACAGAAGCAGCAGCAGGTCAAGAAGCAGTCCTCCAAACCCACACAAAGATCTGACCCCCAGCTCATTCAGGGAAGGTTTTTTACCCAAATTTTCTGCATTTAGCAAACAAGACCCTGAGCTTATTTTCCTCTTTGTCTCACAGAAACATGAGACATGTTTTCCTCTTTCTCCCATGAAAAATCTTATTTATAGACTGAAAATACACTGTTGTTTACAGACTATTTTCTGCATAATTTTCTTTCACAACATGCTCAGGACAAATCATTTGCTTTCACAGCACACTCACCACAACTTCTTGAAGCAGGAAGAGAAACATTAATGGAAAACCTTTTCCCTTTAATCTCAGGGGCATTTTTCAGGAAACTTCAAAAATCCTAAATAGCCTCAGAGAAAAGCCTGGATTTGTGGTCCTGTTTATAGATCAGAATAGGGATTATTTCTGATGTACGTGAGGTCTGGTGCTACAAAGTTCAGGGGGACAGAATGACACTCCCCTTCTAGGAGGAAGAAATCAGCTTGCTCCATCTCACTGGCATTAATTTTGATGTGACTAAGGCTACCCAGAGCTCCACACATGACATTTTGTTGTAATACTAGGAATTCAAGCTCTGACTGTATGTGCAATATTGGAGCCCTGCTGTAACAAGACTTATGAATAGGCAAGTGGGTCACCTTGATCTGAGGCTGTTTATTCTATGTTTTTCAGTAATTGAAGGAAAAAAAGGATGACAGGGGTCTACTCCATCACTGACCAAGTTCAAGCTGAACAGCATCATGTAAGAGCATTTACTGCACAAAACAACCAGTGGGAGGGATTCTGCAGGACAAGCCAGTCTGCCAAACCAGCCTATGATTCAAGCTTGTGAGGGATCTGCCCTTGCATCAAAGGGCACTGAGTAGAGACTTTGTCCAGAGGACAAATAAAAAATTCCTCTTGTTTCTATCTAGTTAGTTTAGTACCATTTCTGGAATAAGCCTATGAGAGCCAGATTAGGAACGCTGCAAAAATTCACAAACACCTGTTGTACTTTTCGGTGGTGGTTGGTGGTGCAAGAGCACAAAGACTGGGAATGAAAGACTGGGATATTGCTTTTAACTGCCATGGACCTGCCAAAACCTGCCAAAGAGTTTTCTTTTATTGTATGATTCAATGAGACCAAAGAATTTAGTTGTTGTATCTATGAGGCAAGCTAGATTCCTGAATGTAGGTGAAACTTTCCTTTTTTTATTAAATATTTGGTTGACATATTTCCTCATATTCCACTTCCTCTCACCTTCCCCTCCCAAATAAAAAGTTTCTCCGTTTTCCTATTTCCAAGCATGAATACATAATTATGTGCAAATGAAAGTGAGACCAAGAATACATTCAAAGAGGTGGTGTTTTACTTTCCCCATAGCAAAAGCGAACACAGGAAGCTTTGGGAAAGCTTGTCCGCCGCCTGGATTTATGTTTAGAAGAGCTCTAGCAAGGCTGAACCTGGTCCCCTTTATTGCTGGCATCTGGGAGGAGGTTAAACATAATTACATACACATAAATGAATCCATAATCAAGGACAGAACTGGCGCACCCTCAGAATAAAAAAAATAAGTTTGACTATTTCTCCAAAGTTTGTCAAGCAAGGAGAAAAGCAGGTGGACAGTTATGGAAAACCCCTGCTTCCCTCATATGTAGGCAAAAGTTAGATATGCAGCTACAGTCCCCAAGAAATAAAAAATGGATAGTCAGGTAAATTCATACAAGGAATTGATGTTTATACTGCTGATAAAAACTGCCACCACACCACAGGTCTGCTTTTCTTCAGTAAAAGGACCCCCCAAAAAAGAAGAAAAAGGCATAAAGTGGAACCACAATGTTCCACTCTTGTGGACAAGTATGAAGGGAAGGTAAGTACGCATGATATGGGTATTTATCAGCTTGACCTTTTCAGGGAATGGATTACTAGAACCCTTCACTTTCTCCCCTTTTATTTCTCTGTCACCAAAATAGAGCAAAGAGCAACATTTCTGTGTCAGAGAGGGCAGCCATCAGGAGCTTTATTATTATATTTATTACTACCTAGAGAAACTTCCTCCCCAACAGTCCTCAATGCTGGCAACCTGCTGAGAGAAAGAAAAGTAGAGTCCATGAGCTGTTTGCTGTATCTGCCAACCTGTTCCTGACATTTTTATAGGGGCTGGGGAAAGACTTCATTTTCACATTGATCATGTAGCAAATCAGTAAAGACAAATTCCAGTCAGGATCTTTGTAAAACGGCTTCTGCAAACCAGGACTTATCATAGGACCTGTGTATCAAAAGCATTCTTGCATATTTTTTTCTTGACTATTTTAATTCATATTAGTAGCTTAGTAAAGTAGTTGCAGCAGAGAACACTTTACACCGGTTTAACCAGGACCTGCCACTGAAACAGTCCCACCAGGTTGGTTTTAACCTGGAGAAACTCTCCAGCACTGTTTACTGCTGAAAGGTTTGTGCCAGTCCAAGGCTCTGGCTGGCATAGACATAGGAACAAGGGGTGGGTGGTTGACCATGCACTGGACTTTTCTTTCAGGAGTAGAGCTGACATTAAACATTCAGGAAACTGTGACCAAAGATTTGGGGTATGGGAGAGGTTTACAGTTATTTTGCAATTATTTTCAATCACTTCCAGTATAGACTGGTTCAAGATATAAAAACATTATTTCCCCAAATATCATATATATTTGCAATATCTCATAAGATTTCAAGTTACAAAATCAGACAGGTTAGCAGGGAGCGTTATCTGAAGTATTAACACTGAAAAGTTATTCTTCAAAGAACCATGCAGTACTGGCATCTGAGAGAGAGTCCTTCCCTTACCTTTCCACTGCCCCCTGGTTTTTCCTTTATTTTGGTTCTTAGCCATGATCATGCCACTTCCCAACAATTGTGCAATCAAGGCATAATTTGTTCCATCAGTAATGCAAGAAATCATTTAGAAAAACATTATTCACTGTCAGCTGAGTCTGACTCAGGGAAAAAAATGTCCAGAGGTTGTAGAAGAGATTGAACTTTTAACCATACTATTAATTTCTCTGACTTCACGGTGCGTTACTCTCTAGTCATCGT
This sequence comes from Pygoscelis adeliae, assembly GCF_000699105.1. Taxonomy (NCBI): domain Eukaryota; kingdom Metazoa; phylum Chordata; class Aves; order Sphenisciformes; family Spheniscidae; genus Pygoscelis; species Pygoscelis adeliae. Next base: position 3,030,818 of record NW_008825618.1, read on the forward strand.
CACTTGAATATAAGGTTTCAGAAAAACAAGTTAAAAGCAAATCAATTATAAAACAGGAGAGAATGATAATGCTAACCAATATTCCCTTCTCTGCAGCAAAGAAGGAAAGTAATTGCAGGGACAAAACATTTTTAGGTTTTGTTCTCAGAGTGTCAGTACATCTACCATATAAATAACTAGATCTTATAATTGTATTACAGATACAATAGGTATTTTACTAGATACGTTCAACATCAGATGCATGCATGTGCTAAGTATAAGAAGTATTTGCTTGCTTGTAGATAGGCTACATTGATTAAAATATTTGCGTTAACACAAGTGAAAGCAAAATCAGACCCGTTCCTCTCTGGGATTGAACAAAAGTGGACTAGAAAGTCGACAGTGTTTAAAAAAACAGTTTTTTATTATGTGTGTTAGGAAACAATTCCTGTTAGGGGATATGCTTATTTTACCTTTCCATGTCATTAGTAATGGAAAGAATTAAGTGCATGGAACTAACTCGGTATATCCTGGAATAATGCAGAACCTTTATTGGATCATTTACCCTGATCCATTAAAGCAACCCCTCCGTGTAACTCACAGATTGTTTTGACATGTCCTGTAGGAAGTCAGAACAACCAACCTTTGTCAGACTAATGTATCCCCAGAGAGATCTTATGGAAGGTCAAGAAACTTATAGAAAATGTTTTGTTATCTGCAACCATAAAACCTAAGAGTAGAAGGGACAACAATAACAAGCCATGGCTGTCTCTTACTGGTCTTCCTGCTGCACTGGTTTTGAAATTGCTTTCAAACGGTGACTAGGATAAAGACCAGCACTGAAAACCTTTAGCTTCAGTAAAGATTAAAGACATTACTAACGTGTATTCCATAACTGGTTAAATACTGTCTTGCATAATCTTATCTTGCCAATACTGAAACCATCTTTAAGTTGGAAAAAGAATCAGGTTAAGGCCAATTAAAGTCTTATTATGCAAAACATACACAACTCATTCAGCTGAAGGTGAGAAAACAGAATGTTCTTATCAGAGGTTGTTCAGTTGTAGGTACTCTTCTCAGTGAAATCCACATGTTTTTTCAAACCTGGAACAAGCTGTAACGTTCAAGGAGACTGCAGAGAACCGCCCTTCCACAGCTGTATACCACGGGACCCTTCCCATCCCTCAGTGGCTGCCTATTTCTCTCTTGAAAAGCAAGACCTCATGACTCTGTACTGATAGCCTTAAACAAAAAACATGTTCTTCAGTCTTCAGAAACTCTCACGCTTCTAATATTAGAATTATTTATACTGTAAACCTGTTCTGAACAAACAAAGACCTATTTTATGAAAGATGTGAATAGGCACGTTTCATTTTGACATTCTTAGAAAGAATGTATGCTAACAGAAGAGCATCTGGTCATCACACCTCAGGGAGAACAGTTTCAGTACCTATGTGGTTAAGATGTCTGACTTCCTGCATTTGGACAGCAAAACTTTCTGGTTTGTATCCTGAATAAAGTTTATCTCTAATCTTTCTAACAAGAAGCAGCTTTCTTCACGCTGCAGTGAAGGAACATAATTACTTTGTGAGACAGTAAAATATGCCTAATTATTCATCGAGACCTTTTCCCTTGATCATTCAATTGGCCTTAGATCACCTTTATTGGATTCAATTACATCTTCTCAGGAGGAAACTGTAACCCATTTAATATACATGCTTCCCAATATTTTAAAGATACTGGCTGGGAGAGGGAGGGTCTGAAGGAAAAAGCCCATTGACTAGAAAGCTCCATTAGTTGCTACAAAAATAAGGTTTTTACCAGCTTCAAAGTGTTAGCGTCAAAGATGCATTTGTAATAGGACACTTTTTAATATTCACAGCAGCATGAGGTGACTCCTGGGTCAAACCATTATCATAAATTACACATATAATTGTGCTGTTTTATCAAACCTTCTTAGAAAGCTCAGTCATGACTACGTGTATGAATTCTACACACACTTTAATTTTGGCTTATGGTCTCAACATTAACACTAAATATTATGCACTTTGCAAATGACATAAGACATGGTTCTGAAATTAAAAAAATAAAGCCATGTTAATTCTATAAGCTGTTCAGACATGTAGTTGTTCAGCTGAGATACCCTGACTGACAAACAGACACATGAACAGTCAGCTAATGAAGGTTTTGGGTTTTTTTTTCTGTTGCATAAAGTTTCCACTGTACTATCCAGAAACCTTGTGCTCTGTGGTTAAAATTTGTAAAGAGGAATGCACTTAAAATACCCTTAAAATACCCAGTAAGTCTAAAGAGTACATTGTAGCTTCAGGAAGTATCACTATATACTTCAGCAAACGGGCCATCCAGGTCATTTTCTTGCACATTGCAGAAGCTGTCATATTGGAACTGAATCTTGTATTTCAATGTATTTTACTTTTTATTGCAAAATAATAATAAAACTAAGCAAACTGTGTTTTCAAATTACTTAACTGGGAGCAAAAGGAGAAACAAAATATCCAGTTGCAACCTCACAAAATACTGAATGCAACATATCTGGTGTAAATTAGGAGAAACTCAGTTTTACATCACCAGCTCACAGTATGAATAAGAGCCAAATAAAAGAAGGAAGCCACGCTTGAACACAATGTGGGAAAGTTGCATGTTGTGTTTCTCAAAGAGCTCAAGGAAAAGTTTTGCATAAATAAGGCATAAAGAAGCTCAAATCAGGGCCATGTAAACTTCCAAATCTCTGACAGCAGTTTTCAAAATATCCACTGTAACCTATATTTGTAAATAAAGATATATGCATTGTGCCTGTTCGGGAAATAATGTCAGACATTTTAGGAAATAAGATTAAAGAAAAGATAAAGCAAATCCTAGTAGAAAACAACGGTTATTTGAGGATGTGTTTATTTTTCTGAGAGCAAAGTCCAGCTATGTGAATTCTGCAATATGGTTCCTTTTGGATTTTCTTTCTCAGTTTGCGCTCCATACTATACCAGAAATGCTACAGGTTATTTTGACCCTCATCTCCAGCTTTGGTTGATGTATAAACATGCAAACATGCACAGCATGTATGCTGGATACTTGACCAAGTAACTGTTGTTTCCCAGTTGCTATGGTTCATTAAGCACAGGCTTAGCTATGAATTATTCAGGATGACACTTTCTAAGTAGACTTTCTGCTAAAAGTGCCATGAAGGAGTACAAGAAAACCTCATTTACTAGAACTAAAGTAGTTAATTTTTAGAGTAGTAATGCATTCAAACATTTGAAAGAAAATGTTTATTTTAATTCAAGAAGAGTTTGTTTTGTTTGTTTTTTTTTTTACCTCTCCTATATAAGAATACAGGTAGAAAATACCAGCCTCTATCTTGAGATTAAAAATAATGTATTGTATAAACCCAATACATTTTCAGGGTTATCTACTTCATAGCAAGCACTAATTTCAAATATTACAATTCCAAATACCAGGAGACAAAGCAGATAGCTCTTTCTCAGACCTCTGTTGATCACAGTGGCAGTCAGCCCTCATTCCCATCCAGCTTAGTCCAGAATTCAGCAGAATTCTTAGCCTGAATTATCAAGAACTTCCAGTTCTATTTAATTTTTGGTATTTGTTCTTGACATTTTGGAAGCTCAGGGCTAGTACAGAGTCTGGTGAGCCATATTTCTGAGTTATTTCACATTAATTCATGCTTGGTTTAGACCTTTGACTTCCCACCAAAATAAATTGGCAGAAGAGGGAATAAAACCTGAGAAGTCTCACCCACAATAGCCTACCGTAATTTTTTATATCAGTCTGAAGAGCCAGATACAGGTGATTGCAAATCTGAAGAGTTACTGGAATGGGAACCATCCATGGGGAAAAAAGTTGCTCCTGTTTCAGGAGAATGTTCACTACTATGTTTAGCATATTCAGGCCATTTTATTTTCAGGTTGTCCCAGATGCAGATTTTGTAATGATACTTACTTATTTCCTTCGTGCACAACTAAAAATCAGAGAATGCGGTCCCGTCTGGGTGGACTGCTCTGGAAAGCCCCAGAATATCACCTTGACTCATGTAAGAAGAGTATCAGGGATACTCCAGTCCACTGCTGCCAGGTGCTAGAAACCAACGGCAGGAAAGATGTGAAGTAGCTAATTTTATCCAGTGGCCTTTATCTTCTTTGCAATGAAACACATTTGAGCACTTTGTCCTTACGGCCATATTAGTTCAGTCTGTATCAAAGAGGAGGAAGCAATATCTTTCTCTCCTTCCCTCCCTCTCACCTACCTTAGATTCTTACATGCAGTTATGCAGATAACCACCTGGTGAGACATGTAAGAGCTCAGAGGGAATTAAAGGTCTGTTGTTTCATCAGGGTGTCCACTTCCTACCTAGTTAAGCACTGCATATGGGATTTATTTTAGAAGAAATCTACTGGCAATGGCATTTTATTAGGATAGTATTAGGGAGGATTTACATAAACCAGCTAACACGGGTAATAGCCTCCATCACCAAAGAATGATATTACTCCCTTTATTTCCACAAGAAAGTTCCTCAGTGCACACCGCTAGCGTATTAGTGTATTCTAAGTCTAATTTAATTTAAAAATCTTTACTTCCAATGAAATTTGTGTATTCAAAGTACATCTATTGACCTACCAGAACACAATAAAAGTGAAAAACACTGATTTATTTAAACATCTTCATGTAATCTGGTACCCAGGAAAATTAGTTAGATGAATAGACTCATATAACAGACACCTTCACAGATTCTGTTAAGGACTTTCACACTATCTTAGCTTAATGCTTTTGCTGGCCTTTGCTCCAGTGATACTTCAAGCACTTTTGCACCAAATAGTTGCAAAAGTATCCAGATTCTAGCTGTGAGAAATCCTGACCAGGAACCAAGTTAATGTTGTTTCTATTGCAAGCTTAAGTAACTAATCTCCTTCTCCATTACTGAAAACTGCCTAAAAAAAATACTATATTCTTTACATGAAAGAATCACCTTTGGCGGTATACAAGGGAACTTGAAAAACATGATCAAATTTTACAACATGGAATAAAAAAGAAATAGAAATGTAAGTTTAAATGTTTTGTTCCATAACTTCGAGACATAAACATACATCTCAGACTTTTAGTCTTTCAACTTGGCTCAGAAAAAAATGATAGAATCACAGAATCATAGAACAGCTCAGGTTGGAAGGGACTTCAAAAGAACATCTAGCCCCACCTTTCGTGGGAAAGGGAGCCTAGATGAGATTATCCAGCACCCTGTTTGTGTCTAGTTACACTGAAAGTGTCAGTGAAGTAGATGGAAATACAAGTTGTAGGTGAAAATTAGAACAACTACTCCTTCAGCCACCTCAACTGGTAGTCATAAAGACCAAGTACTTCTAGTGCAGAGAACACGCTCCTGAGCTCTGCAGCTCTGACTGCTGAAGCTCTTCCATAACAGCTGAGCAAGAGAAGAGTGAGAGATGTCTAGTGAACAAGGTATCTAGAAAATACCATAGTCTCTGCTCCCATTAATATTTTAGCATTTTATGTATATAACAGGATACAAAATAAAGAAGAAAAGATGGACCTCTTCCCTAGTGGCTATTTGTTTACAGAGGTATTTTAGCTTGTCTTATTTTTTAAAAGACTGAGCTTAAGCTCAGTCAAGAACCACAAGCCTCCGTCCAACCTCACATCTTATTGGGCAGTAAGCCACTCAAAAAGCAGGCTATATTCTAATATTAATAATCCCTTCCCTCATCTACTCACTTGCTTATCTTCTCAGTGAATTTCTAACAAGTCAAAGACATTAAAAAAAATTAAAGACTTCAATAAAAATAATAGGCTACGAGTTCCAGTTGGCAGAATGCGGCATGAAATTGCATTACTTGTATTTTCACTCTGTACTTGTGCCCAGCTGCCATCCTTGGTTTGGAGAGGGCGGGCAAAGCATTACTATTTATGGGTGGTCTACACGGCAAACTAGAAATCAAAGGTAGTGGTCAGTTGTCCCCATGACTTTTATCTGAACAAGAAGTGTGTTCCTCCCCTTGTTTTTGATGCTTCTCTTATGTCCACATGGCGATTTGCAGAATGCCAAATCTCTGGCCTTAAAATTCACTCTGCACTCCCAGAAAAACACAGCTGAAGACCTGGACTTCAGTCTTGAGACTTCTGAACATAAAGGAAAGGAAATTAAAAGAAGTCTTAGAACGGGAGAACTGGCCAAGCTGTAATTTAGACATTGCCAAAGGCTTACTGTGGAAGGTTGGAGGCCCAGCTTCTGAGATTCCCATGCTTGGCAAGAAGAAAAAAATCCCTTGAGTATCTTCTAAAAACTTGGGCCTGACCTGTCTCTTCAACCTTACTGACCTTTCTTTCCAGGAAGGGGTGCAGAGGGATGAGGGAAAGGGACCAACACATGCACACTGTGAAAAATAAAAGGGTTAGAAAGAATCTTACTCATTCCCTATGCTATGAACTACTGCAGCTTCCATGACTTTAGTTTATGAAATATGCATTTTGGCACAAATACTGAAATAGAAACTTCCTTAAAAATAAAACTGAAGCTTAATCATGTGTATATATATTTTTATATGCACAGAAAATATTTGTACTTTATGAGGGAGAGAACTGAGAGAAGAGGGGAAGATTAAGTTTTATTTTAGATTCATGTAACTGGAACCTGTTTATGCGGAACTGTTGTCCTATTGACAGGAAAAAAAGCCAACACAGTATCTCTTACTATAACAAAACCCCAAAACTCCAAAGCCTCTGTGCTGTCATTTGTGTCCTATATACTCTTATCTGCAGGAACAGCAAATTTCAGTTCAAGAGGTCTTTCCAAATTTATCCTTTTTTCCTACAGAAATTTTGCTGACCATTTTCTTATTGCATAAACTATTATTAGCAATAAATATGAATAGCATATATAGCTACATTTAATCTCTGGATATATGTTTATTTCACCAGACTGTATTACGTGGCCCACGCACCACTACAGGCTGGGGGCCTACTGGGTGGAAAGCAACTTGGCAGAAGAGGATGTGGGGCTCCTGGTGAACACCAAGTTGACCACGATCCAGCAATGCGCCCTCATGCCAAAGACCAACAAGCCTCCTGGGCTGCATAGGGCACAGTGGTACCAGCAGGTAGAGGGAGGTGATCCTTCCCCTCTGATCAGCACTGGTGAGACACACCTGGGGAGCTGGGTCCAGGTCTGGGCTCCCCAGTATGAGAGAAACATGGACATACTGGAGCCAGTCCAGCAAGTGCCCATGAAGATGATGAAGGGACTGGAGCATCTGTCATATGAGGAGAGGCTGAGAGAGTTGGGACTGTTCAGTCTGGAGAAGAGAAGGCTCAGGGGGATCTTATCAGTGTGTATAAATACCTGATGGGGGAGTAAAGAAGATGGAGCCAGACTCTTCTCAGTGGTGCCCAGTGACAGGACAAGAGCCAATGGGCACAAATTGAAATGTGGGGAATTCTGTTTAACCATAGGAAAATTTTTTTACTGTGAGGGTGGTCAAACACAAGAACAGGTTGCACAGGCAGGTTGTGGAGATATTCAAAATCTGACTGGATATAGTCCTGGACAACCTGGTCTAGGTGATCCTGCTTCAGGCATGGGCATTGGACTAAATGACCTCCTGAGGTCCCATCCAACCTCATCCATTCTGTGAGTCTGCGATCTTTTCAACATACTTTACTTTGTCCTGACTTGTATTCATTTGTAATTTTACTTCAAAACATTTAAATTCTTCTATTAGAAATTTTGGATCTGTAGAAAAGTAAGTGTTGTAAAATCCACTTTAACGTGTTTTTCCAGTCATAACTGTTAAGGTTTCAGAAAGTTCAGCATATTATATGCCTCCCTAAATTGATGTACTTGATGTATTGCAGTGAGTTAAAGATCAGTTTAGTAATAAGGGTCTTCATAATATACACTGTTCTTTGCATCTCTCAAAGCCAATCATTAGCTAATAAAGATGAAGATGCCACTAGTCTATAAAAGTTGCCCTAAGTTTACATGGCTAAACCAATGCATTTTGTTTTCTTATTTAGTTAGAAATAAGTGGCCATCCTTCAATAGCTGCCATAAAAAGAAATAATGTCTGTAAGTTCAAAATTATTTATGATCTTTCTGTAATGACTTAATATTTCCTCCTTCCAAAACAGGGCAGTATATTACAACAGCTAAATCTGCAAGGAACTGGGTTAGTCAGGAGAGTCTGCCAGACACTGTCAGTCACAAATAATACTCAAATGACAAAATGCCAAGAATATGTGGAAAAATAATGCCACAAAAACAAAGGCCATCCAAAATAATTACAGAAATCATCTAAAGTTTATAAAATCTTAGTTAAGTCAGGCTAAAACTTTGTTTTAACTAGTTATTCAGGTGTTATTCTATTTTCTTTCAGTAGTCTAACCTCAAGAGAGGGCTCATGCAGTTATCAATAGTGAATGAAAGGCATTTACGTTCACTACTGGTGAATCTTCCTGCTTGTTTCCTCCCAAACTTCTTTAGCACGCATTATAACCTATACTTAGGACCATAACACTGCTCTGCTGCACGGATCATCCTTTTCTTATGTGTTTGTACTATGCTTAGCCTGGTGGGGTACTAGTCTATGAGTGGGATGTCAAAATGCTACCCTAACAGTATTACCTAATTTTACTCAATATTACCCTAAAAATAACAATATTACTCAATATTACCTTAACACAAACATTAAATCCCTGCCTTATCTAGCAGGAGGTGTAATATGTTACACCTACCCAAGTCTAATCACATGCTGCTGCCAAAAGCACATTTCCATCCTGCGTCCCACCAGATCTCATGAGCACGTGGTTGCAGGGCAAATGGGATAAGTGATGATCCAGTGAAACCCTGGATCCCGTGCTTTCATTAGTTAATTCTCCACAAGAGAAATCAGTGACTCATCTGCATGCTGCACAAGTGCAAAGGGGGCTGAAGCTGCAGGTCCCTGGGGGCTCGGGTGGGGATTAGACCCTCAGTTAGTTTTGGTCAGCTGTAAAAATAAACCGCACCTCAACAGAGCTGAAAACAACTTCAGCAGGGCACTGGTTGATTATTAAAAGCATGAAAATAAATCGGATGATCTTGTACATAAATACTGTCACATAACTGTATTGATTTTTAGTTTATCCTAATAGTCAACTACTGATGGAACCAACTTGGCTGTATAGATATCCAATCCTAGTTTCAGAAACACGACAGTAAGAATCACACTTAATTGCAAAGCAATGTGCTGACACCCATCACTCAAACAAGCAGAGCAACTTAGAAAAAAATATG
>NW_008825618.1:3040120-3041816 GCF_000699105.1 Pygoscelis adeliae
TTGATTAAAGTCCTAGCCTTGGATGCAGACTCAATTTCTTGCTCTCCCATAAACCTCTCAAGATAATTTACTGCTATTAAAGCTACAGAGTGACTGAGAGTATTCTAACACCAAACATCAGAAGCCCAAAACTTAAAATGTCTGGGCCTGAATCCATAAAAGGACTTAAAAAATAATCCAGTGAAGGAATTAGCTGTCTTAAATTAGGCATGTCTGAATGGCAATGTCTAAATAATGTCTAATTTTTTAAATCTTGGTCGAAGAGCAGAATAGAAAATTCAGAGCTAGACATAGAGCAAGCATACAATGCACAAGTAGAATTAGAGATAAGGCAAGAGACTCATGCTCCAAGTGGCAAGTCATTAAAAGCCAAGGAGCGGGAAATATAATTAACAAGAGATGTGAGCTCATCTTCCTTGGAGCTTCGACTCCTGACCCGCTTGGAATCTGCATCCCTGATTTTGGTGTGCCAAGCAGTGCCCACAACTCATCTTTCCAAGAAACAAGCTGGAAGCAGGGGAGGGCATGTTATTTCCCCTTCTATAAAAGGTGGCAGTAACTGATCCCTAGGTGAACTCCAGAATTCATGTACTTTTCCTGGAGGGTCGGTGTTGGCCTCAGTGCGCTCCATAGACCAGGGACCAGAGTCACAGGCTGGGACTGGGCTGCACCATGCAGCCTGTCTCTCCTGAAGGCTGGCTGCTGTGCAGGCAGCACTGCAGGCAGCACTGCCAGAGCAAGACCCTGGTGCAGCTGCCTAACAGCCGGCCATACCCCAAAGACTGACTTCTGGGTCCTGTTCCCTAAGACTATCACTACAGTTTACAAGAAGAAGTCATTGCATAAAATGAGCAATTTTTATCCTTTATTGGTGCTGGCAATGGAGCTACAGTACAAAAAGAACAAGTGCAATTGCAAGAAGAATATCTAGGAAAATGAAAAATCAGAACCTAAAGAGTGGATTTTCTCACATCACCCAGCCCAACACACGTTCCAGGCCATGAAACAAGGGCGAAACTTTGTCACCTTTCCTAGGCCCCTTCCAAACTGCCTTACAACCAGCACTAGCTAGGGTTTAAGATGTTCAAGCGGAAGCCTGTAGTCACACAGTGCGAGAAGTCTCTTTAAGCATAGTTTTAGCAGTTTCAACAGTTAAAAGGATTTCTTCTTTTGCCCCTATGCTCAGTCTTGACTATTTCATGCATCTGGCAAAGGTTTCACAACATATGCTCAGCAGGTTGTTTCTTCTCCTCCTTTTGTAAGGAAAAACCAATCAAACAGAAAAAAATGAACATCTGAGGGGCAGAGGAAAAAACCCCTTGTCTACTTCTAAAAGGAAAAAAAAAAAAAAGCTTAAGAAAGCTATAATGTTTTCATACGTGTTGTGTCTCACCAGAGAAGCACTGGTTTAAATTTAGATTGACTACATTGAAATAGCACCTTGGAAGGATTTCAGAAAGCCTAAAATCATAAGCAATAAAAAAGAAATATTTATTTAAAAAACTACACCAAAACCCCACCCTACTTTAAGGAAGAGCATCATTTTGGTCTCGATACACACAATTAAAACTACAATCAAGGCAAATCTGGGAATTCGTGCCGTAAGCCAAGGTCACACCGGAGACGCTCGACCTCCAAGGAGAACAGCTGGCAAGAGCGCTTGCTCCTGCCTGCCTCGCTCGCCGGAGCACGTCCA
>NW_008825618.1:3042031-3074467 GCF_000699105.1 Pygoscelis adeliae
GCGACGACCAGGTCGCCTGATTTTTACACTGGGAGAAGAAAAGCAGTTCTCTCCTCACTCTCCCGCATCGGGTCTAATCCTACCGCGGAATTCACATGAAGGTGCAGATCTGCCTCTCTTCTTCTTGCCCCTCGGGTATAATGAAGCGAGGCTCGTGCGTTCTCCTTAGCGTGCCTCGCAGGCCGTCGTTTCAGCGAGTTGCATCTTCACGGACATCCCATGGTTTACACCTAAGAGATTCTAAAACCTTTTTATAACCGTTAGACAGATACCTCGGCGGGGAATGCCACGAGCCTCCCCACCGTCTTACGTTGTTTATGCAAAGATTTGGGTAGAACAGATTCAAAAATGGCCACATGATGAAGGAGGAAACAAATAGGTATCGCTTAGTGATTGACTCCTCTACTTCTGCTGTGTTGGTTCTTCCAAGTTTGGCTTTATCTACTGAAAGGTGCAACCTTTTTTTTTTTTTTTTAATCTCGGGAGTTTTTTTTGTCAAAATGTATCTTAGCCTAGAAAAACAACCAGTTACGAGAAGAAGTTGGGTTTGCTCATTAGCTCATTACTCAGTGACCATTGCTGAGATGTTTTTCTCTAAGCGGGTGGTTCACTCACAAAAAGTCTGGAAAATGCAATGTCACTTTTTTTTTTCTTTCTCATTTCTTCATTACAAAAGTGGTTGATAATGGACTCTCTCTTCCTGAAGTTCTCAGATATTTTTACATGCACACAGAAGTCCCATATACTCAAGAACTTCAAGCAGTTCAATCTGCTTTTGAGCTTCAGCATGAGTTCAAAGACCAATAAAGTAGGCAAAAGCATTTCCAGCATTAGTTGCCTCTGACAACTTCTCCGTTCAGTTCTCCCATTAGCACTGATTTTTCCTGTGAAACTATGCAATGTTATTGCCTTCCTAAGTATACACTTAGAAAAATCGCATCATTGATTGCTAAACACAGGGTTGTTTGTGAAGGAGCTAGGTCAGAACACTGAGCTTAGTACAGGAAATAACTGAGGAGGAGTTTTGGCTATAAATGCTATTAAAGATGAAATTCATATGAAAAATGTTCTGATGTTGTTTGAAGATATGCTGCACAAATAGACAAAATCCAGTGTAATCTAAAGCTTTTCACAAATTTTGCACCATCTGTGCTACAAGAATGATCCTGGAAACAAAAGTACTTGAATGTCCTCTGCCTCAATAATTAATGCCAACACATAAATTTCATACTACAATCATCACTTGATTATTCTCTCAAAGATCTAAAGATTCCAGAAATGTCAATTCGGAATAAAGCTAATTTTCACTTGCACTTCCCCAACCCGGAGCGCTTATGTTTTTAGAGTGTCTAGAACGTCGATTTAATGCAGGGTGACAGACTCCGAGAGACCTTATGTCCCTGGGTCACTGTAACTGTCAATGTCAAGCAGTCACTTCCAGAACAAGGGTGACAAAGGGCACAATCTATATGCTGTTTTTATTGCAACAGCCTTCTGAACGAAACCTCTGTCTATAACTTACATGTGTGAAGCAGCTACTCACTTAAATCTCAAACACTGTTTTGCAGTGGAAAAAATATTCACTTTGGCGCTCACTTGGGCATCCATCTCAAGTTTAAATAGGCGTCTTCATTAATTTTTTTGAAGATCCTCCATGCTAATTGGAAATACGTATCTACATTTGCAAGGAAACTATGCTGTAGGATCCCAAGGCCCAATTTCCTTCTCATGGGACTCAGAAGAATTTCAGTCTTCTACCAGAATAATTAGGAAATTAATCCACACTCTGGTCTTGTTATTGAGTCTTTCTGAGCATAAATGATGCAAATTGGTTAGTTCTTCCCTCCTAGATAAAAAAAGCAGGTCTTCACTCTAACTAGAGATCTTAGGAATACACTTCTTCCAAAGAATTTTACCTTTCATTGCATTTAGTGATACTCTGATATGAATTATTTTTTTAAATTCCTCACCGACCTTATAAGGAAAGCTACGTTCTAAAATATGAATTTGCTTCATACACTTTGCTTCACTTGCTTTTCACTCTACTCAGGAGCTAACTAGTTTCTTTCACTTCTGGGTCCAGCCCAACAGCAGAACAAGAAAAAAGGAAATGCCTTCTCTGATCCTAGAGTAGGCTCTCTTTGTCTTTTAAATCTGTTTTCACAGGAGAGGCAAAGTTCGGTGTTCAAAGCATTAACAACACCCCTTTGAAACAGAAAGCTCTGGTTTTTGGGAGAGACACCGTCCCCTGGCAGTGTGAAAGCTTTATGCCTACAACACTCTCTCTAGAGAAAGGAACATTTCAGGCACAATGACAGTGAGATCTTAATAGGAAGAAGATTACACTTCCACTGGGTATTGTAAGTATAAGGCTTTTCTGTGTCTGAAGATAACACAGTTTTACCAATTATTCTAAGTCACCCTCAGACATGTTCATTATTTACTACCGGAACGGTAAATTCTGTCATATGAACAATGTTGATCCTTAGAGTTCAGTCTCTTGCATATACTCCTTTTAGGTGTGTTCATACTAGGCACAGTTCTCACAGGGTGAAATATTTGTTCACTAAAAATAGTTAAATTCAAGCAGTATTATACTTTGCAATAGTTAATTTTCTTAAAGTATTTTCAATAGCTTTACAGCAGGCAGCAGACTAAAGAATTCATAGTATATTGATGTGGAAAGCACTAATATCAATTTCACCTAGGTCCTCACCTAAAAGAGTTTTATTTTACACATTTTAATGTGTAAAATTTAATTTTTTCCCAGTCAGAATTTTTGGCAACTTTATTATTAATATATACAAAAATATTAGACTGAATTAATTCTCTTGCTTACAGGATCTGTGGTCTTTATATGTACCCAGGTGGATGACAGGAACCAAGAGGCTGTGGGGCAGAGACCAAAACCTACCCACTGAGAAAGAGAGTGGGAAGACCCAACTGACCCTGCGTACACAGACACACAGCAAAGCCCAGTACCTTCCCTTGCTCTAACTGCAAGATTTAGCTGATTACATGGATGGATTTACAGCACAGATTTTACCTCTCATGCAGCAATTTATTGAGCTGTAACAAATTACGAGAGTCCCTGGAAAGAGGTTGCTAGTGCTAGTCTTGTGAGATTGCTGACCTCCACTGACAGGCTGGCTGAGATGAGGGCAGTGCCTCTGGTCTGGATTTTTACAGTAGCTGCCAGCAGACAGACGCTACAGATTTAACATGTCGTGTTACTTGAAACTACGTACACATGCACACACAAAAAAAACCCTGAAAAGTGCAATTCTGGTATAAAGCTGTACGTGTCAGCAAATAACAGTTTCAATCCCAAACTCTCACCCTTCCAAAACTCCCCCTGCCAATTCTGCAAAAGTGCTAAATTATTTTGATAGCAAGTTATCTGTGACAATAATACAAATATGCTCATTTCTCACAAAGAAAGAAAATAATACATGGATCAATAAGTCTGTTAAAAAAAATAACGCAGACTAGAGACATTAAATGAAAACAGAGATCTAAACCAATTCTAAATCAGCTGTTTTAAGACTTCATGAAGGAGATATGAACATTCAACAGACTTGCTGGTGAAACACTGAGGAAGGCTGAAAACCTCACAACCCTCCATTTCCAGGACCAGTTAGCTTTCATTCCAAATCAAAACATTGTTCTTCTAATGCTTCTCTTCAAAGACTGAATTTCAGCCAATATAATATTGGCCATTTCATAATAATTCATAATAATAATAATAATTTCAGCCAAGTTAATAAAAGCAGTCTAGAATCACAACTTGCTGCATAAGGACTGAATTAGCAGCAGCAGGCCCTATCAGAAGACCCATTCAAATCAGACCCTGCTTTCCTTCTCTATCCTAACAATCTCAAACACAAAGTCCATGAAATAGCAGCAGGGAAAAAAGTTAAGTACCAAATCTAGTGAAATTTCTGTCCAGAAAAATAATGGTGTTTTTCAAATTCTGCAGTTTCATTAACATTATTTAATATTAACATTATTTCCCTTACTGTTTATATTATCTCATTAGTGCAATGGTCAAACAATACTCACAGTTAATCTACAAAGATATGCTTTTAAATATATTTACACAGACTTTTTTTTCCTTTTAGAATTCCTTACCAAGTGTTTGTCAAAACTGGAAGAAGAATTTTAAAAAGCCTATAGTTTGCTGCACAAGTTTTGTGTGATGACAGTTATTAGGTTCAACGTGAGTACGGTAGTGTTCCCGCATGCTTTACGTTTCCACTAACAAATCATTGAGGGAACGTATTCCTGTAGCCAAACACTACTTCAACAGCGGTAGTTGTCCAGAATCTTACCAATAATGTTGTATTAGGACAGACCGTTGCAGGACCTGAAGCTGCGATCCTGGGATACCAGATCATCACTCAGTCAACAGGGTCTGGGAACAGGTGATGTATTTTGCCCTACTGCACGTGAAACCTCTTCAGTTCTTTCATAAATTATGTCGGGTTTAGAAAAGTGGTTGAATAGAGGGAGTTTTGCTGAGCATTGTGTTGAGAAACAATCAGTATGCACAGGGAGAAGGAACAAGTCTGTTTTCTCCCTCAGATTTGACTGAACAAGGGAATGAACTATCCCGCAGGATGCCAGAGAAGGGGGAATCATCTGTGCTTAATGCTGCAGCTTCCCCTCTTCATAAAGAAGCTTAATATAACCCATCATAGCTGGGGGAAAAAGGCAGTCATCTCAGAATCCATGCGATAGAGTATCAAAGAAGCTACCACATCTTTCTAAAAGTTGTTAGTGTATTCAGTGGGACTGAAATGAAAAAGGCTGAAAACGTTACGCACAGGAAAAAAAATAGGGAGGGGAGGAAAGTACCCTTTAAATTACAGGTACTGGTAAACCAAACAGCTTGTGGAAGCTATATTTCACCAGCACAGCTAACATACTCGCTACAGCCAAGATACAATTGGTTAAAATCAACTTTTCTTAAATTAATATATATCTAATAATACAGGAGGCAGGGAGACTCGATTCTGTCAAAAGCCACCCAGCTTCATTCCCAGAGCAAATAAGTCACTGCTACGGCAAAAAAGTATGATCTCACCACTCGCTTCATTCGGTGTGTTTTGACAAATTACTGAAGAACTCCAATTCTTCAGTACCGCATCTATTCAAGAATATTTATAGGCTCCCTCTACCTGCTCATCCCCTCCTTTTCGCTAAAAAAGACACGTCTCCAAGGATGACTAACTAGAAAGGGGAACACAGGCATCCTTATTGGTAATTACAGCTGCAGTGGGCTGCCAGCCTCATAGGCTTGCATCTTCCTCCAGGGCTCCAGGCGTCACAAAAGAGATGCTGAAATTGAAGAAAACTACTGAGGCACAATTACCTTTTTACTTCAAGTTCCAATATATTATCCAAGGGATTGATGGCTAACTTTATTGTGAAAGTAAAAGCTGAAATAAGATGCTGGAAGGTTGGATGGGAGGTAATTAGACCTGGGTGTGGGATCTCCTCATTAAAACCTGAGGGGAGGCTCTGAGTCCTTGTGCTGAGTAAAAGGCCATCTAACAAGTTTTAAAATGTCCAGGAGGCAAACACGAATACAACTTCTTAGCACATGCTGCTTCCACTGGGAAAATAGTTTGTTCTCTTGCTTATCTAAGGCAACAACTTGTTGACCAATCATAGACTTTCTAAATTAAAACTAAAGCTAAAACTTGTCTCTAAGTATGCTACCATAAATGCAGTCTTTGGCATATACTTAACTTACCTTCATCTAAGTTAAGTGTTAGGATCATGTGAAAACAGACGGATGAGCTTTCCATGATATGAGGCCACTTGAGTGTGCTTCTCTATACCATAAAGTATGCACCTCCTCTTAAACATTATGTTATAGCAAAGCATTGAACAAGGGATGCAAATAAAAAATTATCATTTTACTGCTTGTGTGGCCTCATATTTCTCAGCTGATTTCTGAGACAAGAATTTCCAAGTAAAAGTTCTTCCACAGCAAAGATTCAACAACCACCCACATTTTTTTTTTTAGTGATAACAATTCAAAGGAAGAATCAGGTCTCTGTGAGTGTCCTACATCTGAAGAGCTTGAAATTTGATTTTTCTCCATACCAGATCAAGAAAATAAAAGCCTATTTTAAACAAAGTGGAAGAAAATAAAAGAAGAACTGAAGGCAAAAAATTTCTCTAGCAAACTGATGTTATAAACATCAGTTTAATTAATTTAATTAATTTTATTAATTAAATCAGTATATGTTTAAACATACAATGAAACTGGAAGGCATGCTGCTTGCTTTGAGACAATGAAGAAGTATGATAAATGTTTGTACCAACAGTTCTACAGGAGCAGCAGCGCCTGCAAAAGCAGCTGCTGGCTCATCCCTGCAGCAGCATCCCTGGACAGGAATGCACAGGTAGCAAAGCTCTTCCAGAGAGTTTTCTTTTGTCTGTTCTGTTACTTACATCTATCAGCTCTCTGCCTGGCATGAGATTTTGACAGGTATCTGTAGGCAAAGCATTTCAAAGTCACCGGTAAACTCATTCTTGGTTGTTACCTGCCCGTGAATGTTTTCAGGGGAAAAAAAATCCTTAAAAGCCCCAAAGTGTTAAGCTAGAAAAAGATGAATTAAAATACTTGTAATTAATTGTACATAGACTGAAGAAAAGCTCCGAAGGTAGTATACCACCATGAAAAAATAAGTCTTTCAGTTTGTGTTATAGTACATTTTCAGAAGTGAAACTGTGGGACACACCAAGCACTTCAAATATTGCACATGGCTGGGCATTTTAACAGCTTTTACAAATAATGTTTTTGACATCCAGTGGAGCTAGTACTCCTAATGAGCATAAAAAGAAAAAAAAATTCAACAAAATCTCAGCAAACTTTTCAAATGTAAATTTAACCTGACAGCAATCTTGTAAAAAGATTGGTAATTTCAGAGTTTCCTACCAAGACCCAAACAGAAATAAAATCAAATCGGGAATAGAAGCACTGATGCATGGGTAAGCAAGGAGATTTCTCAAGCTTTTTAAAAAATAATTTTGTACACACACAAATGCATTTCATCTGTGTGAGAACTTGAGCAAAGCAACAGAATGCATAATAAATTACGACTTTTTTAAAAGCAGTGCTCTTCATTCACCTTCATTTCTTAAAGGCTGAATTACTGACAAATGGATTTCTTAAGAGAAAGGAGGAAAAAATTCCAAATTATTTATATTAGTCAAATGATAGAATATAATGGTTCATTAATTCAAACAAATTAAATTCCTTAATGTAAGAGCATCAATATATCAGACAGATCTTACAAATTTAGCATGCTAACTTCTGTCTACTTTTGATCCACTATAAGCATTTAGTTAATTTTTTCTTGCAACAGCCTCATCTTGCAAAGATTTATAGCTCTTTCATTTTTACGCTGTAATACACTCCCAGATCTCAGTGGACTTATTAATGTCATTAAATGTAGAGAATACACATACATCTTTTGCAGGAGTAGGGCCCAATTCGCAGACCAAGCTCCAAATTCACGTAATAAGTCGATATTTCAGTAGGGGAAAAAAAGGCTGCCGACTGCCTGTATCATTCATTCAGTTTTCAGAATGTGTGCTCAGGAGGAAAGAGGGAAAATCCCTCCCCTTTAGCCAAGTATCTAGGCAAACCATTCAAGGGAAGATGTATTCTGGGAAAGATTGACAAGTTGCAAGTCTGTGGAAAAATTAAAAATGAATATGTAAAAGAATGCCTGACTCTTTTAAAGTAATTCATGTTTTCACCTCAACATCTGAAAATACAGACCTTGCTCTGTTACTATTTTTTTCCTTTTGTAGTTATAGGCACATTTTTAATTGAATGGAACTGCGGGAGAAACTGTTAAAGGCAAATGTTATAGTGAAAGCAGAGAAACGAGGGGACCCAAATCTTTGAGGAACGAAATCCTGAGCTAGGATTAAGGAAAAAGGCAGGCTTTTATTGTTCTTCTAGGCCTAAATTATCTTCATTTAGCTTCAGTAATTCAGAAGTTAGGCATCTATGCTGGGATGCAGTTCTTGATTCAGACACCTAACTTTGGATGCCTGTAGTCCCTTTGTAGTCACTTGAGATCTAGCCAGTATCTTCAAGGGGGACAGAAGGAGTCATCTCACCATAAGCAACCACCAGTGCTGGTCACCTGAACAGCACTCTCTGCTCTACTGGGCGTATTGACTGCATCTCCATTGACTCTAAGAGGTGCCCCAGGCATCTGCTCCAGACTCGTTGGCATCTTCTTGGATGTCTCAGTTTGGACCTGGATTACATCCCTCATCAATGTCAGTATTTCAGGCTTCTTTTCTAAACCCAGGGAGAAAAATAAACACCTCTCAAGGAAAGTTCATCCCTTCCAAAGTATGTATAGAATAAACAGGATTGAACTGTCTTCCAGGAGTACCTGCCCTGCTCCCGGCACCACAAGGCAAGGTTCACTGGCTGACTTTGGAACAGACGTACTGAAGGAGACTCATCACAATTTAGAAATCTACGGTGTTATCATTTAAGCTTCAGACCAGCAGGATAAATCTCACTACCGGGACTGTCTGGAATGGGTCGTCTTTGGTAGGAGTTTGCTCTTTTGAGATGCTATTTCACTTAAACTGGAATTCAGTCAGGCCCGCTGGAGCGTAACTGAATGGCAAGACGAGCAGTGGACATGCAAGCTTGGCTCACTTTGGTGCCTACCTGGAGCCCATTTGTTCTTAGGTAAACCCAGCATTTTTGTCCACGCCCCATCTCTGAACGCGAAGGTTTAGTAACTTCGCTATAAAAGGGATGAGCTTCCTTTCCATTTTCTGGAACCTTTGTTTCACCCCCATTACTATTAACTCCTGCTACTATTTCACCTCTGCAAAACAAAGCTCATTACTGTTTACTGCAACTCAATTTCACACATGCTTCCTCTCCTCATTTTCACTGTACCCCTGGGTTTCCCATCCTACTCTGGGTCTATGACCAACCTCTGTTCCAACAAATCTGGCTGCCCACCATTCCTCCTTCTTTTATGGGCTTTGACAATAGCTGGTAAGCTACTTTTGCTCCCACTGATTACAGCTGCCCCACCTATTTTCTTTTCCCTACCTCCTTAGATGTACTGACCATATAATCACAGTCCCTGTGTGGCCATTTTTCCACCTTCTGTAAAATCTTCTTCCCCCCACCCTACCCTTTCATTGGTTTTACGGTTTCACAGGTATGTTTGGGTTTTTTATCTCACATCCCCCAGGAGTGCTTCATATTACATACTTAGAAACTAGGACTGAATACTGGCTGCAATCGCCAAGCCACAAAGCTAATACACTCTGAGGATCAAATGCCTCAAGAGTAGAAATAAAAAACTGATGGAAGCCAACAGCTAGAACTGGCTTTGCTGCTTAGACATGGAGGCATGCTGAAGATAGAAGGGGGTGATCTGTTTCCTCTGTCTACAGGTAACTTTGTCATCAAATGCATTTACTCTGAAGAGCAGAATAAAGCTCATTGTATATGGAGCCCTTCAACAATTGTATAACATAAATGTCCACTTGGAGGTGCTAAGGCAGTGCCCATTGCATATTTGAACGATCAGGAAATCTAGGTCTCATCCAACATGACCCATCAGGCTAAGCATGCTGTTTTTCAAATGTCATGTCACTCTGTCAGCATGTGTGTGTTGTATTTTTGGTCTCTGGCCTCTTTCCTGGACCTGCTGTTTCTCTCCTAGTGTCATGGATGCGGTTAGTCTCCGAGGGACACGCAGGCAGCCTGTTGGCGACCCCACAGAAGTACTTTTGCAAATTTACATTCGCATGTATCAATCACTTGTCTACTGTGGGAATGCTGCCACCTCCAAAAGAGAGCAGTGAAGGTACAGCAGCTCAGTGCTGAATTCTTAGCAACTTAGGCAAAGCTGACACTGTCACAGGTATTTTGGTAGTGGATTAAAGCCGGTATGCAGTCTACTGTTACTCAAGTAAAGAACTTGACCAGAACTTGACCAAAAACCCAAAGTCAAAGCTCTTACTCTTATGAGGAGTCCTATAGGACTTCCACAGCATTGCTGCGAGGAGAGACTGATGGCCCTGGGCTGGGCTACGGGCAGGGTTGGGGAAAGCCCCAGGTGGGGCTGGGCAAAACCAGGAAGACCCCTTCATACCCTTCATGCCCTGACAGTGGATTTTCATGGAGGAGGTTCGTCACATTTTGGAATGACAAAGTCTTGTTTCCAATTATTGAAATCTGAGCAAATTGCAGTTTGAGGATACACTGCTGCACTGTGAATCAAGCTGTGCTGAACATCACATCTCATCATATATTCTCATCTCCACATCTGTGCTTGAAAAGAGAGACTTTGTAAGGAACTATGTACAAAAAAAAAAGGGCACACATCATCAAACTGAAGAGGTGTGGATGGATCCTGCAGCTAAACCAGCTTAGACCTTTATGGCATGCCACTTAAACCATGGCGAGCCCCCTTCAAAAAGAAAAATCTTTCAAAGCAAGCAGCATCTGCAGATCTTCTGCAGCCGTCAGTGCCAGAGGTGTATTTCAACAGCCTGAAACCCTGCACTGCTGGCAAAGCTATGAATTCGTGGTGTGATACTATAAGGGAGAGCTGAAACAAAGGCAATTGTTTTCATGTTCCAAAGTTAAAAACAAATTTTCAAGTCTTTCAAAGTCTTCACAGTTTGTTATCACACACTGATTAATAAACTAACAGTTCTATAAATGATCAGCCAGTGAAGTAGATAACTTGGAATATATTTAGTAAAGGGATGAAGATACATCTATCCCTGTACATAATTTCTGAAGTTTAAGCCAAAGTCCTAGCTCCACTGAACTCATAGGAATTTTATAACTGATCCCTGTAGTGCAAGATTTCACCACCTATTCTGTTTCTTCATACAGGTATTGAATTCCAGACTTTGAACTTGTATTTCTCTACACTGGCTCAATGTGTTTAAAATGCACAAAAAAAATTGAAGAGCAATAATATATACTATATACATTGTGTCTGCCACTGTAGGCATCCAAAACAGTGTGAATTATAGCAGTGCAAGTCTATGATTTCTAGCAATATTGGTAGTCATACCCCATTTCAAACTTTAACAAACAAATGCATACTTCTGGTATAGTTAGTTAGAGCACATCCCTGTGTCCTGAAATCTCCTTCCAAGCACAGAAATGATGGGGGTTTTGTTCTTATCATTCTTTATGCAAATGCAATATTCCTACAACTGCCACAGCCAAAAGGTAGAAAACTCATATTACAATCACATAAACAGCAGATTCTGCCAGACTGAAATCTCCCACAAAACAAGAATTTATTTAAAGAAAAAGGACGAACTGATATTGTAGATTTATGCATAGGGAAGTAGTGATGGCTTAATAGTTCAAGGACATATAATATCAAGAAAAGTTGCATATAAATGTAGTTATTTTATTGACTGTCCCAAGAATAATTTTAATAAAACTTACACTAACTGTAATAAAAATCATCTTTGTAACTTTTTACCTGGTAAGTAAAGTGCTGCTTAGTTGGCAGACAGTAATTTGTTAATCCAGAGTGGTCAAACTATTGTGATTTATGTGACTGTACTCTTTTCATGTAACCACTGTTGAATACCAATTACTTCATATGTGATAATTAACTTAAGGCTTAGGAGAATCAGCCTCTCCCACATGGAACAATTATGGCTCAAAATGCCTGGATCACTTCATTGTTTTTCTGATCCCCCATCTCTTAATTGGGGGCAATCACCATTTCATACAATTTTTATTAAGCAGTGTTTGCAAATGTAAGGTGCTTCGAACCTGCCAGTGCTAAGTGCTACTAGCACACTGAAATTATAGGTAAGACAAAGATCTTCCATAAATCTTCATAAATGCACTCCTCCTTATCTCAGTTTAGATAAAAGTGACAACTACTTGGATGCATAAAAGGTTCCATCTATGATTGCTATATAAAAAACATACAGACAGACATTTGTTGGATGCTTTTTACTACATCCTTGAAAAATCACTGTCAATGCCATAGGTTTACCGGCTCTATGTGGATGAAGACTACTACTTGTAACAAATTCTAAGAATTTGGAATAGTAAAAGCAGAGTTGGATTCAGGACTCCAAGCCTCACATACCTTAGCGAGACTTTTGACAGATTGAGAGGGATTAATTATATCAATATCCAAAATGTCTAATTTGGACTACAAATAGTCCTATTTAATCATAGAATCATAGAATCATAGAATCATTAAGGTTGGAAGAGACCTCCAAGATCATCGAGTCCAACCGTCAACCCAACACCACCATGCCCACTAAACCATGTCCCTAAGCGCCTCATCTACACGTCTTTTAAATACTTCCAGGGATGGTGACTCAACCACTTCCCTGGGCAGCCTGGTCCAATGTTTAACCACTCTTTCAGTAAAGACATTTTTCCTCACATCCAATCTAAACCTCCCCTGGCGCAACTTGAGGCCATTTCCTCTCGTGCTATCGCTTGTTACTCGGGAGAAGAGACCAACACCCACCTCGCTACAACCTCCTTTCAGGTAGTTGTAGAGAGCAATGAGGTCTCCCCTCAGCCTCCTTTTCTCCAGGCTAAACAACCCCAGCTCCCTCAGCCGCTCCTCAGAAGACTTGTTCTCCAGACCCTTCACCAGCCTTGTTGCCCTTCTCTGGACACGTTCCAACATCTCAACGTCCTTCTTGTAGTGAGGGGCCCAAAACTGAACACAGTATTCGAGGTGCGGCCTCACCAGTGCCAACTACAGGGGGACAATCACTTCCCTACTCCTGCTGGCCACACTAGTTCTGATACAGGCCAGGATGCCGTTGGCCTTCTTGGCCGCCTGGGCACACAGCCGGCTCATGTTCAGCCGGCTGTCGACCAACACCCCCAGGTCCTTTTCCGCCAGGCAGCTTTCCAGCCACTCTTCCCCAAGCCTGTAGCGCTGCATGGGGTTGTTGTGGCCGAAGTGCAGGACCCGGCACTTGGCCTTGTTGAAGCTCATACAGTTGGCCTCGGCCCATCGATCCAGCCTGTCCAGGTCCCTCTGCGGAGCCTTCCTACCCTCGAGCAGATCAACACTCCCGTCCAACTTGGTGTCGTCTGCAAACTTACTGAGGGTGCACTCGATCCCTTCGTCCAGATCATTGATAAAGATATTGAACAGAACTGGCCCCAATACTGAGCCCTGGGGAACACCACTTGTGACTGGCCGCCAACTGGATTGAACTCCATTCACCACAACTCTCTGGGCCCGGCCGTCCAGCCAGTTTTTGACCCAGCGCAGAGTACACCTGTCTAAGCCGTGAGCCGCCAGCTTCTCAAGGAGAATGCTGTGGGAGACGGTGTCAAAGGCCTTACTGAAGTCCAGGTAGACCACATCCACAGCCTTTCCCTCATCCACTAGGCAGGTCACCTGGTCATAGAAGGAGATCAGGTTGGTCAAGCAGGACCTGCCTTTCATGAACCCAAGGTGAATATTTATAAATATCCCAAGAGGGATATTTAATAACAATATCCCTCTCTGCACATTTGCAGCAAAGCAGCAGTTCTGA
This sequence comes from Pygoscelis adeliae, assembly GCF_000699105.1. Taxonomy (NCBI): domain Eukaryota; kingdom Metazoa; phylum Chordata; class Aves; order Sphenisciformes; family Spheniscidae; genus Pygoscelis; species Pygoscelis adeliae. Next base: position 3,055,610 of record NW_008825618.1, read on the forward strand.
CTCTTTTTAGCCTACGTTTCCAGTGCTGGCAGCCGTGCAAACACAAGGTGGCCAAGCCAGTTCCTGTTAGTTACACCTGAACTGCAGCGCAGGCTCAGGGAGCACCCAGTTCTCCCCACACTCCCACCTCTCCTTGCCCAAACACCCAGCCTGCTTCCCAGGGGAACAAAAAGAGGGTCAGCAGGAGAAGAGAAGAGGAAAGAAGAGGGTAGGCATCCTCCGTTCACCCCGGGGTGCTGCCGGGGTGCTGCTAGGAGGCAACCCTGGGAGTTCGGAGCTCCCACAGGTCTGACGTACACCACAGTCAGAACATCAGATGCCCCATGATCTGTGATAAACACATCCACTTAAACACGTAGTCTCTGTAAAACTCCACATATTGATGAGGGCATAGGTTCACATGCGACAAGGTTACAGAATTGAGCCCTATGGGCAACTCCGTGCTATTCTCATTATTGCTATCAGTTTTGCAGCAGTGATATTGACAGTGATCAGATCAGATCCCTTGCACTGCACTGCGTGCAGATACACAAGATGGCAGTTTTCCACCCAGGAAGGTTTTGTATTCTAAATTTAAATGAGATCCCATTTATAAATAGCAACAGAACAATGTGGTTAAATAGTCTCCTTTGCCAGCGTCATAATGATTCCAAATTGCATCAATGGAAGCAGAGAAAATTAACAGCTTTGCCTTAATCCTTTGTGTGTTATGTTGGGGAACTTGTCAATATGACTCCATTCCCAGCATTTCTATTCCTGTAACTTGCTGTAAAGAAAACAAAATAGAATGTCCCTAAAGACAAATTATCTAAACCAGAAAGGGGGCGAGGATTAAGGTAAAAAGTCCAAAGTTGACGATACTGCCCATGGCAACTGCTGAGATTGACTGTGCTTCTTAAAAGAAAAAAAACAAAAGCAAGAATCACAGAAAGCAAAAGTAAAAATTAACTTTCCTATTTTCTAGTGGAATACCCCTGCAGTTTAATATCAATTCCTTTTCTTTAACAGTCGGATACAGCATGCTATGCAACTTGGTTTCAGTGTGTTGCTCAGTAGAAAGTGTTGGTCTCCATTATATTACTGAAGCTTACGGAGGCATAGTTAAATGCCATGTAAATAACAAGCCATAGCACATTTCACCAGATGGCTGTTCAAAGGTTTGTGTAGGCATCCAGAAAACCTACAAAGATAGCATTCATAATGGGAGGAGTATACTAAGCGCACCTCTAGGCGCAGTACAAATACAAACAGTAATGCAGGAAAACAGCTAAAAAGGGAATAGGTCTGATTTATCACCGCACTACCCTAGTTTCACATGACTCTAATTCCAGCAGTTTTCCCAGGAATCAGTCCAATCCAGTTTTGGTGGCCAGAGTTAGAGTGGCTTTAGGCAGAGTAACACAGCAATGAATCAGATTTTCTACCAACTGTTATTATAGATTTCTCCCTGTCTAAAACCAGGAGGAAATATGAGGTATCTTTGAAAGTAACTGCAAAATGATATCTTCGTAGTGATCAACACACATTAAGAAAGAGGAGTAAAATATTTCCCAAGGCCAAAAGAAAGTGGAAGAAGTTACTTTCATTACCAAAGTTGTGACATAGTAGAAATTTGGGGAGATAAAACATTGCCTTGCAAAGCAACCATATGCATGTACTCCGAGAGCCTGACAGCTCAGATGCAGAGGTGGACGCTGCTGCAGTCCCCCTGGGAGAGAGCTGCATTGTATTAAAAACAACAAAAAGCCCAACCCAACCAATATGCCATGCAGGTTTGCCGTAAGCTGCTACACGCTCAGGCATGCTGGGAAGGCTAAAGTGCAGAGACAGGCTCAGGCTCAGGCTCTTGTCCAGCCAGGAGGTTGCTGGCCTCGTTGCCAACAGCAACTCAGAAGGCACCTTGCAAAGACTAAGATTTCGTCTTCTTGTTCCCATGTGCTCTTTCTTTTTTTAAATTTAATTTACTATGATAAGTATTTGTCTAGATACAAGTGAAGAATACATAATAGTTTATTTCAACTCCACTACAAATAAAAATTCTCATTTTGAAAGCATGCTGATGAAAACAAGTTTTAACTGGAATGTAGTAAAAGCAAATATCAGAGTTTAAACAGAGAAAATATCATACATGAATCTTCGTAGGGGAATTTCTGACTTGAAATCAAAGCCAAAGGAAAAATTGTGTCGAAAGATGCAGAGCTGTGATGATCTCACATTCAAAGGGAGCAGACTTCTGACCATGGAGAAGAGGAGTGAGACTCAAAAAAAAGGGGTTTAATATAACCACCCTTACAGATAAGTTTATTAGGTTTAACAAAATGATAAAAGTGTGAATATGAAATGGGAGATGTTAGTGTAGAAGGAATATGGGAGGAGAGAGTCATGTAAATTAAATAAGATAAACCTTAAGAAAAGGAAAATACTGTGGATGGGGGTTCAGAGGAATTAATTCTGGAATGCGGGTGAATGAAGCAGGCTACCTGAACAGGCTGCTCTTCAGGGGTCTGGTGGGGGTGCCATCCACCTGCCCAACCTAAAAAAAATTCACAGCCAAAGGCTCAGTTGTAGCCATACGCATTCTGAACATTGCTTTTGGTCTTTTGGTTTTTGTTTTGATGTTAAGCCTTAACCAGTGGGAAGTCAAACATTCCATCCCCAAAATCATAAGCTGCCCTTTCTTTTCTTCAGTTTCTTGTTTTGGGCTTCTGTTTGCCCAGAGGCATGTTACACATCATTATCTATGAAATAAAATGAAATAGTTATTGCAGCTGGGGAGGAGTGTGGATGGTATGAGATAATACCAAGGGCTTGGGTGGAACACAAACACCAAGGCAGAGCTTCTACCTGTAATCAGGACTTATTGTTACATCTCCAATAAAGTACACTTGAGTAGTTTCTTGAAGTTCTCTTTGGTTCTTGCTCCCTTTCCTGGTACTTCTGCAGTAGGAAACTTCCTGCATGTTAAATTTCTTGCCTTTTTTTTTTTTTTAATGGCAAAACAAATCTTAAATTAAAGTAGAGCTACTACACTTTAAATTGATTTTATTTATAGCAGTAAGAATATTTTTTGGCAAATTTTAGTTTAAGTTTTCCTCATTTATTAAAAGCTTTCCTTCCCCATTCTACACCCTCTTTTCTCCCACTCTCAGGCATGCCTCATCATTTTAAGGTTAGCCACTGTGAGGTTGGGGGTGCCATGTAAAAGCCCTAATTGAACAATAACAAAACTTTGCACTCAATGCAAGGAAACATTGAGGTTCTTTGCCAATGCAAAAGTGTCCTGGTTTCGGCAGGGATAGAATTGATTTCCTTCCTGGTGGCTGGTATAGTGCTGTGTTTTGGATTTAGGATGACAACAATGTTGATAACACACCGATGTTTTAGTTGTTGCTAGGTAGTGTTTACACTAGTCAAGGACTTTTCAGCTTCCCATGCTCTACCAACTGAGAAGGCTGCAGGTGCACAAGAAGCTGGGAGGGGACACGGCCAGGACAGCTGACCCAAACTGGCCAAAGGGATATTCCATACCATGTGACATCATGCTCAGCATATAAAGCTAGGGGAAGAAGAAGGAAGGGGGGGATGTTTGGAGTGGTGGCGTTTGTCTTCCCAAGTAACCGTTACGCATGATGGATCCCTGCTTTCCTGGAGATGGCTGAACACCTGCCTGCCGATGGGAAGTAGTGAATTAATTCCTTGTTTTGCTTTGCTTGCGTGCGCGGCTTTTGCTTTACCTATTAAACTGTTTTTATCTCAACCCACGAGTTTTCTCACTTTTACCCTTCCGATTCTCTCCCCCATCCCACCATGGGGGAGTGAGCGAGCGGCTGCATGGTGCTCAGTTGCCGGCTGAGGTTAAACCACGACAAAAAGAAACAGCAAACTAATTAACTAAAAAACCAAACCAACCCAAAGCAAACAAACACAAAACGGAGGAAGTGTGAGATTTAAGGTTATTAAAAAAAAAAAAATAAATAAAATGAACTATTAGAGGAGTTCAAGTTATAATGCTCCTAATAAGCTAAGCCAATGATGGCAGCATACTCAACAAGCAGAGGCTCACAATACATTTATTACATATACAGCTGTATATTTTACATATTTATATTGTATATAAACTGATAGCATATATTGTTGGTGTAAGAGCATATTCTCATTGCAAAACTAAAAGAATAATCTATTTCGGTCAGAATTAAATTGTAATCTGTTTTCATGAAAAGTGCTTTCTACATTTGTTGAATCAAACAATTTAATTGTTTGATTAATCTGAATGTCATCAAGATATAAGAATCTAGACTTTTTTTTTTTATTGCTCTGCATCAGCCATCAGTGGTTGTTAAACAGCCTCAAAACCCACATTGTGTTAAGCCACGAGTTTCTAAGATACATACTTCTACCTATTCCTATCTAGCAGCAGCTGTGAAGAAACAAAGTCCTTCCAAATATTTCATCTTCCTCAGTGAAGCACTGACTTTGCTGTAGTACAATGAGAAAGGACGTTTGAAGCGAAGATGTCAACTATTCTTAAATACAAACCTGTAAAGTCTCCATTTACTATCATTCTAATATACTCACAGTTTATCAAGTACAGTGATATTTGTTTTCAACAAGGATGAATAATAATATTTGCAAACCTAAACATGACTTGGCATACACGTATTGTCAAACATACATCCATAACAATACATTCGTGTATTGTCATAAACGTAAATGTCATATGCTTTGCATGGAGGGCAAAAACACTTCCAAATGAAAGCACAGACTGTGAAGGATGAACATTTTGTATCTGCCCATCTCTCAGATAATTGGAGCCTTTTCTTTAGTCCTCTTAAAGTACACATTTTTGTCTTCCAATCCAGTTCAAGAACTGTTACAAGTGATTCAATGGCTAGGTCAAAGAAGAGGAAAAACAGAGAGCTTAGCTCATTTTTCTCATCTGTTGTAAATGCACCCTATGCCCTTAGACTAAAGCACTTCATCTTCTTGTAAATTCTTACCTAAAAATGGGACCAGACAGGGTTAGGGGGTTTTATATCCTTCTTTGGTAGAGTACTGTTTCTCTACAAATCTGAGTGAAAGGATGTTGTTTGTTATACAAAATTAGTACAAGAATAAACAGGTGACATCCTAACTGAATATGCATTTCCTGTTCTTTCTGAACTGCACTTTCCAATAAAGCAAAATAGAAGATATTAAAATTATTCTGTACTTGAAATAAGAAAATTGACAGGTCATTGGCTACCAAAACCAGGAAACACATACCCCTTATTTTCTATAAGGATTTGTTGTTGCTGGTTTTTTTCTATGGTTCCATGATCTAAATTCTAACTGAAATTAATGCATTTCAGATAACGACTGTCTGTATGCTGGTTTTTTGTATGTGGGGGGAGGTTTTTTACATGATTTAATGAAAGGAATAATCTGGCCAATTTTAATAGCAAGTTTCAGTTTTCAGGACAAAGTCGCTGCTAGCACCCTTTTGAGTTATTTGGCTTTTAGGTAGATGCATAATGAAAGGGTATCTTTTGTTGTCAGAATGTTATCTAAAATCAAACAGGAGTACAAGGTGCAAAGTAATCCAAGCTTGACTTCTCAGTGTCAATACTCATTTGTGTATCGTGTTTAAAATGTATAGGCTGGGGAGAGGGTGAAACAGATTTCAGTCATGTTGCTGGATACATGCGTGATTATGCATATGATAAATCCTAAAAATTTTCAAAGCCATCTTCAAAAAGAATCCATGAATGCAAAGCATGCAACCCACATGTGGATCCCAAAAAAACCCCACCTTAGGGAAGGAATGAAGATGATAATGTAATCTCTCGTATTTCTCGTGATATCTCTTTGCCCAATCACAAGGCTCCTTATAACCTTATAACGTTAACCTTTACAAGGAAGGCTCGGTAGAAAGAGTCGTTCTGTCTTGAGCAGGGACAGAAAGGAGCACAGGGAATTCACAAGGAATGAACTATGTTAGTCTTTTCTACCTCTAGTCTTTCTCTTTTCTCTCAGAAGAAAGAGGGAGATTCCAGGTGAACCTGCCAAAAATGCAGGGGAGGTCAGAGACTGTCTGCTGACCATTCCAGTAACAGCGGCACTACATCATTCCTGATCCTAAGAATTTTAAATGGCCAGCCTCACAGATTAGCCAGTACTAAACAGTTAAGGAGTAAACCATATTTATTTCAATGTGTTATTGTTTTATACCCATTTTCATTAACAAAATCTTTTTATTCTAACAATTTTTAAAAATTCTGTAGCTGGTGAAGATGATTGAGTACCAAAACTTCCCTATTCCTTTGGAAATCCTAGATCAAATGGGGTTAACTGGTAGACTTTCGCCACCATAAATCAGAAAGCCCTGGTAAGCTGGGACACGTATTGCGGTTTCTTCCTCCCACAAATGCCAGTAAGACTCCTGGGGATCCTACAAACCAAACCTGCAAGGAATAATCCCCGGTGAGTTATAAGCAATATTTCCGTTGCAAGCGGGAAGAGGGTGTGGAATAGCCTAAGACTTCCAGAATTGCACATTTGTCATCAATAGGAAAAAAGGAGAGAGACGAAACCAGTTTTGTAAAATGCAAAACAGATGTGGTAAATCCAGCGTATATTCCTTGTCAAAACTGGTAGTTCTCACAAGAGGACAGAAAACATTGCCTTAACAATTTTAGGTCTATTAGGAACATCTGAAAAACAGTACATTGCAGAGAATATTTGCTAAAAGTAAGCCAAAGACACTTGTGATGTCAAGTAATAAAAAACTGACACTGCTTCCACACATGGGAAATGATGTACAATTCATTAAGGTCATAGGTTTGCTCAAAATTGATGAAACTGAATGGGAAACTGAACATCGACAAGCTAAAAAACATGATGAAATTTAATTTCATGTGGCCAACACTCACAACCAGGCCCCCTGTAGGCTGGTTATAGGACTAATAATCAACAGACAACCCCCCTCCAGATTCACTAAAGAAAACTTCACTGCAAAACCTAAAGTAAACCCAACTTTTTTCTTCTTGCTTTGGAGCCTTTTTACTTGTTGTAGTTTCTATCCCAAGCTTTTCCCTGCTAAAGAAAGAATCAATGTAACTCCCTAATAATTTTAGTGAGTTGACAAAGCTGTTCATCTCCAAAAGCTTTAAATGAGAAATGCAATTGTAATTCTCATCATACAGCTGAAAGAGCCCACAAACCACTTCAGTTCCACTTAGCTTTTCCTACAAGTGGACAATATCCAGCACAGAAAATCCCAGTCACCGCTGCAGAACACAGCTGCCATGGACTCTCAGGAGCTTAGCAGATTAGTGGAGCTAAATGCTTTGCAATATGAGTAGGTTGCAAAGCTGCTGCAAAACTAAGGTCACCTCACAAAACAACATTTCACTGATACATACTGTAGTTCTGTACACACGACTATCTGCAAAGTGAATTGTGCAAAAAAACCCAAACTTGGTCAGACTACATAAAGAGTGTTTTCCTGGGAAACTGCACTATATAAAGCACAACATGAAGATAAAATAGTACACAGACACCACAACGAGCACCGGACAGAAAGGTCCACCTACCATGCGAGATTCCAGGCAAGGACTGATTCCCTCTTAATTGTGTCCTCCCTGTGAATTTGTGCACATCAATACACATGTAAGTGATCTCAAAAAAATGCCTAGCACAACAGAAATGCTAGCAATTATCTGTCTTTTTCAATTTTGTTTAGTAAAAGTAGCAGAAAATCAGTCCTGTTCTCTTCCGTCCACTCTGTACCAGGTGGGTCCTGCAAGCAGCAAAAGGCATCTTTTCTCTTGTAACAGGTTGGTGGAGAATGCAGGCAACTCAACAACCAAGGCTATAAGAGCAAGAATGTGAGAGCCTGAGTGGAGCAGAAATAGAAATTGTATCATTGTCACATACAGTGAACAAGAACACTCGAATACCAGGTTGGTAAAAAAGGTCATAACCCATGTATGCCAAAGTAGGACGGAGAAGGAGTTTTCAAATCCACCAGCAAATACAGTCATGGTCTTTGAAGGAGAGAGACTACTGTGGCTTCTATGGTAGAAGCACGGGCAGGACAGTGGGGTGCTGACCCCTGGACATCTGAGGCTTTTAAAGGTCTTTTAAGTAAAGTTGTATGAGTTTTTGAGAGCCTTAGGAAGAGTGGATTGCTTAAGGGAAAGGAGGAGTTAATAGGGAGGGCAGCCTGGGCTGGAGGAATGTTGGGCAGCAGGCCCCAGCTCAGGAGAGCACGTGAAGATAAGAGCAGGTCATTAGGGGAGGAAAACAAATGCTGTGGGGATCACGCTGGGGAGTACAAGGCCAGGGAATGTACCTTTGCTGCAGAACGGCTAAAACCATCTGCTGCTAGGAGAGGATGGTGAGGGTGGGAGGAGAGACCGAAGAAAGAAGTTTCAGATATAAAAAAATGGGAGGGGAAAAAGAGCAAACTGTGAGTTGGCTCAGGCTAAGGCAGCTGTTATAATAGTGTTGGAGAAAACACAGGAGAGGAGATGGGAAGGTGAGGAGCACAACTCTGACAAGAAGATAACTGAGAAGCTTAAACAGAAGTGACCAGGTACAATGGGTAGAGTGACTGCAGTACAAACCAGAAGATAGAGAGCAAAATGGGGTCCTGGGGACTGGCACAGAGACATTTAGGATGATCCCAATCCACCTGGGACTACACCTTGTGAAAGTATATCACCCCCACGACCCTGGAGTCTGTATGGCCCTTTGCAAGATGAGGGACAGGCATACAAACGAACAAGGGCAACCTGTAGTGGTAAAAATAGCAGAGCAGGCAAAAATACAGGAGAGAAAGGCCACTGAGACTGTGACCATTGAAATGCAAGCAGCTATTACTCAGATTTAAGCTTTGGCTAAAGAATTGGGACTTCTGAAGAGCAATACCTATGTGGGGTGGCTGGTGGCTTAAGAAGCACAGCTTGGTTTTACCAATGCTGACCAAAATCACCTGGCTTAGACAGCCTGTGTGGCCAGCAAATGGGCCATGTGCAATGCTGAACCTTACAGGCAGTGTTGAGATGTGTTAAGGCAGCTGGCTTGGTGTCTGTAGGGCTTCATTTAGAAGAACAAAAAACAAATGGCTCCAGAGTCACATATTCTTAAAAGCAGTTACTGTCCATAGTTGTTAAACTGGTGCTGGAGGGAGGTGGAGTCTAGTTATGGTGAGCTAATGTTCAAAACCGTGGTGCTGGAGGATTCACTCGTCCATTGCACATGATTATGGGGCTTCTGAACCCTGCTAACATAAACCGGGTGAATTTGGAAGTACAGGCTGGCAGGGCTGGGAAATCTCTCCAGGAAGGAGAAGAGCTTAATGAACCTAATAAAAAAGGAGAAGGCAAATAAATACAATAGTAAAAGAAATACAAGCAGTTATTATGCTTGTTAATACAGGCCCTGAGGGCAAACAAGCCAGGCCCCTGGAAGGGAAAGACAAGACGGACCCCTGAGGTTCTGGGTATGGGGCTTGCCTGCAGGATGGCACAGAGGGGGTTTTTATTTTTATTTTTCCAGGAGTGTTGGATGAGTCATGAAGATGGCATTTGAAATAGGTCAAAAATAGGGTTTGGAATAAAAAAACAGAGTGCCTGGGAGAAGATACAGCCGAATGGATTAAGAAACCGCTTACCACCTTTGTGCATAGGTTGGCAGAACTGTGTGCTAGAAATGAAAGAGAAGATCCCAAGAGTTAGGTGGTGAAGCCAGTGCAGGTGATCTCTGGTAACATGAAAGCAACACTTTCAGCCCCACTAGCAGTCAGATTTCAAGACTGGGCAGGTCCCCTTGCTTGACCCTTTGGGACACATTATTAGATTAAAGTATGATCAGCCAGGGGAGACTTACAGTACCAACCCTACTGGGGTAGCTGTAGATGTAATGAATGGTCCTGCCTTGTTACTAGAGTCTGGTGCTGCTACTGATGTTTTGAAACGCACTGGGTGCCTGGGGGACACAGCATACCAGCAAGTCTGCAGGGAGGGGTGGTGATATTGTACTCAGCAAGACAGGAGAAAAATGGCACTTTAGGAAACGGTCTCCAATTAGGAAATGGTCTCATCTGGATCCAGCTAATAATTGTTTGTATGTGGGTAATACAGAAACAAAGCCCCATAGTAATCTTGGTTACACAGTGGTGAACTGCAGTGAAGCCCCAGAAACACTTGAAACGCTGCAGAGGTGAGTGGCAAGACAAATTTGTACGCACGTGTGCTCAAGATAAGTTAGAGTGTGGAAAGATTAATACACTTGTATTAATACCAGGATCTGATCCAAAACCACAGAAACCATATGAATGTCCAAGTGAGGCTGAGGAAGGATTGTGACTTACTATTATTAGCCCTGTGGATTATGGAGTGCTAGTCCAATGACCCGGTTTATATAATTTACCAGCGTATCAGAGAGTGATGGAAAGATGTGGAGTCCGGATTTAAGGGCAGCAAACACTGTAACTCCACAAAAAGCGCTTAGTGCTGTTGAACTGCCAAAACACATAGCCACAGAAGTACAAGGACCAAAGCAGTTTTCAGTCATGGACATCAAAATATTTTCTTTCTTTTCTTTTTTTTGTTGTTGGTTTGTTGGGGGGTTTTTTGCCTTTCCCCTAGAAAGGAGTGCTGGTATAAATTTGTTTCTATATTTCAAGGGAAATATATATTACTTCACATGAATTCCTCATAAGTTTCACAATGGTCCTGCAGTCTGCCAAGCACACATCACCCGAATGTGCGATAAGTTAATCCATGAGTGAAGGAAAAATAAAATATCACAGATGCTGTAGTAAATTTCAGTTTGTTTTGTTCAAAACCTTTACATTTTTGGTAACTAGGGAAGTACATATATCATTCATACACACAAAATTTTATGTTAGGCTAGTAAGGAACAAGAGATACAGCATTCAGCACTGTCCATAACTCCTGTGACTGCTAAAGGAGTTTAGTGTATGATTTAAACGAGGAATAAAAACCTTAACAACATTTGAAATCTACCGACAGCTGAAATATCACTCAAAATTACTCTTTTGTGCTAAGGAGCAGGAACAGACTAAGCTTTTATATAGTGAATTGTTTAAAACTCCTTTTTCCAAAGTACATACATCATGAAAAAAATCCATTTTCCAGATCATTTTTCAGTATAACAGACATCAGCCTTAGATCACTTTTTATCACTAGACGCTGATATCAGCAGGCGTACTGTGCAGCAGTCGGTTATTGAAAATAACAATTTGGCTTTTTGTAAAGCAATTGGTGCTACAGTTATCTGAATGGCTGCTTGACAGGAACCACTTGCAACCTACCCTGGTTTCTGCTTTCCCAGAGCCGATGCCTGTGGAGTTCCAACCCAAACTTCATCATTCAATGGTAAAATTAGACAGGAATATTTTAAGAATTGTAACGTTAGTGTAACTGTACAGCTTAAAAATCAGTAATAGCACCTGTATTTTAGCATTTGATGTTAGAAAGCATTTTAAAAATAGCACAGGACAAAAGCCTGCTTAAACGAAACAGGCTAGTAGCTATATTAGAGTGAAGGTTGAACTTAAATTGCTGGTTTACTTCTGTATTTTCATTAAAGTTGACAATCTTTCTCAAAGGCTCTGTAAATTGCTGGGTCACAGAAGGGGAAAGGACAGCAGTAAAAAGCTGAACCTGCCAGTGTAAAGATGATCCTGCATTGAACAAACTGTAACCAATAATCTGCAAACTGCAGTTTCTCTTTCAGGTTGATCCCGGCCCAGCATTTACGGTTTCTTTTCTGATGTCTTTCACACTTGCTTCTTTAAGGGAGCGATAGTAGTCTTGTCTGAAGACATTTGATACATCGCTGCAGTGAGATGGCATTATGGCATCCCTCTGGCTGCACGCGTGGGTCGGGGAAAGGGGAAGGAGAGGCAGGAGCATTCACGCTGTGGGTCAGAGCATTTGCAGGCAGCCCGACACTGGGCTGCAAGCAGAGCATTTGCCCTCAACATCGTAGATCCTCATGGGTTGTGGGCAGCTTTCTGAAGCTGCAAGTCTGGTACACCAGACTTGCCTCACTGCCCCCTGTCTGGGGGATCCAGTGAAGCAGGAGGCTGACAGATGACTGGCTGAAAAGCTGCTACTTCGCTTATTTTAAAATCCACATACATATTTAGGTTAAGCTTTAATGAGCAATGTTTCCCTTTCTGCCATTTTTCTTTCTCTGCTAAGCTGAAGGACAAGGGGGTCTCTGCTAAGAAGTGAATGAAGCTGGGCATGGCTGGGGAAGAGGAAAGCCAGTCTTGGCACGTCCCAGCATCAGCATGTAAGAGGGCTTTCCAATGTCAGTATTCTCATCCATAACGACAGCCTCTTTGAAAGGCTGGAAAAGCCTCAGCAGCAGCTTACAGTCATAAATCAAAACAACAGCTCGATGCAAAGCAAGCGTTCGTTCCTATTCATCTAACACCTTACAATGCCATGCTTTTTGAAGGCAGAAAATAGTTTTCAGTTACAAAATAATTTTCCTTCTATAGTTTTCCATAACAGAGACAAAGGAAAATTCATAAGCTGCACTCATTGTTCTCCACATTATACAAAGAAAAAAAATCTTGCAATGCAAAGACCACTGTCAATTTCAACAGTTGATCTAGGATCAGGTACAGAACGTTTAAAAGGACTTCCTTTTAAATGGAAGTCCTGATGTAGTTTTAATAGCAGTGGCATAATCACTACATTTTAATGCTGTCTTGCTAATGACTGAAAAGAGATGCCAGGACAAGCTACACCATCAATTCTAGGGACACCTTGCTTCTTCAGTGGTTTTAAGACTCAAAATCCACCTGCATTAAGTTTAATCTAATCTGTAAGCCAGCACTTGCAAGAGCATAGTTTGTACTGGAAAAGAAAGTGGCATCTTTTTTTCCAAAGACATTAAACTCAAACTGTTCTGAAAGATTACAGCAACTGATAGCCTAAATAATCTGTCTGTTCAATAGACTTTCTTGAAGACTACCATACAGAAAGTTTCAAGTTGTTCCATCCCATACAGAATACCACTTTAACATACTGAAGGAGAAAGAATGGTTTAAGTGCATTGAATGTCTATTAAGACTTAAAAGCACCTTCATTAAAATCTTAATTATTTATAATGTATTTTATTGTCATTAATTTTCTCTGTTATTCACTATTGTGAATTTTATTCTTTAATTATGTTTAATTTCCTCTTTTAGTGCTGTGTATGTGTCACTGATTAATTCATATAGCTTCTCTTGTGGTGGGCATAGGCTTAGGTGGGCGCAGGCTCCACTGCAGGACCAGTACCTTACATGATTCCAGCTCCGGTACTGCTCATCAGGCACTGTTTTAACTGTTGTGGATCCTAACGCTTAGCTATTTAAATTGTCATAGGATCATTTAATTAAATGGTCTCTGGGGCTGTGGTCTAGACTAACAAGCTTTAAAATCTCGATTCTTGCAAGCACCGTATACTAGCAATATAATGGCAGCTTGGCTCCGGATATCTTCATTCACAAAGCAGAAAGCATTTGATGAACTCAAGGTACTTCCACCTCCTCTGCGATCTTGAGCCTTCACACTGTGTGTGTACACAGTGCAGGCTTTTATGCCAGATAGTGATAAAGATTTTCAATAGGCCCCTGTCTTAATAGAGCTGCAAGTCCTGCATCAGCAGCAGAAGTATAAAGTCCAGTGTAACATTATGGCAAAGTCCATTATTTAACCTTAGGATTTCATATACTGCACCACTTGAGCTTTACCCTTGCAGTCTATAAGGTAATAATAGTCATTTCAGTGAAATTGCAGCCTTGCAAAGGTCTGCTACATACGCAGCCTTCTTCACTGTAACACAAGATTTACAAGGCAATATGTAGGAACTAGAACGTTTTAAAACCTGATGTGGATATTTGAATTAGCAAAGCACTTCACAATGGTTAGTGGTAGGGGATGGATGACAAAAATGAGTCATGATAATACTATTTTTCTGCAGAAGTGTGAGCAAAACAGATGTTGAGTTTCCTTTTTCTTGATGTTCAAACATATTTTTTTTTCAGTATCTTCTTTAACCTAAGTCAGATCTCTTTCCATTACAAATTCCATTTGCTCCCGTCACGCTCTGCACAGGAGGGCATACATCACACCCTTACTCCCAGTCTGCTCGCTGCTAAACAGGTTGGGTTTCTCACAGGCTTGCAGGTCCCCATATGTGCACAGGCTGCCCAGCACAGGAGCAACAGCCCCTGGTGGTGGCCCAAACCACATGGCACACTTTTGTGTCCTTTATTGTTCTTGCAGCCTGAATATTTAATAGGGAAAAGAAAAACATCATCCTTGCCTGCCCAGGAGCCAAGGCCCAACCGCCTAGTGGTGTCACAAGCCGACTCACCAGCATCTCCCTCACCTTCTCTCACAGGTGCTTTATGTGACCAAAGAAGGTCTGCTTTCCTTATTCTGTAATATACTCTGCATGTTAATACCTGCAAGCCACGTTTAGATCAGCAATGAAAGGAAACAATTCAAGAATGAAGAAATGGCTGACTCAAATTTTCACACTCTCCTCAAGGAAAGTGGGTTTTGTTCCCTTAAGGATCATTGTTTTGCCTTGGGGAGCAAAGCCCCTAAAATCTGTATTTTGTATTCCACACGTCTGATGTGAAGTAACAGTAATTTGATATAAAGGACGTCTTGAAATATTCTGCCTTTGTGAATATGAATGTAGGAATCTGCAGAAACTGTGAATGAACATTTACAACAAACTGTGAGCCTCCTACTGATGCACTCAAATACAAAACAAGAGGCAAGAGAGAGAAGGAAGAGATGAATTTGTTTTCCTAGCAAACAGCTGTCTTCTTTAACAGAAGAAACTAAAAAGAAAACAGTGTGCGAAGAGGCCAAAAGCTACATTAATTACAGTATTTTTAGATGCTACAAGCACAATTTTGATAAACACTCTAAACTGTGAAAAAACTGTACTGTCAGTGCAATTAAGTCTTTTTTCTTGGTGCAGCATCATCAATGCATGTGCCTGCTGAGAATATATTGTGGGCTGTGCAGTGCAGTTACCCTTTGATTAATGATTCAAGGCAATCAGTAGGGACCACACAAACTCCTGGGGGATGCCACAGTAAGCAGCACAATGTCATCATTTAATTTCTTCTCTTGACCTACATTAGGAAGAGTGAAGACAGTCACTATTAACGGCCAAATTCCAGCCATAGTTATGGAAAACGACTCCCACAGAGTTAAAAATACTAGGTACACAGCTTAGGAGCAAAATTTGGCATGGAGAGATTACTTCTTGGATATTTGGAGGGATGTTATTTATTTATTTAGATCAACTGGAGGATGTGGGAAGGTGTCAGACTAATTCTTATGTTAACTTTAATGGCTGGGCTGCTGTGAGATGCCCATAACAGAAAAAACAATCCCTCTAGCTGAAAAAAGCTAGATGTTGTTTCCCAGCTGGTTAGTATTTCTGTTTAGCCAGAGCATGGCATTAGAGATGGTATTTTATCAGGATAGACCTAAAAGTCAGCCTGAAATAATCTTTTTGCTAGAGGCACCCACAGCTAGTGACATCAGCCTGTCAGTTGGATTGCTTTTCTTCACTGACATGAAGTCCTCCATTTCATGCCAGTGGGCAGTGATCATATTATCTCATGAAGTATTCAGAGCTGAGCAAGGTAACACAGCATATTTGGCTTTGTAGCCTTCAGCACTTAGAAAACACCAAGAAGTTCAAAAATGTTGTAGCACCTCCTTCAAAAAATGTCTACAGTTTGGGTAGCAAATCTGTCCTCTGCTTCCTGAACCGGCTCTCTGTACAGTATTTATTCTTGCCCAAGGTCTCAGTTATTGTCTTCAAGTACGTCATTGTTTCAACCAAGGTTAACTGAAAGGCCAACATCAGCAATGTTGCCAACTGTTTCTCTGACATGCTGAAATTTTCTACAGTGAGGCTGAAGCTCATCTGCACTAGAGACATCATTTTCTCCAGGGCTAAGTGTTTGGAATGTATTTCCTAAATAACCAAAGGGCATTTATGTGCAAAAGTTATTTTCAGCTTTGACTTCATTTATAAACTCAAAGCATCCCACTATTCTCATTTTTCCCATAGGGAATAGATGCAAGAATAGATATGATGGATGCTAGTCACATCACTTTCTGCACTTCAGAAAGTTGCTCAGACACTACAGTATGAAAATCTACATGATATGAAATGTAACAAAAGAATATAAATGCTTAGATATATGAGATTACAGATAAGGAATAATTCTGGCTGTAGTGGGAGTTGTCAGTTTAAGCAGCTTCACTGGGTTGTTAAACAGGCACACACATATCAGTGGAAGGTTAATATTTTTGCTAGGTAGAAGTACTATAAAAGTTTCTACTTTTTTTTTTTTTTAAATCCCTATGATGTTGTTTATGAAATGTAGTCCACAGGGTCATATACACTGAAATTTGACTTCAAATCTACAAATTGTTACCCATTAAATACTTCTTTTGAGTATGGTAATAAAAAAAATCCAGAACAAAACAGCACCGTCTGTGCTTAGGAAGCCCACAAGGAGCTGCTTCTAGCCTAGCATTAAAGAATTCAGGCAGTAATAATGCAACTCCATCAATTGTCTACTAAATTTGAAATTGACCAAAACTTGTAAAGACATTTATCATTTGGGGCATTCACCAAGAATTTGTCTTTTTATCTTTCAATGCATAAGAAAGTTGATTTTAAATTTGATAAGTCACAGCAGGGGCTGAAGCCATCTTCTATGTACTTATAGGCAGTTCACCAGCTGTCATGGGCTGCCATAGCTTTCCTCACCTTCAAACCAGCGACAGTTTAGTGCCTACGCCTTGACAACTGGAATGGTACATAAAGTTTGCTGTCTCATAGAAATAGTCTCAGATTAATCACTTAATTATTGCAAAATATTAAGCTTTATGTGTTAGGCAAACACAGTTATTTCTACTGTTGAATGAATATAACTAGTATGTACCTCTTAATAATGTATCTCTCTCAGCTACTTAAGGGGGGGTTAGGTTCTTTTATATGCATCAGGCATAAAATACAACTCTCATGCCTCTTTTCCCCATCCTTGTGTATCCATCTCTCTTTATGTAAAGAAGTGACCCATTCTCCCTAAAAAGAGTAAAGTTCTTAACCCTCAAAATCTAGACTTCAAAATCCTTCAGGCGCTTGGAACTGTGCTTCCATGCTTAAGCAGAACTAGCCCAAGACTGAGAGAGTTGAGGAGTAAAGTTACTTTACTGGCAGACAGTCTCCATTCCAAGGATTTCTCTTACCCATTAACTATTAAATATAAAAATGGGTCCTTGGACCAAGCACCAGAACCACTGTATCCTATTTCTGCTGCCCTCCCTTTGTGAGCCTTACCAGCTAAGAAGCTCTGTCCTCAAAATTTAAGAGAGAGTTAACTAGACCGATAAAAAAGGAAGGAGGGTAACCAAATCAGTGTACACCACAGACTTGTATTTCCCTGGTGACACACTTCAGGCACTTAAACCCTTCATCAGTGAGACCTTGAATGTGTATTTTGCAAATGGAAGAATAACCTAGAAGCAGCCAATCTAACCTTCAGAATAAACTGTCTAGTCTTATTCCAAAGAAAGTGGGATTAATTGTTCTTTAGAAGAGCCCCCCTCTCTCCTCCGACTGTGGAGAAAATCTGGGTGAATCCCTGGAGCAAGAATCTCTGAACTCTGTTGCTGCTCCCTTCCTGTCTTGTGGTCTCATGTCTACACTCATCCTCTTAACAGTTACTGGACCAGAGAAGCCCAATTTGATAAGAATCAAAACTGACAACCTACCTGCCTGATCAAGTGCCTCAATGTCCTCTAGGGACCAAAATTCAAGGCCTAAATAGGAAGACCATAAGACATTACCAACCACTTAGATAGAATGGCAGCACTGACTGCTATGCCATGAGAGATTAGAGGAAGACAGGGCAGGAAACATGAGAACAGTAGGAGCCTTCAATTACTCTTATGAAGGTTGACACTGGTACTTAACACAGATATCACATATTTATGAGGCCATCGACAAGTACATCTTGAAGCAGCTGTGAAGGAAGCCCACAAAGTGGGACACCTCCATCAACCTTGCCCTGACTCACACGTGGCTTGGCTCAAAACTGGACATGTGAATCTAGATAAACTCTGTATCCCTGCAGGAGCAATAAAAGTCAAAAAGATACGCCACAATTTTGCTCTGTTTCAAGAGGTAGAGCCACACAAAGATGAATAAACTTGTTTAAAATGGGCGGCTAGGAGAATTAAAACCTTACAGAGAGTGTGGAGATTATTGAAGGAGCAGCACTGATGAATGCATACCGCAGATTTTTTTTAAAGTATTTTTAGAAAGGGTGGAAAAGTCATGAGGACTGAACAGCAGGTAAGGGAGGTTATTAGAAACAAGAAGGCATCCCTCAGGAGGCTGAAGCTGATCATGAACTCGGGCAGATTAAATGTAAAAACCCATAACTAGGAGGGTCCAAAAGAGAGTTTGAAGAGCAACTGGCAAAAGGAATTAAAACTAAATACAAAATCTTTCTTCAAACACATCAGTAGCAAGAATCTTGGCAAAGTCTGTAAGGCCAACTGATGATCAAAGTACACAAGAGAAACCTGAGAGAGGACAAGATTGCAAAGAATAAAATAAATTCTTTGTGTTAGTGTTCACTGTAAAAGAAACTGGGCAGATTTCCATGCTGAAATCCTTATTTTTGGGGGACTCAGTAAAGGAGACCTCTGGCTTCCATATTGTATTTTACAGTTACTTAAAAGTGACTGGTAATAAACTGCAAAAACCTTCTGGCATTCAGTTTGCAGTTCT
>NW_008825618.1:3074496-3093727 GCF_000699105.1 Pygoscelis adeliae
TACCAGCAGTGGTGAGTAACCTCTGCCTACAAGCTGTCAAAATAGTTGAAGATGGTAAATGCAAGTTGAGTTTTTCAAAATTGGTTAGATGATAAGTAGATTTGCATGTCCAAAGAAAAGCAATGAAGCTGGTGAACGGTCTAGAGCACAAGTCTTATGAGGAGCAGCTGAGGGAACTGGGGTTGTTTAGCCTGGAGAAAAGGAGGCTGAGGGGAGACCTCATCGCTCTCTACAACTACCTGAAAGGAGGTTGTAGCGAGGTGGGTGTTGGTCTCTTCTCCCAAGTAACAAGCGATAGGAAGAGAGGAAATGGGCTCAAGTTGCGCCAGGGGAGGTTTAGATTGGATGTTAGGAAAAATTTCTTCACCGAAAGGGTTGTCAAGCATTGGAACAGGCTGCCCAGGGAATACCATCCCTGGAGGTATTTAAAAGACATGTAGATGGCACTCAGGGACATAGTTTAGTGGTGGACTTGGCAGTGTTAGGTTTATTGTTGGACTCGATGATCTTAAAGGTCTTTTCCAACTTAAATGATTCTATGATTTTTTTTTATTCTAGATAAGAAAAATTTATAATGTTTGACGCAAGGACCCTTATATTTCAAGTAACACTGATATTGTTTTATCTTCATCAATAAGAAGGTGACTAATCTATTTGTCAAAACTTGAAATAATAGTTTAGGTCGTGGTGCAAGAATTTCAACCCCCCACTTCCCTCACAGCACACTCCTTTAGACACTAATTTTGGATTATTAATTCAATGGGAGATTGAATATAACAGGTTTAAAAAAATGATGCTTTTTGTTTTGGATGAACTATTTTTCCAAGCCAAAATATGTTATCAGTCAAAAACACAACACAAAAATACTGTAATAAACAACCCAAAAATACCTGCCTGAAAACAGGTCACTCCCAGTCTTTGAGGAAATTTTAATGTCTTTCCTTTCATGTATCAAAGAGCCTACCTCTAAACTGCTTGCTTCTTTCACTGATGCAGGTTTACCTAAATGACCTGATCTTTGAAGAAAATTGACTAGAAATGACCTAGCAAAGAGATAATTTTATTTTGTGTTGTACTTTGTTCTTGTTCCAATATGTTGAAAGATCCTATTTCTCAATGTTTATACAGTCTTTTCAGAGCAGTGCTTTCAAAGTAATTATGATGCTCACCATTTGTACCCAGATGTCTCCTTGTATGGACAAAGGTGATGTCAGAGCTGATGCATTTTCCAGGAGGAACATTTGTCCGCTTTCTTCTCCCTGAAATACACACGCTGGGCTTTTTTCCTACCTCTCAGAAATCTGAGCGAGATCCATCTTGTCTAATTCTAGCCATCTGTAAGTTTCATTCGTATATTTCCTCATAAAAATATCAGTACTGGACAAGCCCAAGGGTTCATCTGATGTGGTATTCTGTTTCCATCAACAGCACTAGGCATCTGCTTGAGGATAGTAAAAACAGGGACAACCATATAGAATCATAGAATCAGAATGGCTTGGGTTGGCAGGGACCTTTAAAGATCATCTAGTCCAACGCCCCTGCCATGGGCAGGGACATCTTTCACTAGATCAGGTTGCTCAAAGCCCCACCCACAACCTTACTTTGAACACTTAAGATACTTCCCCTGAGTACTTTCCTAGCTTCCAGCTGTTTTCCACTCAGTTGACTTCCAGAGTCTGATATGGTTTCTGTGTTTACTAACCCCCAACAGATACTTCTTCCAAGTACTTGTCCATTCCTTCCTTGAGCCCATGTATACTTTTATCATTCACAGCATTGCCTATGGGCAAGCTCCTTGGTTCTGATTCCCATTGCATGAAGGACTGTCTCTTTTGTCTGTTTTGTAATGGGCTTCTCATAGATTCATTTGATGCCCCTAGTTCTTGTATTGAAAGAGGCAGCAAACACTATCTCCTTTTGCCATGTCATTCATGATTTTAGAGTTATTATAACCCTGTCTCCTCCATGCCTCTCATCTCTCTGCCAGTTTTTCATGGTGTGGTGTGTTGATCTTGGCTGGCTGCCAGGTGCTTATGAAGCTGCTCCTCATTCCCCCTCCATTAACAGGACAGGGGGAGAAAATAAAAAAAAAATGCTCACACGTCAAGATAAGGACAGGGAGATCACTTACCAATTACCATCATGGGCAAAACATACTTGACTTGGGGAAACTAATTTAATTTATTGCCAATTAAACAAAGTAAGATAATGAGAAAAAAGAACAAATCTCAAAACACCTTCCCCCACCCCTCCCTTCTTCCCAGGCTCTGCCTCACTCCAGACTTCTCTACCTCCTCCCCCCGAGCAATGCAGGGGGATGTGGAGTGGAGGTTGCAGTCAGTTTGTTATGCATTGTCTCTGCCGCTTCTTCCTCCTCACACTTTTCCCCTGCTCCAGCATGGGGTCCCTCCCATGGGAGACAGTCCTCCATGAACTTCTCCAATGTCAGTCCTTCCCACGGGCTGCAGTTCTTCACAAACTGCTCCAGCGTGGGTCCTTTCCACAGGGTGCAGTCCTTCAGGAACAGACTGCTCCAGCATGAGTCCTCCATGGGGTCACAAGTCCTGACAGCAAACCTGCTCCAGTGTGGGCTCCTCTCTCCACAGGGTCACAGGTCCTGCCAGGAGCCTGCTTCTGTGTGGGCTCTCCAGGGGCTGCAGCTTCCTTCAGGGCACATCCACCTGCTCCAGCATGGGGCCCTCCACTGGCTGCAGGTGGATATCTGCTCCACTGTGGACCTCCAGGGGCTGCAGGGGGACAACCTGTGTCACCATGGTCTTCACCACAGGCTACAGGGGAATCTCTGTGCTGGCACCTGGAGCACCTCTTCCCCTCCTTCTTCACTGACCTTGGTGTCTGTGGGGATGTTCCTCTTACATCTTCTGACTCCTCTCTCCCAGGTGCTGTTGCACAGCAGTTTTTACCCTTTCTTAAGTACCTTATCACAGAGGTGCTGCCACCGTCACTGATTGGCTCAGCTTTGGCCAGCGGTGGGTCCGTCTTGGAGCTGGGTGGCATTGGCTCTGTCTGACATGGGGGCAGCTTCTGGCATCTTCTCACAGAAGCCACCCCTGCAACCCACCCCACTACCAAAACCTTGCCACATAACCCAATACACATGGCCAGCCCACCAAGTCACAGCTTGTATGGAAGCTGTTCCCTGCCTTTGACTGCCCTCACTACTTTTTCCTGAATCTTTTCCATTTCTGCAATGCATCCTTTTTGAGAAGAGGGGATAAGAACAGTACAGTGTTCAAGACATGCGTGAACCACAGACTTACAAATGTTCAGCTTGTTCTTTGTCTAGTTTTCTATTATTTTCCTATAAATTCCTAATATTTGACATTTTCTGATTATTACTGAGATGGTAGTTCTATGAAAATAACTGTCATAATCAATAACGTCTCTGTGAAACTATTGGTTCTCCAAAAACCAGAGTTTATTTCCAGGCTCCTTTGCCAAAATCTCCCATCCTCTACCTTATTATATCTCTGGTTTTGTTTAAAAATATATTTGCTGAACGTGTAGGATGAAGATTAGTAGTAGCAAAAAGTTGAAAATAACAAGAATGTTAAAGTCATTTGCATGGTTCTTGCTTGTGTAAACAAGCCCTACAAGTAAAGCATTACTTTTTCCTCATGTATTAATTCAACTTCTAACTCACATGGCAAATAAAGGAGCAAAGGGAAAAATTCTCAAGAAGAATGAGAAGACATTGATATGCCCATGACCAAGCTGAGTACGTGCCTAACACCCTGATTAGGATGCGCTTACTGCTGCCCTGAACCTAGAAGAGGCTCTCAGTAAGCCAAGTGACGCTTGGTATGCCAACCAACTGGGCCCCGGGATGCTATAATGAGTCTGAAGTTTTAATTTTCCCTAGGGAAATATAAATCCTGCATATATTCAACTGTTGTACTTCTGATACATGTGTTTGCATAGAGAAGATAATGAGATATTTATAAGTGGCATGATACATTACCCTATAAAATTGATGAGCAATCCATGCATCATGCTCTAAGAGAATCAAGAAATTAATCAGTCACAAAGTATCCTTTCTTGCTTCCAAATTGTAATTTTTAGAGGAGCTGTGAAAACTGTAAACTATTAAGAAGTCAAAAGTTAACATTCTGCAATAACACATGATTTCTGCATCTGATTTGAAAACTACCTAATAGAAAGATTTAAGTGCTTATTCCTTTCATTAAATAACGCAGGTGAATAATGCAGTCAGTGGTTCCGTTCATCTACCAGAAAACAGGCAAAGGGAAAGAAAAAATCCACCAAAAGGGCATATTCAGGAGGTTTTGGCAGGGAGAAGAACTATCCAAAAACATGAAGATATACAGCTTAGGGCAGGAAGCCTTTCATATGAATTATACAGGCTACAGGATTATCTTCCAGAAGTGGCTTTCAATAGCTTATGAAGAACTGTTCAAGGGCTGGAATAGGTGGATGACTGGAGAGAGTATACCTCCACTGTTACAATATAATAGCCAGAAACTTGGCACAAGTCTTTGGACCTGAGAGTTAATTTCACTTTCAGGCAGCTCCAGAGGCCTTATAAGTATTACCTCTTCCTTGCCTGGAGCTGGCTATAATTCAGTCTTAGACAAGATATACTAGAAATATTTTCAGAACCCTGCAAAGTTCAGAAATATTCACATCAGAGAGTTACTCCACACTGATGCAATGCCTACTTTAAGCAAACCAACAGTTTATCAGCTAAAAATACTTTTGGATATTTTCGGCAAGTCATGATATTGAAGAGATTGTTCTTCAATTCATTGATTCCACTAGGTTTTGGGCTGGTCTGTAATCCTTAAACATTAAGAGTAATATCACAGATGGAAGAATTAATTCTATCAGGTAAGACTGCGAGTCATTTTGTTGAGAAGGAAAAGGGACAAAGTAAAAGCAAGCCAAACCACACTCAACTGAAACTGCCGAGTTAATCTGTTTTGTTCTTTTGCACCCCTTAGAAAGACACTTGCTTCCTGTTCATTTAATACCAACCTTCCATCACCATTATTTAATCCTTTTTTTTGGACTTCAGCTAAATGACAATTGAAAATCTTAGCAAATGTCTCTTAAGATTTTTGAAATGTTTTTTTCCGAAAGGAAATCATGACTTGACCATTTTATCTCAGCTTAAAAAATAAGAATCCTTCGACCCTGTCAAGGCAGGAAAAAGGTTTAAAAAATTACTTGGAAGCAAGCATCAGCTATATAAAAGAGAAACACATGACAAAAACTTGAGCAAATTACTGTCTCACCAAAAGGCACAACGTTCATCTGATTAGTAATACACTTAAATCCCTTTGAAGACATTTACCTTTCCCTCCTGACCCCTGAACTAGAGAAGAAAAAAACAGCAGAACACAAGTTCCTCCAAGCTGCAGAGATCTCTGTCGAGGAAAAGAATGAATTTTAGGGTTAAATTCAGAGGCATCTAATCACACACTGAAAATGAAATTCATACATATAGTACTCATTCAATCTCGAGAGTACACATGTACTCTGCAGCATGTATGTTCTAACATCTAATGTAGAATGTAACCTTTTAATAGCTCTAGAAGACTCAAATGGATATGATAATGACTTTTTAATAATATTCCTTTTTCCATCTTAAGAGAGAGACTTGCTAATCCATTTGCTTCTTTATGTCAGGTTTTGTATTAGAAAGGTATACATTACACAAATAGAGTTAAATTTGAAGCCTTTCTCAATCACAAATCAAGTGACTGGAAAGCAAAGATTAATTTGTGGTGGAAACAAGAGAAAGAAAATTAAGCCTGTGCATATGGACTATAGGATAGAAAAAAATAAAACAAGCCAGCTGGGTAACAAGAAGAGGTAATGCTGTCCACAGAAGCATACCAAGCATCAGACTTTCTTGACTTTTTAGACACCATTTTTTCTTACCTAAAAGTAAATTACAAAAATAACTAATATGGTAAAGGACAAGACTTTTCTGAGAAGTACTAACATTATATGCTGAAAAACTGAAACAACAAATCTCAGTGCCTTTCTGACCTATCTATTCTAGATTCCCTCTAATTTGCAACAACTATGGCAGTGAACAGATTCCTTTCTTTTAATCTGATTTATTTACTTGCATATTTATGTATGCAGTTCAGCAACTCTTAGAAGCGTTCCCCTCAGTCCCAGCCTGTCCCTGTATCCCTCATCCATTTCTTATTTGAATTTTTCCTGTTAACTCCCATCTTCTCTGACTTGACTGTTTTCCATGTGATGTTATCAAAAACTTTTTTCAAAATAATACTACAAGATACTTATTAAAGTGTCTCATCTTTTCATAATTAATAGTTTGGGGTCGATTACTAAAGGATGATGTTCAAAGTTATCAATACCATCATTTTTTTCTTAGGAGACTTGGAGTTTCTCAAACTTACCTTCATCTCCAATTCTTCGTTGGCAAGGGGTTATGATTCCCTCCCTCAACAAGATCAAAAATTAACCCTCATTCTTAGAATTGTCCTTTACTGGACCTTTCCACTGACATTATTGGTATATTTGAAGATAGATGCTTTGCAGTACTCTTCTCCAGAGAGGCAAAGACTGCTTGTGAAATTTGAATGACATCATTACGGGCAATGCAAAAGAAACAAACAAAAAAAGTCAACAACAAAACTTCGCTTTCAACCAGCATCATTTTCTCCTCTTCCCCCTGACCTTTTCAAAAGCAAGATAAAGATTATTTTAAATGAGGTGTACAAAATGACAAACACCAGCTAGCTGTCCTAGTAGTTTCCTTTGGGGAAAGCCTCTATTTGAAAGAAGTGACTCATTAGTTTCTGTGCTTTCCAAATGACAAAATGCCTTCACTGCACTTCCCTCAAGCACTGTACTCTGCTTGCCTTCTGTAGCATTGAAAAGATGTCAGCCACAGTAGCTGGTTTTTGCTTCAGGATCGGATTGCCCTGTGAGACCCCTACTCTCTCTGAAAACAGGAATCAGGTTCCATGGAGAAAATACCAAAACATAACTAGACTTATTTCTATAAACCACAGCAGAATTGCATATTTCTGGGAAGTTCTAAAGTAAACTAACAAAGCAAAGAAATTAAAAGCAGAACCAGTTCTGCTGTTTGTGAAACAACTGAGGGCAGCTACGCTCATTCCTGAAGCTGGAGATTTGCTCAAGCCGCAACGCTTGCCCCTGGGCATGCTGTCAGATACTGGGTTCCCGAAGACAACCAGTCCAGATGGGAACAAGCGACTGATACGTTTAACCTCCCACAGTCAGAGGTAACACAGTGGAGCCCAAAAGGGACTGCAGGGACCAGGAAAGCTGATTTTGGATTCTGGCTCTGCAAATAGTACCAGCCCTCACTGAAGCCAACAAAAAGGAGTTCAGGTTTAGATCTGTGTGAGAATCAATAAAATGAACAGAAAGAAGAGCAACATAGTGTACGGGAACAGGATACACCTCATAGAAATGTAAAAAATATTCTTAAGAATTAAATTTAAAAAAAAAAAAAAAAGAGACAAAATCCTTGTCTTCCCTCCTACACACACACGGTTTTAAGTGTCCCATAGTTTTATAATTTTTTTTTTTGAGTCTACAACAAAAAGTTGTTATAGCCATGCAGTGCTCAGACACAAAACTCTCAAAAACATCAATAGCTCTGTGGATGTATTTAGAGGAGTATTCGAAGACTAAACCTTAGCTGGCAAAGGAGAAGTCAGTGGGAATGTAGATTCAGCTTTCCTTCAAACAACATTAGTTTCAGTTAAGAAGTTCTACCGTGGCCCTTCATCTTCCCCTCTGCAGTTTGCACGTGGCTCATCAGAAACGTACACCACCGAACACTGCTGTGTAGTTACTGTATCTGCACCGATGGTCGACTATGCCGGTGTTCAACCCAACCTACAGCTACTAACTCTAGTGTGAAGTCCCCCAAGCCCTTATTAGCACAGCAGGTTGGGGACGTCCTGCGTGCCAGGAACGATGGCTGCCCACAACTGGACTATCTGTCAAATCAGAGACTTCGGTGTACTCCCATGGGGTCCTTCCCACATGAACAGTGCGCTGCCCAGGCTATTCCTAGGATAGCACAGTAACTCACTGCACCTTTGCTTAAGCACTCGGGACTTTGCCATGAAAACAGCCACCAGGTAGCCTTCACGCCAGGCTGCTCCTACCATTTTTTTCCCTTTGAACATTTGTCACAGAGTTTATTTCTCTTTGCTCTGAAGAAACTTCTTTCAAACACTTTCATGCCCTGAATACAGAATACCCAAATCAGCTTCCTAATGTGTTTTTAGCAATGCTTGCACTGAGGCTCTACTTCGAATGTGAGAACAGGATGCCTTGACAAAACAGCTCCACATCCCAAGCCCAAGTGTGGAGTCTGCCACCATAACTGTTCTGATTAAAATAGAAAGCATTACTGAATGCAGACAAAAAAGGCCATGAAGTACAGATTGCTAAGCTCATAAGGATTCTGCAAATGGGTCATCAAGGTTTACATTTACAGTACAGATGCTAAAACCAATGCTCTACCAGCAATATCAGTATGTTTCCCAACAATTTTTTAAAAAGTTTTCTTCCAAAATGCTCACAGGAAGGTGAATTCTCAGCATGGACTAACATTGTCAGAAACCTCATTGAAAGGCTTTCTAAGCAAAGTAATATTCAGCAGCACAGACCTAGTGGAATTTGATGTTGTCCTTATAATTACAGCTTAAATTTATTTTCAGATGAAAATGAAGCATTTTAATAGGAACCGTTTCATGAATACAAACCTTGAACTCTTAACTCAGGATTTTCTCAATTTACTTAGAATACCTATAAACTTTCACCACTGCCCACTACGTAAATGGCAGGCCTCCCTGGGATTTCTATAGTGCTTTGCATGAATTTTCCAAACACATTTTTCAGTTAAGATATAATATATTACATCAGTTAAACATATAGATTTCAAAAGCAGAAGTCTACAAAAATGGAAGGAACTTTTAAAGCAATTCATGAAGACAGTAGCTTCCCTGATCAGTTGTGCTAGCTGAGTTGCCATAAATATGAGAAAGCCGACGAAGTCTTCCACGTTCCTAACATATTTGCACATCATATAGCTTGACATATGAAAATACACCACCTGCTTCATCTGCTTGCCTTTTATTAATAGGGCAATTTATTTACATGCTGAAGTCTATGTGGGAATTTTCTTCCTTAAGTTAACAGCTATACCCCTGAATAGTGGGATACTGCCTACAAGGTAACATTTCAGTGTTTCATCCCACCTCTCAATTTTCCTTCATGATGTGTACTTTCTATCATTACTGTTTTCAGAGAGCTTGGAGGAAAGCTGAGAACACTTTTGTCTAGAACTGAGCAAATTAATAAATAATTTGAATGTATTTAGTTCTTTAAGAAATGCCTACTAAATTTGTCCAAATATAAAACAATATTATGCATGGACATTCTAATTTTAATCTTGATTCCCACATATAAGTTCTATAGAACTACCTCTTAAATTACTGTCCTAAAATGCATTTGTTATCTTGAAATGAAACCCTGGTTAGCAACAAATGAATTCACATTACTGAAACAGAATACATATAGTGCTATTAGGCGAGGGCTAGAAACATGGCCAGTGAAAATGCCAGACAAATCTCTTTTGACCCACATCGTGCTCCTGAGCCCAGGAAATGAAGCCCAGGCTCGACTTTTATCAGCACTCCTTGGACTCTGCCAGCGCCGCGAGGGTAATCACGCAGCGGTGCCGCAGTGTCACCGCGCTGTCAGCCTCGCCGCTGCAGAATAGAGCCCTTGTCTGTCCAGGGATAATATCTAGAATAGGCTCGGCAAAGCACAAGTGAAGGGCTAATAATCTCTGCCCTAGAGAGCACACCCTCTGACAGTTTGATGCTGCACTGAAATTCATAAGCACGGCTCTGCAGTCCATGCCCAAACCCTGAAATAGCCATAAAACTCTGCATAGTCTGTCGCCTCTGCTCATGAAATTGAGAAAGACTCAGTGCTTTAAAAGAAAAGCTATAGATAAAAGCTAGCAGGGTGGGAGGAACACAAATAAACAAGTGCAAGTGTTTACATTTTATTCTTATTAGTGGAAAATTTCCCATTCCTTCTTTTCCTTCTCAATCAGCCTTTTTTTTTTTTTTTTTTTTTTTGAAGATGCTGAAAAGACCTTCAGCTCTGGGTTTTGTTTCTCCACCTAATTCATCGCACCCAGGATCTATGAAGCTGGCAGCATGCTATATAATTTCTCTCTTTGTTCTTTTCTTCCCCTAGTCTTTCAGGCTTCCAAATGGTGAATTGACTGCAGCAAAGAAAATATCATTCAGATCAAATTTTGAAAAATAGTTCAATATACTTTTTTAATAAGGTGATTTTTTTTTTTAATTTGTAGTTTTTCTTATGATGTTTAGATCAATCCATTATCTAGCAGACAAAGGAAATCACAGAAAGAAATGTCTTAATGCACTAAGGAACACATTTTTATTACAACATTTGGGTGTTTTGGTATAAAGAACTGTGATTGTCTCCAAAAAAGTTATTTCAAGTGGACACTTTGGTATAGTTTTAAAAATGGTACACACTAATGCATTCTCCAAGCACTCTTGCTGGTTGCTCTCTTCCCGTCCTCTCTTTGTTCAGGAGGTTCATTGAATCACAGCTTTTTTGCCTGCCTGAGTTTCACCCACTCGTTATCAGGAATGAATCACATCTCCGTAGCATCTCCTCTCCTCCCAGCCAGAGTCTCCAAACAGAAGCAGCAGCCCACAGATCAGCTCCTGATTTCAGTCATGCGAGCAATTCTCCCACCCCTGTAGATGTGGGCGACCACCTGTGGCGTTTGCACAGCTCAGGTGCTGGCTGGGTACCGCAGGGCAGCGGGGCTGCGCCGCATCAGGGATGCCGGGGGAGCCCAGTCCCTGGCAGTAGGAAGGCATAAACCGACAAAAGCTACGACAGTACTTTCTGCAAAGTACCTTTCCTCACCTGTGCAATGCCCCCTCTACTCCCCTTTCCTCCAGGAGTATGGCTCTAAGTCAAAGTTTCTAACCCAGATTGTATTGGCACCACCCAGAAGCAGTTGCTTCTCTTGTCGCTCTATTCACCTGTGCTGGGGTATGCTTTACCCCATTCCTGCAAGTGACCCGGATTATTGACTGATAAATGGTTCAGAAAGTAGTTGGTCTCTCTTTGTCTGTTTCTTTTTTTTCCCCCCAAACTCTTGTGAAAGCAGCTGACAACCTGGGGTTCAGATTGTCCAATATTTTAAAAGAGAAATAAATGTTCTACTCATAGAAATTACCGATTATTGTAGTCATGAAATGCTGGAGCTGATTCAAGCTTTTTCACTGATGATAAAATAAATACATTCACACTAACAGCTTCTTTTGACAGTTTTTGTTATTTTTACTTTATGTACGTTTTTTTAAAAAGAGGCTTTATTGCCCAGAACTTTCTTTCTAGAGCCCATTCTTTTTTATAATAACATGTCAAACAAAGTAACAGAAAGAACACAGTGGGACAGGGGAACAAAAGAGGGGGGAAGAAAGCAAGTGAAAAAAAAAAATGAGGCTTACAAATCCATTGAAGGCTTCATGTTCAAATCATAGCAATACTGATGGATGAGCTTACACTGAGGAGGGAGGCAGGCACGAGAGCTATTCACAGATGAGAGCTTGGAAAGAGATGTTAGTACCAACCAGCTTTAGGGTTTTAAGTGCCTCCTTATGAATGTGTAATTTTGGAAGATCATTTTCTTAGGCTTTTTATAGAATCAGAGATAACTCAGAAATCCTCCAGATTCAGGGTACATCTCTCTTGACCAGAAGGTCAGCCTAAATTCCTACGTTAGGTGTCTCTAAGCAGGTGGTATGGATATCCCAGCTGAGATATTCACATAATTGAAGTTTAAAAAATGATTTCAGAGGACTGAGCACTAGAACTTTATGATACGCCTAGACAATATAAGCATTACCACATGACTGGTTATAACAATATGTATTATTCAGATTCCACTCTTGAAAACTGTGTGAAGATTCATAATGCATCCCAATATCCTAATGTTATTGGATTAAGGTGCAAAAGAGGAGCAGAAAGGCAGATATGATCTGAAAAAAAGAATTAATATCTTTGACAGAAGGAATAAAAATTGTGACAGGTGAACAAAGGAACAACAATAAAGGATCCAAAAGAATCAGAAATAAATCGTATCTTATTTTAGATTAATTTATCTCTGTTTTGGGGGTAAGAGGAGGGGTGGGAAAAGACTTTGGGTGGGAAGCAAAACAGTGGAAGCAAGTGGACTCAGAGGATGAACAACCTTCACTGCTACCCCTCTCATCATTCCCCAGAGTCACAGACCCATTAGGACAGTGAGGAACCTCCTAGGTTTTGAATGTTGTCCCAACAAGACCCGACAGAGGCAGATGCAGATTTTACTACCATGCCCATCACCTCTGGCGAAATCTTGAGCAAGTCCTGGGAGACGTCTGTTTGCTACCGCTCCCTATTTCTCTCTTCCCTGAGAGCCTCGCTTTGACAGGCAAGGCCATCATTTTCACAAGGCAACATTTCTGTCAACTTGTGACAAATGAGGTAACTCAGTAATATTCTCAACAGCCCAATCCTGCTACAGGTTTGCCACATCGCAGAGCAGCTGATGAGACCATGTGTTCTGCCTACGTCTTTCCAGCACCTGAGACAAGAATGGCTTTTTCTATTTTTGTTACTTTTTTCTAGTACATTTTGTCTTAAGAAAAAAAACTTTAAAGCTGCAGTCCATCTCAACTAACTTTTTCTCTTCCACCCCTTCCCTAGTACCTAAGAGAATGGTCATTATTTCTAAATATAGTAGAAGGCAGTCAAGCAGGATTTTTCCCTGTTAAAAAACAGAACAAAACAAAACAAATCCATACACTTTCTAGGGGGAAAAAGAAAAAGGGGGGTGGGGGTGGGGTTTAAAAAGCAAACTAAAAACTTAAATATTCTGCAGAAATTGAAGTCTCAGTTGCTGTTTCCATTGCTTGTCTTCACTTGTTCTCCTCTCTCTGATCCAACCTGCCCAGTCTTTGATAAAGATTTGCTAACATGAACAAAGCAGCCCACCGTACCTGTTGGCATCTACATTAGCACGTAGCCTACTGCAATAGGAACAGATCTATAGAGCAAAGCAGCTGGTGCTAGGGACCTGGCATCCACTAAAATGCTGATATAGATGAACTCCTGGTTACTCAAAACAGCAAATGATCTCTGAATTCATCACCCACAGTGAGAGAGACACATTAACCATCTTTAATTCGCTAGGTTTATTTATAGAAACACAATGTAACTCTGCTTTTTCCTCTATGTAAAAATGTGTTACACTAATATTAGTAACAGCAAACAAACATTATATGGATTTCAGAATTACCCATTCTAGCAGGTGAAAGCACCAGGGTAGTGAAGTAACATTTTCTGACACTGTATAAGCCTTCCCACCATTACAGTACAGTCAGAGAAGACAGTCTTCTACTACTTCTCTGCTAAAAAGGTAATTCATCTTAGCAAAAGCTTGCACATCCACTATTTTGTTGGGGTTGGGGTTGGAATCTCACTGCAGCTTCTCCTTTGAGATATCTTTGACTGTTGCTTGTTCCTGGTTCAATATTTTACTTCTAAGTTTGCTGGATAAATAGCTTTTTTTCAGTTCTCCTTAGGTCCATTACAAAATATTCATGCATTTCAAAAAAATCACATCCTTTAATATGTACAGCGAACAATTGAAGAGGAATTCTAATTAAGGTGCCTGTGCTGATGGACACTTTGTAACCAGCAAAGCCAGCTATCGTAACCAGCATGCCTTTCCAAACGTGCCATACCCTGCTTGTTTTGGAGCTCCATACTCAAGTGGTATTGAAGATTCAGGCTTCTAAATCAACTTTAACATTCAGCAGAAAAGGGCAAAAGTTAAAACAAACCTTCTTTCCTTCCCAGAAGATATAGAGGAGAAGGAAAAAAGCAGCAGCTGGGTTAAACAAAATGTTTGTGACCAATCCTCACATGGATGGAGCTCACGGAAATCGCCTGTCTCCAGGCTTGCCATCACGTGGTGTGGAATTGTTCTTACAAAAAGATTTCATGTTTCCTCCAAGCTTTCATGTTGTTTTGCTTAGAGTTCAAGAAGGAAACAAAACAAAGCTGTCTCTAGAGGGCGATCTGGTTTTATGCACCTTCAATCTGCTCTATACGTTTGTGACCAACGTGCAGGGATAAACAAATAATCAGCCCAAACCACTTACATAAAACTAACACTGCAAATCATTATATCAGAATGTGCTAAAGTTGCAAACAACAAGTATTTGAAAGTCAGAGTATTCAAAAAGGAAACTTATCTGTAAAATCTTAATTCAGTCTTTTCTGTACAGGCAAAATGTATCGGTCATTAATTGCACTTTCATTTCCATGCATAAGAGTGGCTGGTTACTATTTGCAAAGGGGAAAAGCAAAAAAAAAAAAGCTGTGCTTGTCCATTTCAGATCTAAGATGAGTCACTTTCAGCTATGGATCATCAAAGACCTGCCAGAGTACATATAAATTGAAATTCCTCAGAATTGCATGACTTCTGTTTCCCTTCAACATACTTCCTTTGAGGTTTAAAAAACAAAGACAAAAATCACTAAGCAAACCAAAGACATTCTGAGGCAAACACTCAGCACCAATAGTTTCACTCCTATGTTTATATTTGGCAAAGTTGTAAACCACTGAAAATAGGATCTTCCAATGCAAAACCAAAACAAAACAAAACTACTTGGTTTCTTAAAAAAAAAAAAAAAAAGATACATCATTTACATGATACAAGCCATCCTAACTGCTTCAAGAATTAAATAAATTGAAATATGCTTTGCAATGCTCTGTTTTCATTTAAATAATCTTTCACAGGTGCCTTCCTGCCTCGTGCAGAAAGATTCCACCTGAAACACTTCTGACACCAGAGTATTCTTCAAAATCTTAGCAGATGTCTGTGGGGCTCTGGGTGCCTCCCTGTGGCCTCAGCTGAGGCTCCCTTTGAAACACAGAAGCACCTTCTGTACGGAGGTACAGAAACCTCAACAGTCCAGTCCAGCCCTGATTCCAGAAGGGACTTAGAGTGTTGTTTAAGCTTGTGCAGCTTAAAAGGATCTTTCCATCCCTGAAGGAAGAATGATTGGCATGCATTGCTAGCTTTCCATTTCTTCTCTTCTAGAGGTGAGGTGTGCTACATGATCAATCATAACAGATGCAGGGAAGAAAATAATGAAATAAACCCACTTTACTCAGTATAATGAGTGGTTTATTCATACGGTTATGGAAAATATTTTGAAACAGTTAAGATTAAACACCACAGGAGGCTGCTGAGGTACATTATTTATCAATATGATCTGTACAAGTATTTGGCCCCCTCATCCTGCAAATGATTTCCCCTCTGCAGTGCTTTACCAGGCACTAATTGGTAGCACTGTAGGTAATCTTACAGCATATTTTCCCTTGCCTTCAGAGTGAAGAATAATGTTCTTAGGCTGATATTTTTATCCTTATTCCTTAAGGAAAGACTACAGGAATAACTGCTATAATTTGAAACATGGCACATGTGGTCCTCACTGACTACTAATTCTGGATTTTACTTCATGTTTTTAAAAAATGGGTTTTCACATGAACAAGGACTTTCATAGCTTTTGCAAGTATAGCAGAAAATTTATTTTAGCATTTAAATGAATACGTTTTTAATTTGATTTTATAAACATTTTAATATTGCTGTAACTTTAGGCACATTATTCTGTAACTTAATGGCACTTGCCTGTCAAATTAGCAATGAATACTCACACATTTCAAGTGTGATTCAGAACCAACAAGTAAAGCTCCTTTGCAACACAATATCTTCTGACAACATCCATTTACAGATCCAAATGTGCTACTGTTCAAAGGTCATGGACAACACTCGTGTCCTATAAGTGGCTAAGCTAACCACTTTCATAGCATGAAGGAAGCAAATTTTGGATTTCTCAAGCAGCTCATTCTGATGAACACCAAGGGAAGAGATGCTCCATAGGTTACGGCAGTAAAACTCCTCTGCGGTTTGCTGAGGTTTCTTTTTCCGGCAGACCTATGATCTGTTGCTTACATAAAGTCTGGGAAGCAAAGAAGCTACTTCATGATTAAGTGTTTTAGAGGAAGCAATCATGGGATACTTTCTGGTAACACAAGCATCCAGAGCTATTGCTTTGCTTTGGTGTTTTAGTTCATTTCCAACAGCTCAAGGTTAGTCAAACTATTCAGCTGCCTAAGCATTTGTATGATGTTATATATAGTAGTTCTGTAGTTAAGGCTTTAATTTTAGGTAACTATGACAGAAGGCAGTTGGAAAGAAGAGGAGAAAAAAGCAAGTGAAGGTAGAAGTTTACAAATTTGGGAGGGATGCCAACATCACCTCAGACCACAATGTTATACTACAGGTTAGGCAGAGTTCCCCCAAGAACCACAGAGCTGGGTATTAGTAGGAAGACTTACAATGACTCCACCTTGTCAAAATCCATGCTGAATGTGATGCTGGGCCTTTAAGAGGTAAAGCATAGATGTATGCACCAGTCGCATACACTTCTAGATGTGATGGATCATATTCTGG
The DNA here is from genome assembly GCF_000699105.1 of Pygoscelis adeliae. NCBI lineage: Eukaryota > Metazoa > Chordata > Aves > Sphenisciformes > Spheniscidae > Pygoscelis > Pygoscelis adeliae. The sequence continues at coordinate 3,091,136 of NW_008825618.1, forward strand.
AGTTACAACTAAGGTCCTGATCCTTGCATTTTAAAATAAGGCTCATTTCTTCACAAATGTCCAAAATCTAAGAGAACTGATAATACAAGATATAGGAAACTAATAATATATCCATATAATATATGTAACCCCCTCATTTTCAGTTTATTCATCCTGAAACACAATTTCTAAAAGAACAAGTTACAAATACACAATACTGACCGGAATCTATTTTCTGCCCATTTATCTGTATAGGAGAAGCTTTAACTGCTTGTTCGAGCACAACTATTTCACAGGATTTCATACTTCTCACTGGAGGCAACCTTGTTACCGCAAAAAGTTTATTTTGGTGACACATCAACAACAACCAAGGCATCAAAGAGCATTTCTTCTATTCAAAAGCCTCTTACTTGGCTGGAACAGCTACTTTCATGACTCTGATACCTTTTTGCATACCAGCTGCAAGCAAGGGCAGGGACAGGGACAGAGGAGGTACAGCAGGCTGCTTTCTCAACCGCCACCGGCTAGCATTTACTTTGAGCAAGCTCCTGTCCTCCCTCACATGTGCGTGCAGAACACTGTCAGCACTAACAGCTTTGCCAAACTTTCTTCCTCCCTGTCCAGAGCCTCATTTATCTATAACATGGTGAGGAACCCGCTGACTGGAGGTACCTTAATTTCCTACAGTGCACACCTACATAATTTTTGTTCACATTTTTATTCAGTCAACACTACAAATGCGTATGCTGATGTGAGCTGTGCCAAGGGTATTTGAAAAGCCGATTCAGCCCTCTGCCCCCACTCCAGAAGATGAGGTACGTGAGCATGCACGTCGAAGTGCAGTGCAGTCCTATGCCTGTAGACTGCTGCTACGCTTTCACGTTTCTGTACTTTGCAATGTTTGTAGCAAAATGTTCCCTTCAAGCATTAGCCATCTGGCAAGGTTTGCTTATCAAATCTTTCTGCATGCCACAAGGGAGAGCTGTGGGCAGATCTAAGGCAGTAACAAATACACCAGATTAGGCCCTTGGTCTTTTTAGATTTTATCAATTTTAATGGAGAGTAGGGAGAAGAGGAATATTCAACATACCTTATATTCTCCATAAAATTGCCCTGTATTTTGGTAGCACATACCTTTCCTACACAAAGAACAGTCTGTGCTTTCAAAGCACTTACATAAATGTAGATTGGAAACACTAACCAGAAAGGAACCACACAGCCAGGATAGGTATAATTATCACTCTAATATTCAGATCAACTCGAAATATCTTAAATTGTTCATCACATCATAGCCAGTTATAAAAACCTGACACCTGAGAGTATGATGTTGGCTTACTTGAGGAATATTTGTATGACTAACCAACCATGTGCTTGAATTCAAATTTCAGAATCAAGCCAATAGTTAGGATTTTATTCTATTTCACAGATTCTCGTATTCGCAAAACACAGTTGCAATTCTTTTTCTTCACTCTTCAGAAGATACAAATTCAATCAGAAGAAACTAACGTCAGGCTTAAGGCAAGAAAAAGCAACCCAATTGTGGATTTCTGATTTTGTTGTTTGGAAGGCTGCTAATTCAAGCTCCCTCCCTCCCCTTTTATTTTTATATAACTACATAAGAAATTTCTGTCAGAACAATCAGTCAAAGAAACATTAAACACTGTACTCAATGGAATACATCCAGTAAATAATCATACTGGAATCAGTTTATCTCCAAGAAATTGAAGGGTATGGGCTCCAGCTCCTATGTAAATACTTTCATTTGACTGAAACCAAGTGAAGACACCACCAGTTCAGAAGATAAACCTCCCTCTCTTCATCTATTCTGCCTCTGTATACCCAGTACTTATTAATACTGATGTTCAAACTCTGGAAAGAACACATTACAAATTAAGATACCTCAATCCCTCATTTCCTAATTCAAAAATCTTGTCTGAACATGCAAAAATCACTATATTACCTGACACTATATTACCTCTATGGGTCAGAACTAAAGGGAAGGCAGGGACAGGTGACATTACGGTGGGGGTCTGCTACAGGCCACCTGACCAGGAAGACCGAGCAGATGAGGCCCTCTATAAACAGATAGGGGCACCCTCACACTCACAAGCCCTGGTCCTCATGGGGGACTTCAGCCACCCCAACATCTGTTGGAGGCACAACACGGCAGGGCATAAGCAATCCGAGAGGTTCCTGGAATGCATTGATGATAACTTCCTTCTCCAAGTGGTAGAGGAGCCAATGAAGAGAGGTGCTATGCTGGACCTTGTTCTCACCAACAAGAAGGGGCTGGTGGGGAATGTGAAGCTCAAGGGCAGCCTGGGCTTCAGTGACCATGAAATGGTGGAGTTCAAGATCCTTAGGGCACCGAGGAGGGCACACAGCAAGCTCACTACCCTGGACTTCAGGAGAGTGGACTTTGGCCTCTTCAGGGATCTGCTTGGTAGAGCGCCATCGGACAAAGCCCTGGAGGGAAGAGGGGCCCAAGAAAGTTGGGTAATATTCAAGGATCACCTCCTTCAAGCTCAGGAGCGATGCATCCCAACAAAGAGGAAGTCAGGCAAAAACACCAGGAGGCCTGCATGGATGAACAAGGAGCTCCTGGACAAACTC
>NW_008825618.1:3095365-3118579 GCF_000699105.1 Pygoscelis adeliae
CCCAGTATCAATACAGGCTGGGGGATGAAGGGATTGAGAGCAGCCCTGCCGAGAAGGACTTGGGGGTACTGGTGGATGAAAAGCTGGACGTGAGCCGACAATGTGTGCTCACAGCCCAGAAGGCCAACCGTGTCCTGGGCTGCATCAAAAGAAGCGTGGCCAGCAGGTCGAGGGAGGTGATTCTGCCCCTCTCCTCTGCTCTGGTGAGACCCTACCTGGAGTCCTGCATCCAGCTCTGGGGGCCTCAGCACAAGAAAGACATGGACCTGTTGGAGCAAGTCCAGAAGAGGGCCACAAAAATGATCAGGGGGATGGAACACCTTGTCTATGAAGAAAGGCTGAGAGAGCTGGGCTTGTTCAGCCTGGAGAAGAGAAGGCTTCGGGGAGACGTTGCAGCCTATCAGTACTTAAAGGGGGCTTATAAAAAAGATGGCAGCAAACTTCTTAGCAGGGCCTGTTGCGACAGGACAAGGGGGAATGGCTTTAAACTAAAGGGCGGTAGATTTAGACTAGATATAAGGAGGGTGGTGAAACACTGGAAGAGGTTGCCCAGAGAGGTGGTGGATGCCCCATCCCTGGAAACATTCAAGGTGAGGCTGGACGGGGCTCTGAGCAACCTGATCGAGTTGAAGATGCCCCTGCCCACAGCACAGGGGTTGGACTAGATGACCTTTAAAGGTCCCTTCCAACCCAAACTATTCTACGATTCTGTGTCATTCTGTGAAAACTAAATATAGTTTTATTTCTATTTAATCACAGAATCCCTCAGGTTGGAAGGGTCCTCAGAAGGTATACAGTCCAACCTCCTGCTCACAGGAGGGTCAGCTCTGAGATAAGACCAGGGTGCTCAGGGCTTTATCCTGCTGCATCTTGGAACCCTCTCATTCTGTGAAAACTAAATATAGTTTTATTTCTATTTAATCACAGAATCCCTCAGGTTGGAAGGGTCCTCAGAAGGTATACAGTCCAACCTCCTGCTCACAGGAGGGTCAGCTCTGAGATAAGACCAGGGTGCTCAGGGCTTTATCCTGCTGCATCTTGGAACCCTCCAAGGATGAAGCCTGCCCAACGTCCACGGACAACCTGTCCCACTGCCCAAGTGTCCTCCTAGGGTGAGAAAATTCTGCTTTATAAAAGGTTGTAACCTCCCATTTTTCAGTCTGTAGCCACTGCCTCTTGTTCACTTGTACACCTCAAAGCCTGGCTCAGACCCTTCCCTGTAGGCACCATGGTCCTGCTTTTAGGTCCTCTGAAGCCATCTCTATCCCAGGCTGAACAAGTCCCTCTTCCTCAGCTTACCCCAGCACTGACCAATTTGGTGGCTGTCTGCTGAGCTTGAATTTATCAACATCTTTCTTGTACTGGAGTGAGTAAGAGCCATAGGCAGGACTCCAGACGCTGTGTGGAGCAGAGGGGGACAACCACTGTCCCAGTCTCCTGGCTCTGCTCCCACTGATGCAGCCATGGATACTATTGCCATCTCTGCTGCCACGGCTCGCTGCTGGCAGTGTCCAGCCTGCTGTCTGCCAAGACCTCCAGCTCCTCTCTGCAGAGCTGGTCTCCAGCATGCATCGTTGCAGAGGGATGGTCCATCCCAGTTGCAGGACTTGCATTTGCCCTTGTTGGATTTCATGACTGTTCTATTGGCTCACTCCTCTTGGTTGTCTAGGTCCCTCTGAGTGGCAGCCCTACCCTCAAGCATATTGAGGGCCTCAGTTTGTTGATGGTGCCTTCCATCTCCTCCTCCAAGTCATTGATAAAGATATTAAACAGGATAGGACCGGGACAGACCCCTGCAGTACTGCACTTGTAACTGACCTCCAGGTAGAGTACAATCACTGAACTTTAGCCTGACCATCCAACTGTTTTTTTCACACATCTGGTAGTCCATTGATCTAGTCTGTAATGTCCTAACTTGGACAGAAGAATACTGTGGCAGATAGTGTTGAAAGCTTTGCTAGAGTTGAAGTAAATGACATTCACTGCTCTCCCCTTGTCCACCAATCCAGTAATTTTATCAAAAAAGGCAGTCAGGTTTGTCAGACATGATCTATCCTTAGTAAATTAATGCTGGCTGCTCCCCATCACCTCCTTTACATGCCCAGAAATGTGCTTCAGGAGGACCTGTTCTACAATACCCCCAGGTGCCACAGTGAGGCTGACCCCCTGTAGCTCCCCAGATCATCCTTTTTGCCTTTATGAAGATGGATGCAACATTTGCCTTTCTCCACTCATTGGGGACCTACCCTGATCTCACTGACTTTCAAAGGTGATAGAGAATGGCCTTGCAAGTACATCAGCCAGCTCTCTAGGCAGTCTTGAATGCAGCCAATTTGATCCCATGGACTTGTATGGGTTGTGCTCTCAAAACTAATCCCTAGCTCAGTCCTCATCCACTGCTGGTCATTCTCCTCCTCCTCCAAGCCTTTCACTGAGCACAGAGGCGTGGGAGACCTTTCTGGTGAAGACTGAAGCAAAGATGACATTGAGTCTTTCAGGCTTATCTGTGCCTCCTGTTACAAAATCACCCAGACTATTCACCAATGGGTTCACATTTTCCTTGTTTAGCCTTTTACTATTAATGTAGCACCAGAAGCTTTTCCTTCCCTGGGTATCCCTTGCCACTTTCAACTCCAGTTGAGCTTTGGCTTTCTCAACACCATCCATACAAGGCTGGGCAGTGTTTCCATATTCCTCCTTTGTAACCCGTCCTTGCTTCCATGTGCTGTGTACATCCTTTGTGGGCTAGAGCTCACTCATTAATTCCCTTTTTAGCCAAGCTGGTCTTCTGATATAGTTACTAGCTTTCCTGAATATCAAGTTGGAGCATTATTTTGCTTGGAGGATGCTGTCCTTAAGGACCTTTAGATGCTGTCCTTAAAGATCTGCCAGCTCTATTGAGCTCCTTTGCCCTTCAGAGGTGCCTCCCTTGGGATCCCACCTACCAGTTCCCTGCAGAAGCCTGGGCTCTCCTGAAGCTCAGGGTCTGTGCTCTGTTACCTGCCTTCTTCACTCCCTTCTGCTTTTGAACTCCAGTATTTCATGGTCCCTAGAGTTAAGGCTGTCACAGATTAATTATCACATCCAGTTGAACAGAATGCTTTCTTGCTTTGCATAGCAGATCTAGGAGATTATCACCCTTGGCCAGCCAATCTAGCATCCATATGATGTCATGATATCTGGCATTGGTTCCAAGCCTCCTGGATTGCTTGCACCCCATCTTGTTGCCCTTCTAACAGTGCAACTTATAAGGGTAACATTTGTTCCCCAGGAGGATTTCTAAGCAAATCAGGTAAATCCTTTTACATTTCTTTGATTTTTTTTTCATTTCAGCATCTTTTGAGTATACCTCAATCTTGCAATATTCCCCTTTGGTTTTCATCCTACATATACCTTCATGGGTTGTTAGATCTTTTTCAAGCTAAAAAGAAAATTTTACACAGACCTGTACTTGAATCCATAGGAGCATCATTACTTCCTCAGTGAGCTCTTCTTCACTCTTTAATTTATGAAAATCTATCCGAATGATCCATATGAATAGTTTTCCTTTGGTATATACATTATTGAAGTTAAGCTTACTTATTTTGTTGCTTGTCCCAGAATGAAAGGGTTCAAGCTAACTGCCAGATCCTCTCTCTAAGTCCATAAGAGCACAGATCAGGATGATACAGCTATTTCAAGCCAGAAACTTTTTGCAGAAAGAAGGAAGAGTAGTTTTAGCTTCCACTAGGCCAACTTGGTAACTAAGGTCCAAATGCCTTAAATAACAAGTTTTTTCCCTATTTGAAAATGACATAATACAATCCTTCACATACAACAAGGCTCAGTTTGGGAAAGGATTGGCAGCTGGGGAGTTTTGTTCAAAGCCTAAGGATTTTGAGGTTTTATTTTAGGATTACTGTTGGCTTGCATGACTCAATGTGTCAGCTTATTAATTAATTAATTAATATACTTATTTTTCTATATGTAGCCCTAAACACCAAGCAAATTACTGGGGAGCTGTGTAACTCGACTCAAGTAATTCTGTTTCAAATTAACCCTTTCTTTTCTTATATGCCTGTACCGTGTCTGAATGCAAAGATCATTTTGTTTTAACTAATTGAATGACTGCTCTGTTAGAACAAATGTTGCTTGTTATTTTGCATACGCCAATCTTCAGTACAATCAATAAGCAACTGTATGGCAAAAGGTGAGTACAGGATGATTTGTTTCTCAGTTGCTGCTCAGGCAAAGGAAGCTCATCCAGAGGAACAGTGTAGGCAACTCTGCCAAAAGCTGGGAAAAGCACCCAATGCAATCAGACCAATCCTTTACATGCATGGCTCAAAATTTCACTAAACAACAGTACAGAGGCTGAAAAGAATAATGTTAAGAAATGAGATTCCTCAAGCAGGCAGACTCCAGGTGCAGAAATCAAAGAAGACAATAAAAAAGGTAATCAGATTTTAATGTTGCAAAGTACTCAGTATCGTGAACATGCATGAATGTCAGAAGCACTTTCAAGATTTGAGGATGTCACAGGAACAGCACCTTGGAGAATAAATGTGGCAAATATTGATTTGAACAAAATGGTTTGCAGGAGAGGGTGATCGGAGAAAATACTAATTCCAAACAAACAAGGCACGGCACACATTACTCCAAAAATCAATTAATTTTTGGCTAAGAATTTACAAAGAAATGGGGCAAGTATGGAGTATATATTTTTTCACAGCTGAGTAATACTCTGATCAACCATGTGCTTTGTAAACACCTGCCTGAATGTCAGGTCAGATGAATCAGTCACATCTGAGTTTCTTCTTCTTAAAACACAATTAGTTTTTTCTTCTAGACAATAAGAAACCATCTAAAAGGTGACTCATGTATGTGTCTGTACATTCTATAATGTGAAACTTACTCATTCCAGGACAACTTGTAGCTTGGTAAGAAATAGCCACAGTGCTCCACCCTGCAAACAACGTCTACCCAATCCATTTGAGTACAGTACTGATGCAGCAGTCGGTATAAACCCACTTGGACAGTGTACAATCACATTAATGTAAGGGCAAGTCTTGAGTCAGCCTTGCTGAGGCATGCAGACCTTTGAAAAGCAGTGGGTAAAGCACTCAGAGAGACCTCCTTGAACAGAGTGGCCCTGATCCAGGCCCTAATACCAGGTAATACCCTGAAGAACTGTTTGCTTCTCTTATTTAAATGGGTAAGAAAAGAAATCTAAGGGCTGCATACACACACACATAATATGAGAGTAACTGCATTTGTGCTTTCCCTAACACCGCTACATTAAACAATTCTTGGCTGGTAGGCTTTTATTATATTACTACTTGTGTTGTGAACTCAACCCATATATAAAGTGCTGTAAGAATAATTGTGGGTTTAGACAGGTTGAAATCTTGAGCTAATTAATTTAATGCTTTATTGACTAACAGCAAAGAGGAAGCACCTAAACCAAAACCTAGCCAAAACAGGCAAAACCCCTAAGTAACTTGTGGAAAGAGATACAAAGCACACTTTTAAAAAATGTCACTCAGACTGAATTTTCAACAACCTCTCTGTTCGCACTTGGTAGGCACAGAAGGGTCACAGAGCCGGTCTGACCCCTGCTCCTGCTCCCCAAGGCTAGTGCTCTCCATATAATTATTTTGGGTACAGCTCTTTCACACAGAATGCAAAACAGATGTTCCAGCACAGATTGCAAGCACCCTAGCGCTTTGGCCTGGGGCGCAGGGGAGGGTGGGGTTGTGTCGGTGGAAGAATATGCGGTCCTGCCTCTCAGCAATTCTGCATCCTTGAGCGCTGGGGCAGGGATGCAATGTAGGTATGAGAAATGCCAGCACCCAAAGTAGCCTGCTTCATTGTCCATCACAGAAGTTGGTTGTACCAATGCGGTTTGGTTGCTCTGGGAATTTGGCAACACCTAAGGAAAAAAGCTCTTTCTGGGTATCAAGGTCCATATCAATACAGAATCCTAAAAAGGTCTTTACCCTCCTCTTGCTTGGGCACAGCTTTTCACAATGCTGCAGATCTGAGAGAGTCTTCTGCTCCCGGCCATGCTTTGCTTACTTCTAGTCTCACAGTGACCTTCCCATCACCCCTTTCTTAGGACCCTCTCTCAGGACCCTTTTTCTAACCACCTATATTTCAACAATTCGTCTTATTTTCACCTCACAAATTTCCATCCACATATGTGATTTTCCCATTACAGGTTTGCTCATCTTTTCCTGGCTGAAAACTCAAATAAAGGACCCCCAAGCATTGCAGCAGCATGCCATATATCTGGATCTCAGCCTCCAACAACCCACAGTATGATAATTACAAGTGGAGTCCTCTCATCCTGCTTGAAAAAAAATCCAAATCCCCTTGTTTTTAAAACAAAACAAAGCATTTTCAAAATAAACCAACAGCATGTTTAATACAAAATTACTTTCAAACATAGGGGTTTATTGTTTTGAGGTAGCTTGAACAGCCTACAAATACCTGAATGTTTCTCAGAATCTGAAAACTTGAAGAACAAAATTAGTCCAAACCTCAGAGTCAGAAGTGCTAAAAACGTTGTAGTTGTGTACAGTATTAACTCAGCAATAAAGCAGAAGCCAGTGTTCAGCCTGGTTATTGATTTATGTGGAAAAGTAAACCAATTCAAAATACACTCTTTTGCTTCACTGATTTATTCACATGTACAATTTCTCTAACGCCAGCTAGAAGCACAGAAGTTCATTAATGAGAGATTATGCCTCAAAATCCTCTTCCTGAGAAATTTGAAAAGACATCAGTGAATTTAACTTCTCACAGAATGCTTTAAGTGACTGAAGCATGTCCTCAGTGCCACAGTTAAAAAAAATAAAACTGTATACCTATTAAAGTGCTCAGTAATTCAAAATAGAACCACTAAGCTGCCCTGCTACCTGAAACTCTGTCTTTCCGAAGTTGTTAACCACTGCAATAGTTTTTTTTCTGTCTGAAGCTGAGGCAATTATTCTTCCACTGGAATTAAAATCATGTAACTACTGTGGGGTCTTTTTCCCAAAAGTTGGCACCAAAAAGAAGTTTAAAAAAAAAAAAAAAGAAACAGGTGAATGAAAGTCTGATGAAAGTTTGTCGTTCTTACTCAAGAGAAGTAACAGCTTTTCAATCATTCTAACTGGACTACCGTGTTTTAGTACAACAAAAATATACTTCCTTTTGCCATTCCAGAACATTTAAAACAAATCTTCAGGATTATTGGAACATGGTAAATCATGAGAATTTTCTTATCCAAATTCCAGGTTATTGAAGAATGGGTGAAAAAGGAACGTACATCTCTTCATCCACTTCATGTTCATTGAAGAAATAATTAAACCAACACACATCTAATGAACCCATTTCTAGGAAAAGTAAGAAGTGCATGTTTTACAAGGCTATACCTTCTGAGATATTTGGGGCAGATTTGGAAAGTGTAGCACCATCCTAAAACTCAGTTCACTAAAACATTAATATTCCCCCAACCTGTCAAAAAAGTTTATATCAGGATATAAATTCTTTCCTTTTCTCCCTAGAGAATCTCTATTATAACAACTTTATTTCATGTTTCACTCAAAAATAAGATTTTAAGCATGATTATTCAATAAATCTGTATAAAACACAAAAACTTTCCTCAGCTTGGTCTAATATGAAAATATTACTTGGCAACCAAAATTCACTCCTTTCTCAGGGCATTCATTTTCCTATTAAAGAAACTGAGAGGTGATATCATATACCTTCAAGGCTTCTTTGTAGCTGGACCTTCTTTTGGAGATATAATATCTACACTATGCAAACCCCCATTAGTTACAGCTCAGAGATCCTCTGGAGGTGCATCGTTCATGCTTTAGCAGCTTACCAAAACCCATTCAGTCTTTTTAGGGAAAAAGCGCCACCAGGCATAGGCAGCTGCTCACCGGTGACAGCCCAGTTATGGGACAAACATGATAAAAACACATTTCCCCTGGCCTTGTCACTGTTTCATGGGCAGTGCACTCTCAGTCCCCTAAACCCGCATCCAACATCTTCAAACCTCTAAGGTTGATCCGGGTCATCCCTTCACGATCACGGCAGCCATCCCTTCATTGCTGCCTCTCCCAGATGTAGCCATTGTCTGACCCTCCCCGCTGAGGGACAGCCATGGGCAACCACCTACCCACCAGCTACCCCCGGCTGGCAAGGACGGAGCATTTGGGGTTTAGGTTTGGGTCTGTGCCTCACCAGTGTGCTCACCCTACCTGCCACATGGACAAGCTCAAGCTCAGCCCTGGCCATGCATTTGGCACACCTTTCCAAAAGGGGCCTTTTCCGCTGGTCTTAAATATCCAGTTAGGAGCCATATCATCATCCAAACACATGCTATAACAGCAAGCATTTATCTTCTGGTTTTGCCTTTGAAAATCTATTGTGAAAACATCAAGCAACACCATGTTTAAAGCAATCAACCCTCCTCCTCAACCTTGCCTATCTTGTCAAAAAAAAAAAAAAAAAGCAGACTGATTACCTTTCTTGAAATTTCTATCTAAAGTGGAAATAAAGTAGAATTAATGACTGTTTTTCTCTTTTTTAAAGTTTTTTCTTCCCTGTCAAAAAAGTTTGTTCAACAGTTTACTTCACATTAATTTTCTATTTTAACAACCCCACAGAATACTAAATCAAGTTTACCCAGTTTGATACTATGAGAAACACTGAAAGGGGAAAAAAATCTTAGGAAATGGTTTTTCATGAAGCATTTGATCTTTTTTCATCTATTCTTTTTTCATGTGATATTTTTCAAATTTATTTTGGTTTTGAATGGGTTCATCAGCACTCACTGTGCTTATGAATCAGGAAAAGTTACCTTTTCAGATTTTCATCTGGCAAAAAAAGATTAAATACACCGAAAGCTCACTAAGCTGCCATCCTATCCATGTGAACAAAATTTAAGTATGTCAAATATATCAGATGAAATTAATCAGGAAAAATCTATTACTTTGTATTGTGTTCATCTATGACCAAAAAAACGAGACTTGTGATGCAAAGGAAATTAGCAGGAAAAACATTAAAAATGTAGGCTTGGGAAAGAAGAAAACAACAGTTAAACAGGAAGAAAAGGAATACAACTGTGTTTAATGCAATTATTAGGTGCACAGTAGGTTAAAACATCAGTTTGCAGCAATCCTAAAGAAAAGAGATACTCCCAGGTGGTATTATTCTATACAGCTTTATCCTGTATAGAATAATAATTCTATTCCTTATCCTAACAAAGAGCCTTGAATTGTGCTTCTCCACATCCAGAAAACACCCATGGACTCAAAAGAAGAAACAGACGGCATTTTCAGATTATTATTATTATCAGCTCCCTTTACATATTGTTGCAACCGCTACTTTTTAAAATATTAAACACCCTGGAAGAAACGTTGACAAAGCCTGAGATTTGAAAGAAAGAGCACTAAGCAAGAAAGAGCCCACCAAGCAAGCAATTTATCGCTACAACTTGCATTCACCTCACCTGCTTGGCAATTTAAAGATCATGTACACTTAATGAAGTCAGCTACCCAGGGGAATTATGGCACTGCCCTTTACAAATAACATAAATATTAACAAGGATTTTACTTCCTACCCATTAAAAATCTGTAGGCTGCAATAACTCCAATTAGAATAATAGTCAATTCTCACATTAATTCCCACCTTCCCCGAATCCTCAGTTTTATACTCAATAAGATTTTTGTGGATTTAAAATTTACTTTTCGTCCAAGATTCAAAAGTCTTTTCAGATGTAAACTTACAACACACCACTGAAGCACACGTTGTTCTCCCCACTCTCAAAAAAGGTGCTGTAGTAAGCTTGAAGGCTTGTCTACAAAAGGGAGCTGATGAGGCTGATGTGAATTCACAGCTTCCCAGCTACTTCAAGGCAACTCATATGCCCACATTGTGAGGACGCAGTAAACACAGCCACTTCATGGTACATCTAACCAGAATTGGCTGCCAAGAGGCCCCGGTGCAGATGTATCCATGGGGCAACAGGGCCACCAGCAACTAATGTCCATCCCCGTTGTGCTCAGCATTTTCAGCTGGATTGGTGAGGTGGCCTCACTGAGCTATGCTGGTTTTTGTTCAAGCGGGTGCAGGTTGCGTGCCAGGGTCGGGGGATGCTAGCGGGCTGGGTGACCATGTTAACCACCTCCTTTAGCAGCGGTGTCATCTTAGATCCATTTAAACTACACATGGAATTATACCTTACTCCATTTTAACATACTTCATGTTAATGCCTCCGTGTTACAGGCTCTGCGCAACTTGCCCAAACCCAAGAGAACAGGTATATCTGTACAGGTACAATTACAAGAGAAGCAGAAGGTAGCAAAGCCAAGTTCTGATAGAAACAGAGGGACTTCCCTAGGAGAGTAACTGGATTAACTGAAGGTGTGATTTGATGACAGCTCAAACTAATCTATGGTGGAGCTGCTACAGCTCCTCCCTTCCTTCAGCCCCAAACCTAACCTCACCAGAACAAAAGCATGCTTGCAGAAAGCAGGGCCCCCTACAACTCCAGCTAATACTACTTCATTCCGCCACTAATATTGCAGCTGCAGGTTATTTGCAGTAAGTAGCCAAATGACAGGCCTCAGCACAAACACAAACCACTTGTTTCTCCACCACACCAATGTGTAACGCAGCTAATCCTAACATAACACATGGCCAGTAGAAGACATATTGCCTGCACCAGGCTCTAGAGTTCTGGGGATATAAATGTGGATTAAAACCCAGGAAGCTTTCCAAGGAGTATGAGGAAATGAAAATCTGTATTCATGAGTGCTTACTGCTTTGAAGGGTGTGGCAGGTGAGAAAAAGGCTTTATTAAGGTGGTGAGGATCTGCACTTAATCCTGGTGCTTCTTTACAGACTCAGTATTTTCTGACTGCATATGATCACCCTTGTAAACCTGTCGCTCATGTACCAAAAGAAACTGCCCTACTAGGAGATAAGAGAGCAACTTACGGCATAATTCAGCTCAGAACAGAGAAGTTTCACTAGCTAGAAATTTAATGGCTTTGTGCTCTTCAAAAACTTACACTCAGGTTTGCAATTATGCTCATGTATCGCATTTTGTGAACGCAATGGTAGGTATCAAGAAACTACTTCAATATATAACTTCTTGTAGGAAAATTCATTTACTGATTTTGGGTTAGGTGTTCTTTTTTTTTTCCCTGTCTACACTGCAGCACATTTCTGAACATGACAGCAGACAGCCGTTCCATCTGGGCTCACATTAGCTGGTGAAACACCAGCTGATCCTGTTGTTTCCCACCAAAATTTCCTTCCAACTGCAAAACTAAAAGTCTGACAGTCACCCTCTACTTTTTCTTCTAATAGGGTCCACTCAATTTAAAATTAAGTCTAGCATTCTCATTACCCTCCTTTTTGCTCCAACACATTAAAAATTTCTAAATGTGTAATTAGGTTATAAAAATGATACATACCTAATAACTAAAATATGTACTTTTTCCTGTACTTACTTCAGCAGTATAGCACGAGTACAGTCTTGTGCTGTACTGCTTTTAGCATTCCAATAAATTGGAATAGTCAGTCAGCATACATTTGTATGAAAACTATATACCAGCTTTCATGCCGATTATTCGCTAAGTATTTACAAGAGAAAATTCAGGTAAGCATGCCATTTGAAAAGGACAAGCTGCCAAATACTCAGCTCACAGAAATCTTTTTCTTCTGATTTTATATATGGTAACTCCATTTTTTTCCATCTTATATCATGCAAACTTACTTCTCAGCCTCTACACAATATTATTTACTACACTTCTGTCTTAAACTTTCTACAGTGACTATGATTATGTCTGACATTCAGAAACTAAAAGGCATTTTTAAATTACATTTAGAAAGGATATGATTCATGTTATCATTTAGAATCTATATTTTTACTTATCATATACAGATCTTGAAATTACTCATATACAACAACATGTGCACATGTACCAAAAAACTTAGACTTCAGCTTAGACTCTCTACACTTCTCTACACAATAAATTTGAAGGAGAGAGGTGATCTTCAGGTAAAGGCTATGAGCCTGCACTTGAACCACCTCTGTCAGGATGAAAAAACCTACTTGCGCCTTGTAACCCCATTAGCAAAATAATAACTATATGACTATACGCGTCAGTGGTGCATAATAAAGCTACAAATAAAGACGATATAGACAGCTGTGAGTTAGCTTTGAACTAGGTAGCGTGGTTTCTGCGAGCCATATAACCTTGACCACACCGGGTGGCAGATCAGGCACCGTTTGTACTCTGGATCTGTTTTGCAGGAACCTAACTGCAGGAGCCTAAGTCATCCCCACCACCTGCCCAAGCCCTCCCCACTGGCAGTGAAGAGAAGATGCCCGGAGAGCCACCACTGTTTGCCACCCAGCACAGGGAACGGGACTGATGCAGTGCTGGCATGGCTACCCAAATGCCAGGACAGGGGTTACTAGTTTTAAACTGGTGCCAGTGCCTCTACATGTGATACCTTTCCACATGGACAACTTCTGCCTCTTGTGGAGATGCTTTTGTCAAATATTTGCAGGTCAACATTTGGGCTGTGGTTGATGAATACTTTAGAAATGTATAATCATAAGTAACCCCACAGGACAGATGTACTATCTAACAAACCTCACCTACTTAGAGAAATTACTTGTTTGTATTTAACCTTTTATTTTGGTATTTCAGTATAGATTTAGGAAACCTTGACTTTGCATACCCTATTGCAAACACTGTTTCACTTCTGTAGAGTACAATATAATCTATTACCTCCACAAAAATAATTGTCTCAGATTAATTCAACAGTGAAACTTATCTTAGAAAAAATACGTTTATGCTTTACATAAAACAATTACCAAGTCATTATATATTACTAATACATGTAAAAGCCTGAGGTAGAAGACTTTTACATGGAAAGGAAATTATGGCAAAGCATTTACAACTCAAATTTCTATGTATATTCCATGTGAGATATTGTAACAGGCTTTCAAGTACACTGTAGTGGTTGAATCTCTGGTAATATATATTTTCACATTTCCACTCTGAATATCAAATCTGCTTTACACTGATCACTGCAATGAAAAGTGAAACATTTTAAAACTGCAGCAATTCTGTTGGATTAGCATTGTGTAGCTGATGTCCCTCCATAACTGACTTTTTTCCTGCATGTATAGGTCTAATTGCTGATGACACAAACTAGACAAAAGCCATATGAAAACACAGAGAAACACCTCTCAACTTGTACAATTATTATATTCCAACACTTATCAACAATCTCTTGTCTGGAGATTATGAAGTTGATATAGAACTGGGTTATGAAGTGCTGTGTAGTTTCAGCCATGTGATATCCTTACTGGACTCATATCTGAATACGTCTCAGAAAGTAAGTTAGGAATAGGAAAAGTGTAACTGCAAAAACTGCTTCAAGGGACAGGGATAAATTAGGCCAGCTGTCACTCCTGAGCACCCAGAGGCTAGGGTGTGCAGAGGACAAGCAGAAGTGAATAGCCACTTAGCCTTCATTTCAAATCCACCTGAAATGTCTGACGCCTCCTTGCTCTTGTGACAGCACTATTGCAGAAATGTGAAACAGCTCTGTGAAATGTAGCTCTTTCAAGAGTACTTATCTGCTATCTAGCAAAAACCTGTTCTGAAGGCAAGCTGGAGGCCTTCCTGATGCCTTTAGATAAAAACACTCCCTTCCAAAATAGACAAGTTTACCTTTGCGTACTACTAATAATTACCTGTTGACCTCAGCGGCTGTTTTTATCTCCCTGCCTTGGACTTTATGGGCCGCATATAATGCTAGCTGGGAATTAAGGAAGAAGAAAGAAAAAGCCCATTGCCATTGTGCATTAACTTCCTAGTTAATGCATGTTTGCTCTGCCTGGTTTTGGAAAACACCTTAACATTTTACATTTGTATGGAATAAATTAATTACATATAAGGGGAAAAAGTCACCACGTGTCATATGTAGGTCTTTATATAACAAGACAGAGGAAACATAATTTATCAAATGAAAATAGCATATCCAGACAAACTTATAGCCCTGAGAATACAGCAGTGAAATTGAATATAATATCTCATCCTAATTTTTCTCAGACATAAGAAAAATTTTCTATTTATCATTTTAGGAAAAGAATTACAGAAAAAATAAGCTATTTTTTTGAAGGCATTAGATATTGTAACAACACGGTAAGGTTAGTATAATACTAGTCTCCAGGACCATTTTATTCCTAGATGTTGAAAAGTTAGGAATGTTAAGAAACAGCTGATGTTGCCTAGGGGAAAATATTCCTATCTATTTCATTTCAAGTTTTCAGGTTGTATTCCCTCCTGACCCTTAGCAAGTGTTTTGGCAGCTTAGAAGCATAAAAGGAAAGCCTCCAAAATTTTGACTACAGGTGACTATTAGAGACATGATACTGTGCTAGATGACACATTGTATGGATTTCTCATGTTACCAAATTGATCTTCAAGAATGCCTTCCTCTCCTAAAAATAAAAATATGAGAACTTGGATCTGAACTTCACTCATAATAAATGCTGCAAGCCACAGGTATGATACATCATCAAAGACAAGAAATCACTTGTGTTAAAACAGGAGAAATATTCTGAAGTGTAATTCAGCAAAAAAAAAAGTAAATTGTCAAAACCCTAAAAATAAAAATATGAGAACTTGGATCTGAACTTCACTCATAATAAATGCTGCAAGCCACAGGTATGATACATCATCAAAGACAAGAAATCACTTGTGTTAAAACAGGAGAAATATTCTGAAGTGTAATTCAGCAAAAAAAAAAGTAAATTGTCAAAACAAGCTGAAATTAAAAAAAAAACATGACCAGTAAGTTTAAAAATAATGTTGTTGGACCAGCTTTATAATTTAATCTGTGTCCACAAAAGATAAATTCCTACTGGTTAGCAACTAAACTTCCTCTGGAATTTATGGCTCAGTTCTACTCTCATAGTAATGAACACTTATGAATCTTTTACTGAAATGAATGTTTATGGGTCTTTTATTTTTATGGGAAGACATATGGATCTTCCACTCGAGTAAAGTTATTGCTGAGTCTTAATGATATTTTTTTTCAACAGTACAATATTATTACTTTCCAAGTGTTCGAGATATTTCATTTTGGCACTGATTTCCAGTACCTGTTAATAAAGGTACTGCTTCTATTTCCTGGAACCGGTATAGTAGTTCAGGGGCAACCTGCACTGCCTGAGGTACTTCAGTGACGATGCTGCACATGCATATTTGAATTATGCGTCTCCACCAGTTAATCTCTCCTACAGCTTGTCCTGTTTGGACCACTGTAAAGCCTAATCTGGCCCAAATGAGCATTTTCAGATTTCTCACAGCTAGATAATACCTGTTTCCCCTTACTCTTAATTTATAGGTGGTTGCAGTCCACTGAATGCTGAAAACTATGTGTCCTACAGGTACAGGTTAGAGACATAATCATGCACACAGTTCTTTTAAAAAATAAGTAATCAAGGTTGGTCACTTTTAAGATATATGCATTAGCTTCTGTATGTGGGATTCATCTCTGCAGAATTTATGAAGATAAGGTTTAGGCCTCGAGTTATTAAAGATGGAAACATAACTTCTATTTCTCTCTGTTCCTTAATAAAAGCAAGATTCCTTTCTGATTTCAGTAATTAAAAGTTCTGACATCTTTAAGAAGTACTAACCTGGCTAGTAGCATATTTAAATCTGTATATCTGAAAGAAAGAAAACTATAAAAATGAGACATATTTTGTAGAAGTAAGTACGAACTGGGGAAATTCCCCCATTAAAGAAGGCTTTGACAATAAGTGGAAGAGCAGTATCAGTTTTTAGCAATATTACTGTTACACAAGTTTGTGATCCAAGATGAAGAACTGAAATCTGCCTTTCCAGCTTTTGACTTCTAAAAGTTGAGAGTGGAGTTTCTGATTTGGGTTTGGGTCATTGATACTCTTGTTACCTGCCTCTGCATCACTCCCACTGATTATAATCTAAAATGACACTTTTAGAAAGTGCTTATTTAGTTCCACATTGAAGCTGAAAAACACAATCTCAAATCTTTCTCTTTGAAAGCCGCAAAACCTAAAACCCAGCTACAGTTGCCAGTTCCCTGTATTCCATAGCCCCACACTACCATAGCTACCACAGCGAGACTTGAATACTGACGTGGAGAATCCCACGACAGGTATGGCACGGCCCTTTGAGGAAAAAATTGTCTTTGTGCTATGGAAATTTCTCATTACCTCTGTAGAGATGTTTGGTTTGGGTATGGGATAGAGGGAGGGAGGAGGGCCTGTTCCACAACAGCTACCACAGAATAAAACACCTCTCACAGGAACATCTAAAGACATTTTATAAGTACTGATGAAGTCTCCTGAGACACTGACAATTTTCAGAAGTAATATGCTTGTATTGTGGAAAGTCACTCTGCTGTCTGGAGGAGTTATCAAATTGCACAAGACCATAATGCGTAACAAAGCTCTCAGTAAATGTAGATTATTGCAGAAGAACTGCAAGAAAATATCGTGGCATAAAGACAGAGCGAGAAGAAGGGAAGCTGATTTCTCCTGGGAGTGATGTTCCGCATCTCCACCTCCAGATGTTTACAGCTACTGCCTGTCACCAGCCTGCCACCGAGGACACGCAGCCCCTCTCGCAGGACCGTGTTGGTCAGTGGGGCTCAGACCTCCCTTCCTGCTATTTATGCTTTTTTCTTTCAGAGTTCCTGGGGCAGGCACCCATCTTATTTCCCCCTTGCTACAGCTCAGAGCCTTGCCAGACTTCAGCAACAATGGCAGAAGAGATGCTTATGTTTCTTACCTTTCTGTGTGATAAATCTATGGCTCAAAAGACGTGCAGCTGAAAGTGGTTTTATTTTTTAAGCACACAATTTCCCCCCACAAATACACTTGTCTTAATATGCCTTTAATCTTGTTAGTAGGCAAGTACTTGGAAGCAAACTGCAAAAAGTCCATTGTCATGAACACTCTCAGCCTAGGTGCAATTTTAATTTAACTAATGTTCTTTAATAACATGGCATCTGACAGACAAAACTATTTCCATTCAAAAAAGAGAATGCATGGGACATTTCAATGACTGTTAATTTTGTGAATATGTAACATTAAGCAAATTATATTATTAAAAATTAGGTTATTCCACACAAGATCCAGTTGCCAAAACAATATTTCTCAGCACTAATAGCATTTTGACATTTATACCTATAAAGCTATTATTATGCATCCATTGCAATACAGTGATCATAGTGATTGCTCATAACCAAACAGGGAAACACTTCCAACCAACTGGAAAAAAAAAGAAAAAAGAAGAAGAACAGAGCTGCCCCGATGCACTGCAAAAAGGCAATTAAAACTTATTCTTCCTTTTGCTGAAGCTATTGATTTTTTTTTTTTAAATGAGCTCTCAGTTTGGCCATTTACATCAAAATGGAAAAAGAGGACTGGCCCTCCATCAGTGCCAAGTCAGAGCAGTGACTGAAATCTGCATTATCGCTAGTATTTATTTTCACAGATTTTCCTCTTGTGCTCCTGGATCACAAGGATGAGTGAGTGACACAGCTGCTGACTTCCAGGGAGATTTAAGCCCTGAATTGCCTTCCTACTCACTAAACTCACCACAATGAATTTATAAGCATGGTTGTTCTTCAGCACCTCAAAGTACCTTTTAAGTACCAAAAAGTACACATTTCTCTGGCTGGATTGGGGGTGGGGGTGTGTTACCATTTAGAGACACAAAAATGCCCTCATATTGTATATTTAATTAACAATGAAACCACTCAAAAATCAGCTGAGATTGGACTTCTTCAGGTGAACACCCGGGTGGACAGTGACTGATTTAACCTGTTTTGCTTGTCCTTAGTGAAAACAACTGCCACTCTAAAACAGTGTCACAGGAAAGTTTATACAAGGTTTTGGCAGACAGACCATGCACTTCCCAGAATAAAAATTATTAGGACTTAGCTCCAAATCTTTGGAAATTTTAAGTATTACTTTTTTTTTTTCCTTTCATTGCAGTTTTTCTACTCCCTCAGCTTAGTGAGCCATATCCTGCTTCTGTTCTTGTTATCGAAAAATAACACAGAATATATTTCTTGAGTGAGTTTTTAGAGTGTGTGTCAGAACTGTTTATCAAGTACAGGGCAGACTTATGCTACTGCTTCATTCTGGAAAAAAGTTAATCAGCAATTGCAAAAAATCAATCTGTGTGGCCTAAGCCTACTAGATACCAAAGATGAAGACCCTTTTCAGATACAGTATTGAAAAATCCCAGCAAAGGGAAATATAAATTTGATATTGAAAATGAAAGAAGTCTTAACAGTGACCAATAGTTCCATGTGGAAAAAATAATACATATACATATATGTAAATGTGAATAGACATCCAAGATCCCAGATATGAGGTTTACTCAGCACCCACATTTCTTAAATTAATGCAAGAATAGTTCACAGAAGTGAGGATGATACTGAATTATAACTGTTTGTTCAAACAAAGGCATGGGAAATAGTCATTTTCCATATTTATTTCACATATTCAAATCACATCCTAATGTGATGAAAGTAATAAATTAGTCTGCCTCAGAAATTTCCTTAATTTAGTCAGAGTTCAGAAACAGTATTATATGTCTTATTGATAAGTTGTCTTCAATAATAATAAAAATGTGCAAATCCAATATGCACGGCTACATCCTGAGTCAGAAACGTCTATCAACAAAGAATAAGTTGATAGTCTTTGCTTCACAGAGGCTCCCCCCACATAGTTTTGATGTTCTTCATTTAAACCTCTGCCTCAAATAATAGATTTTTAATGAAAGTATCAAATGTGATTAACAGCTCAGAGTAGATAAAAAAGCAGATACTTTAAAAAGGCAGTGTTAGCTTTATTAGCAGCACTCCTGGCTTTGTCTTTTGTTCATACAAAAGGAAAAGAATGTAAACTAATCTGAGACATTATTAACTGGAGCTCTAGGCAGCCTTGTTAAACTGCTTGGGTTTGGCTGGATGTGAGAGTACTCCTCTTCGCTAACCCTTTCATCAGATAACCTCATCTGTTCTACCTGACTTCTGTAGTGTGGCATGACTTGCAGTTTTGGAGGTTTCATATTTTATTTCTAATAATTAGATTATATCAGCTAAACATTGCTTGTTTTTTAAATCCAAGCCTCGGGTCCTTTCGTTGAACTTTGGAATGTGAAGAGACCTTGGCATAAATGGCAGATACAGTAAGCAGTGAATACAGTTTTGGATCACCCTGAAATTTTCTCCTAATAAGGTTTTCCCCTAATTCTGTTACTGGAATAAGAGCTTAGAGTGTTCTCTTTTAGCTGTAAGAGGGCTCCAGTGTCCATATCAGCGGAGCAAGAGAGTAGACCTCATTTGTGTCACTTCAGTGCTCTTCTTCTCTTCTCTGGGAGTATCATAAAAACATAGGACTAGAAGGATCATTAAAGATCATTTAGTCTCACTTCCAGCACTGAGACAGAATAAAATATACACAAATAGATGTAGGTAAGATAATAATCTAAATCTGCCATCGGCCGCCAATTTTCTTTTAAATTCCAGGTGAATGTATAGCTAGTTGACGAAAATAGTTCTTGATTTGAATTCACTTCTTAGGGTCAATTCTGCAAACATGCCTGTGAACTAGTCATTAAACAAAGACTTAATTCTCCTTGAGTCAATTGAACCACCTGTGAAAGACAAGCACAATATCTGAATACATGCAAAACACCGACTGAAAGCCAAAAAACAGCCTAATGGTGAAGGCACTTGCTTCTTTGTGTTTTGGTTTGTTAAAGGGGAGGTTTAATGGAAAACGGTGATATTGAAAAATTATCTTTTCTGTACTTTGAGTATGAAATAATTGGAAAATTAATATGAAAAGTATGCAGCAAAAAATATAAGCTATAAAAGAATTATAATACCATTAATTTTTTAATTCAAATATTGCCATCTTTAAAAAGTCACTGATGATAGCTTACTGTAAATGTAAAGAATAAATATAGAATATAGATCTGTATTCTGACCTAAATTTGTTCACTTCCTTAGCCAACTCTGTTGTGTTGACACATAGCCAAGCTCCTACTGTAGAAAAAGGAGATATGCCAAACTTGGCTTGTGCAGAGCTTACAGAGAAATTACAATGATTTTAAGCTTGTGCTCAGGAATCAGAAAAGACATTTCAGTTTTTAGCACAAATATTATGAACAGAATAATAACAGACTCAAACTTATATTTCTAAAGACTATATACATGTTTATAATTACAGTGAACCTTAAAAACCCTATTTTTAAAATATTGCAAAGTTGCACATAAACTGTTAATTTAAAGAATGTTATTATGGTTGCAGAAGTCATTTGCTCATATTCAGCCCTTAGGAAATGCCAGAACTAAGAGTGCCCATTTCTTTAACATGTTTTTCACAATGCTTAGGTCTTATTAAGTACATCAGCTTGACAGTGCTCATTTGATCAACAGCTATTCAACATTTCATTATTGTTCAAGGCTTAGCCCAATATCATATTTACTACAAATGATTCAAATCCTAGTCTGAAAGAACAACCAGTAATTTCCTCATGGGCTTTTTGAAGGCTGCCGTTATTTATGCTAACCAAAGGCCTCAGGAAAATTCATCTCCTTTGCACGTGAGGGCCATAACAGCAATCCTGATTTCACAGCTGGGCAGCTGTGACACAGTGACATTATGTTCAACGTGTCCACAAATACTGAGTGAAAACTGACAGATTCCCACCAAGCTTCTGTGAACTAAGATACGCGGAGGCTCACCATTCAGACAGAACTGAGGATATTTCCATGGGACAGACAAATAGCTAATGTGAAGATAACCTTATCCCTCCCACAGCAAAATGTCACAATCTTCCTCCTAATCACTGAAGTGCTGCAGAGCTCGTTTACAAATGGGGTGTGAGTTAGTTTAGCACATAAAGAAACTTGGTAGGTTTGCTAAATTTAATTCTTAGGAAGAATCAGGGGTGTTTTTTATTCCCTCTCTCTCCTTTGTGACATTTTCCCCTGAAGCTCAGAGGGAAACAACTCCTGAGAACCAGCAGAGCTGCAGAATGGTTGGGAGAGTGAGCCGTACACTTCTGCAGCAGCCACCAGACCTCAGCACACATCCAGTGGCACGAGGTGGCTGTGCCTAGGCCACCACCTCCCACTGGCTGTATCCTATATGAAACAAAGCAGCAGAGTAAAAGGTAAATATAGAGAAACTGCTGTAGTGCTCATGCCCTAGAGCTGCCACAATGATGACATTCAAACATTAACTTCAGCACTTACAGGGTATTCTTTGGGACCATTTATATCTGGCCAAGCCAAGATATCCATTATGTAGGTATTTAAATCTGAGCTAGTCGCCCTAGGCTCTCTTTATAGTCAATGGAGAAAGAAGCAGTTCTAGGACATGATTCATCTCCTCCTAAGGCAGGTGTCCAAAATAGGTCAGATGAATCATGTCCCAAAAGCATCTGTTTCTTTCCATTGACAGCAAAGGGGCTAACATCAACGAGCTCAAACGCAAACTGCTACCACATAGAAGACTTCTGAAGTTCAGGGAGCTGAACCCCACCCATGCCCTACAAACAGGCTGAGGTGCCAGGACTTAACCTGGCCAGGTGCAGCCTTCCTAGGAAAAAAAGGCTCTTTTTTACTCATCCTCAGACCCATTCCCAAAAGTGCATCTTTATCTTTTTCCCTTCACATAGGAGCTGTTTTCCTATTTCCTTTTTTCAGAGGCTCATGTCACCTTGAGCTTCACAGCATGCCCTTCTAGCAGCACTCCTCTAAGTGCTCTCCCTACTTCCTTAGACACTTCCCCTCCTCTGCAGCCTTCTCCTGAGTGCATTTATCCCTTGCAGCTGCATTTCATCATCCCATCTGCTGTCTTGCCAGTGCCTGTGTTAACCATTTCTCTGCTTGAAAGAGCTTGTAAACCCTACCCCACACCACGACTTCAGATACTTTTATTAGCATTTATCCATACTGTGCACACTGAAGAGCATGTATGCATGTTAGCTTATTGCATTTGAAGGAAACAATTTGGAGAAGCAATAAAATAATGTAAAAATTTAAGTCTTCTGGCCCTTTTGAAATAAGAATAAATTTGTGTATTTCCCCTCAGAAAGTATTCTACAGTATTCAAGCACCTTGTGCTGTAATAATGAAAATATTGCAGCAGCTTAGTAATGGTGACACTATAATTCAACCATAATGAAAATAAAACATGCAAGTATACAGAAGCAAGTTGCGTGAATGAAGAAACTGCATCTTTTTTCCTTCCAAGTGGAACTACAGTCTCTACACTTCAGGGAAAAAAAAGTTAACTGTGTTTCACACAAGTTAGAGATTACATTACCATGCATCAACACAAAATAGCAGCAGCAGCACAGACGACTCCACAAAAAGGGAGATGAAGACAGTGTCTCATGAATTCGTAATTCATTAGGGACTGAATACACTCCTACAATTTATAAAGGAATAAATCTGTTCTGAAGAACAAGGCAATTTGGGGAAAGGAGGAGTATCTAATCATTTTCCTTTTGATCTGAAAATGCACCTTTTAAGTATCACTATGTGCAGCTGAAGGAACAAGAAATGAAGGTAAAAATAAAACTATAAATATTAAAGGCTCTGTAAGAAAACAATCTCTGTGAAGCTTTCCCAGTTCCTAAATGGTAGCTATCATGTGAAAGAGTGAAAAGCAGATAATAAACAGAATAACTTTTGTCTCTATAATATATGAATTTTTCTGTGTTTCTAAGCCTTATTTTTACAATCCCAAAGTCATCAACTCACCCAGCTGTGAGGAAAACAAAAGCATTGTGTAGTCTTAGGTTTAAACAGCACAAAATAAATACATAATTTTAATTTTACGTATATTAAAAGTATCACTGAATGAAATGGAACTATTCATTTACATTCAGCTAGGTGTATGCTTGTAGGATTACAACCTATTTCATGACTAAGTACATTTCAAAACCTGCAACTCCAATGAATTGTTCATATCTAACAATTTATCTTTTTTATGCGGTTCAAAGAAGATATGCAAGTATGAGTATAAGGTAGCAAAAATGATCCTCATTTGGATTCTGCATTCTTTTCTCCTCTTGAAGAGAGAGAAGAAAGTGTCAGATATATGAATGGAAGGATAATTTTAAA
>NW_008825618.1:3118624-3131584 GCF_000699105.1 Pygoscelis adeliae
TGGATAAACTGCCTTTTTAACTTAACTGTCTCTATATAGTTTTAGTGTTCATCACCAAGGAGCATGAGTGCTGCCAGTCATTTGCATGATTAATTAAAAAAATCATGCCCAAACCAAACATATGACTTTGTTAAAACCCTGTAATTGGCACTGTGAGGCTGTGACCTGGCAAGCTGTGCTCCAGTAGATATTGGGGAATTGCCATGCCCACCTCGAGATCTGCTACGGGAAATAGTAGTGACCCTAGAAGCAGCCGTCTGTCCCTGCAACCCAGCTGCAGGAACTGAAGCTCTATGTCTTGTCCTGACTTTACCACAGTGCATTTACCCTTTGGCCTTAAGAAAAAGGGAAGCGGTTGAGTCACCATCCCTGGAGGTATTTAAAAGATGTGTAGATGTGGTGCTTAGGGACATGGTTTAGTGGTGGACTTGGTAGTGCTAGGTTAATGGTTGGACTTGATGATCTTAAGGGTCTTTTCCAACCTAAATGATTCTGATTTTATCATTCTGTCATTCTATTATTCTAAATATGGAAATCTTGGTTCTAAGTTTTATGGTAGCTGTAGCTTGGAAGATAGAAAGCCAATTATTTTATGGGGGGTGGGGTTGTTTATTAGATGCAGTTACTGTCTCTAACTTTTAAAACTAACTTTTCAAAATTTTTAAATTTTAATGGCTCTTTTTTCTTGAACAAGAGTACATATTGTCGCAATAGTACACATATATACTAAACTCACTGATGACACCATTGATATTTTCTGAATGGGTCAGAGATTTAAAGGCATGCTGTAAATTTGAAAATCAGATTTTCAATGGCATCTTAGTGCTCTTTATTCTTCACTTTTTTATTATAAAAGAGAAGATAGCAACCTAGAGCTAGGAAAAAATAGAGAAAACTTTTCTAAAGGTATATCTATAAAATGATCTAAAACCATCTCAAGTCAAAAATCTCAAATGGACCTTGATAAAAACTCTCTAGAAATTGTTCCTAGCCATTCTTTTTCTTTTCAATTCCTCTGTTAAATGTTGTTCTACTATTATTCAAATTGAGCAGAACAGGTATGCACTAACAGGTCAGACATCAATGTCTGAAGTGAAAACAGTCTTCCAAGCTTTTAATGCGGCTTCTGTGAACTAGCTTTTTATTATTCCCTTGAAAATGAGACATATACATTAAACAGGTCGATTTTATTAAATTAAATCATGCTGTTTGCCTGTATTTTCCATGACAGAATATTTGTAATTCTAACACTACTAGCATTTGCTAAAGGTCCATACTAACATGGAGGAAAGTGCAAGAGGGCACCCTCTTCTCTAAGTTGCTCAATCATGCCTGCTCAAAAACTAATCGTACTGAAAGTTAACAAACTACTGAAAGAAGTTCACAGATCCACACCTTTCATTTCTGTCTTAATCCTGCCGTGATACCCATAGAAGCAACCCTCTGCGTTGTTATGTCCCTATGCATTTTTACGCCACCTTCTAAGGTGGTGTCTTTCAGCTTAATCTCCTTTATATCAGGCTATTATTTTAGAGTCCCAATTAATTTTAACTTCTTTTGTATTGCACAAGCTGACCCCCATACCGGTGTCATGGCCCAGGTGTCTCCTGGGTGATGGGGAGGGATGGGAGTCCCAGGTGAGGCTGGGCAGGGCCATCAGGGCCTGTGGGTGCACTCAGGGCACAAGTACAAAATAGTAAATATATTTCTGGGAGAAGGACATGCTCCCTTAAAAAGCAGCAGTTGGTTACATAAAGGGGAAAAAAAATTCATTTCAAGAATCATAATATCTCAGATGCATAATGATACCAAAAAGAATTAGTTTTACATTTGTTAGGCCTCGTCACTGAAATGATTACCAGTAACGGTTGCATTGTCTCCTTCTTCTAGCTACACTGGTTTAACAAAAGGTATTAATTCTACCAACATAACTTGGTTTGCCCTTAGACCATCAGGACTAGAAAAATGCTACCCACAAAGAGTGTTAGGATTGACAATCCTCTTAAAGTCTATTATTGTTGATACAGCTCCCAGCCACCTCTTAAAATGAAAGGGGAAAAAGCGGCGGCAGAAGTCTGTCCTTTGGCTGTGCAGCTCTGTCTGCCTGACTTTCTACACTTAATGGATAGATACTAGATACTGGTTTTACCTTTGATAATAGCAACTACCTCTAGCACAAATAAAGTGCAATTCAATTCCATACTGCTTCTCAAAGCCTGACCATTACACATTTTTTAGCCAGTGTAACTCAGGGTCTCTTAATTCATATGGGGGGAAAAAAAAGAGTTCCAACAGACATCTTATCTAAATTAAGTTTATCCATCTGGAGAAGTACCTAGTATAGCTAATGCCAAAATACCATAAATCTGTGTCACAGTCAGCATCTTCTTTTGCAATGTGGTGGAATAGGACCAGTCTGTAGATCAGTTCAATAAGCCATGAGGAAAGAAAAGGTGCAAATTGCCCCAAAGTTTTGAGGAGATAATTAATTTCTGACAGATTTCTGAGTTTCCAGGACAACTTCATGTTTTAAGTGGGAAATTGAAAAAAGAATGAACTGGAAGGATATTAATTTGCAAGAGATTGCTTAGATGAGATTTTTTAAGGAGATTGACATTTACAACAGTAAAATTTATTTATGGTTCATGCAGCCACCAGAAAAAGTAGATCAGATTGCAGCTGATTTAGGTTGGCCAAATGCATTCTTGGGAAATGAAACAAGCAGCATCTTGATATCAGCATACCAACTGACAAGTCTTTTAGCAAACTGGTACTGTTAAGTGCCCTCCAATGGCCATGTGCCAATACTGTTATCCTGCCTCCAAGTAGCTAGCTGTCTGTTAAAGTTATCTGTCCAGAGGGAATATCAGCAATGATATTCTGTTTTGATTGTTTTTTTAAGTACTGTCTTGGTACTACCAGCACCTTGCCAAGCAAGTCAAGATATCTTTCCTCAGCCTTTTTAGCCAGTGTTTTTGGTTAATATTCTTTGCTCATAAATGTCAGGAATAAAAACATACAATAGACATGCATATTTCTGTGAATTAGCATCTCTTTCAGATTTCTCCATCAGTTCCTCAAGTCTGTTTGTGCACAGACATATGCAGACATGTGCGAGCCCCAACAAAATCACATAACTTAAATAACTATTTCTGTGCTTCATCTCCCCATTCACTTGACCCTCTGAAGCTGTACTGAGGCAATGCAACATCCAGTGCATAAAATCACAACCAACAAGGGCATAGTGAAAACATTCAACAGTTAATAATTATTTTTAGTTCTCCATATTGATTATGAATGACATTGGGAATTGGGGGGGAGGGGGTGTTCAAGATTTCTGGCCGACACATACCTCTTCAATGCCAATATGAATCCTCTCGGCAGAAAGTCCCAGGAGCAGGGATATCTCCTCCAGTACTAATTATTTCTCTTTCTCCTTCATTTATTTCATTCTCTTGAGCAAGCAGTACAGTTTTCTCATTCTTTCTACAGCATTACAGTCTCAGATGCCTACTCACTATCAGCAACTCCCCCACTCCTGTGATATAGCCTTCTTTATTTCTGAACAGGAAATTTATCAATATATTGGGGGGAGGAAGGAAGAAAAAAAAAAAAAAAGCTGAGGCTTTCACCACAGCCTTCACATTATTGATGATGCCAGATGTTCACAATTCTTGAACCAGGTCCCCACACACTACAAGGCAGCATTTAGGGTGGGTGGGAGAAGAACACCATTTGCGTGCCTTTATTTTGCTGTTTTCTGAGCATTTAAACAGCATTTTTGAATCGTTTCCTGATTTTTTTCTTGCAGGCCCTAGAGCTAAGAACATATTAAAAACTATAAATGGGTTTCTGATATTTATATTGCTCCAAGAACTAGAACCTTAAGAAAACTTCCTAATCAGTGGTACATTCAAGGCCGATGGGCAATGTAGTCCTTCTCAGTCTATCTAGAGAAGTTCTTTTCCAGTGTATCCTAAATCTTTGTATCTGCCATTTACCCAAACAGATAATTAAACAAAAATTTCATTAAGCTTAATCTGTGTTGAAATTATTCTCTACAGAGCAAATCTTTGTTGATCATGAAACAGCAGCTTGGAATTATGGGGGTTATTTTCTGATGGTAACTATTTGCAACAAAAATTCTCATTTCTCATTTAAGCAAAAGTTTTTCTAACCAGCATGTCAATATACTCTTGAAAAACGGTTGAAGATAGGCTGTTGCAGAGGATTAAAAGATAGCACTTGCTACTGTGAGCACGTGTGAAAGCGCATGTACATGCATCTTCAGTTAAGAGTTGTGTTCGTTCAGCTGTTGCTATTCCAAAAATAATGGATTTGGTATAAAATGGTAGGCATTTCTGTGTGCCTTTCTTGTCTGGATACAAGCCAGAAAACAATTTTAAGCTTAACTGAAAGACTTGTTTAAATTGTTTTCACAGTTTTCCGCACTAAAATGTTATCCCTTGTACCATTCTTTAAATATGCATTGGGCTTAGCCAAGCTATAAAGGGCTCTGAAATTCAAATGAAAACAAAGACAGTCCCAATTGCTCTGTGACTAGGAGATTTAGTTCCTTCCCCATTCAATTCCTAGATAGGGCAGTCTGCTTAGCTTTTTCAACACAGGTGCTTGAGCCATGTATAATTCCTAAACGACGTAACAGCTGGTATACAAAGGGCTGACCTGGAGCTGAGCAGAAATCTTGAGCAACCTACAGCACAACTACATGCTCATTTTGCGATGCAAATTACACTTCTCTTAAGCAAGATTTTATGTCTGTGCTGAGCCTTGTCGGCTCAATCTGCCAGATTCTGGCAGCTAATTTGCACTCAAATTTTAGGCGGTGAAGCAGTTATCTAAGGAAATAACCAAGTTCCTCATATTGCAAATGGAGAAGGGGAAATGCCTACAGAGGAATAGCATGTCCATCTAACATAAATACACAGATTCAGGCAGAATAGTTTTATATTTGGACACCTCTGAGATATCTAACTCCACTTCTACTTCTATGAAAACAGTTTAGGAGACTAAAGTAATTTAGGTGAATTAGGAGACTAAAATTGAAGCCCATATTAGGTAAAGGTCCTCACCATTCAGCTCTACTTGGCAACAACATTTACCTGCAACAGGTTCTGACCCCTCAACTTCATATATTGCTATTAATTAAATATTTATTCACTTCTGTGATGTTAATGCATTCAGTTGTGGATGCATAGTTGAGCAGAAAATTTAGACAGAGGTATTCTGGTATTCATGAGAAATGTGGTGACAAGAGTCTCACGCTAACGGATCAGTAAATCTAGGTGAAAATCAGCAGACGAAAAGGGAAAGACAAAAAGAAATACATGGTTGATAGCATATGTTTTAATTTTTTTTTTTATTCCACAGAGGTTAAGAGGAATAGGAACTTTTATAAACATCAAACCCAAGAACTACAAGAAAAAGAAAGCATATTAATAAATGAAAAGAGAGATTAAATTAGTCATGTTTCAGTAATGATTGTGATACTGAAATCCCTTTTCAAATCCATCTTTAGAAAGATAAAGAAGCCTGAATAAATAGAAAGCAGTGAAGACACTGTAAAATAAACTATTGAGAACACGAAGATGAAAGAATGCATGCTACTTTGGATGAAGCCTATCATACAGTGCAGCTGTCTTGGAAATGTCACAGGCAAGTAAGTGCTGGAAAACTGGAAGAACATGCTACTGGCTCACAAAGGGAAGAGAAGGACAACATTTTTCAAATACAATATTCATTGTAACTACTCATAGTCTTTTATTAGACCAAGTAAAAAGGGCAAAACAGGTACAGCAGTACCAGTAAAATGCATGTGTGGGCATAAAAATGCAGGTAATGTCCCGTAAACATTTTATTAAAATTTAAAAAATGCCAAAACACAAGAGACTTTGCAACTGAACACTTCCACTACATATATTTCCTAGATAATACGAAGGATGTTATTATGTATTTAAGCTTTATCATTTGTTCTTTTCATTTTTCTTTCTACTTAGAGAAATTCTGATTTTTACCTATTCCCTGTTCACAGAAAAGATATCTGAAGCTCTTTAAATGAGAAGGCAATGACTCCACTAAAAATGTATGTTCCTGATGGCTTAAGAAAAGCCCTTTTTCTTCTCCAGGCAAAATTCAGTGGAAAAAGAATACCAGGGGCAAGTCAAAATACCAACACAAAATCCTTGAACATCTTCTCTCTACCACATTATACAGAAAGAAGCCAAAAATGGTTTTAATTTACCTATGATAGCAACTCTAAGGACAAATGAATGCTCAAAAGAGATGGGCAACATCATTCCTTGTAAAATAAAGGGAAGAATCAACATTAGACCCTGTCGTTCACAGCCATATAAGCTTTGGATATTACTGAATACCTTTAAATGTCAGGGCAAATAAGCATTCAATTATGTTCATAACTTTCCCTGCATATTTCCATGCACACACATAGAAAAATGTTCTTATGCTTCTGCAGCAGGGAAAAAACTCCCGCTAGCGAGGTTAGAACTGAACCACACACTGTAAACTGCAGAATCACTTATAGCTGTGCTCTAATACACCTTATGTTCCTATAATATAGTTACCATACAGGTGGGCATGGAGATTAATTCTGGCATGGCAATAAGGGGCTATTTCGAGCAGTGGAGATGGACAGGTTAAAGTCAGAATTTCAGAGAAGGGGGTGATGCAAAGATGACTTTATTTTCTTTTTGAAATTTTCAGAAGACACTCATTTCTGCTTCCAGCATGAATTTGGTCTTTTTTATGTAGAGCCAATATTACAAACCAGTACTATAGCCAGGAAAAAAACAGAACTTCAAAACAAAAACTAGTTTCAGCTTCATGTCACAGCTCAGTAAACGTAACTCTAGCTAAATACAGCTTTTTCTTTCTTATAAAAACAAACCTGAAACCTGTACAACTCTATCAAAGCAGTTGGACCAATTTTTTTTTATTTGATGGCAAATGATGATGGTGCCCAGGTAAAAGAAATTAATGCTTCACTGTTGAGTAAAAAAGATGTTTTTTAATCGACCTGAGAAGGAGTGGGACAGTGTAATGGTTGTGGAAAAGGAGATTGAAAAGTTGTGGGTTGCAAGAGTGTAAAGGGTAGCTGTTGAAAGGCATAAGAAGTTCTAAAAATAGAGAAAAATGAGATTTTACAATCATGAGAGAAACAATAACTTTTTGCCATCTGTTGGAATGCATTTTTTTTTTTTTTTTAATTAAAGTTCAATTGGATTAAGCTTTGGGCTCCAGGTAAGTTAACCAAAATTCTTAGATGAGAAAGTTTATATTATGTGAATTACTGGCATATTTCTAAAATTAAGTAGGTTTTAGACACTTCTGGTACATTTGGGAGAAAAAAAATCCAACGAAATAGAATATTCTTCATATAAAGAAATGTTTTTAAAATCTGCTGAATTAAACTTGGTTCATGATTTCAGTCTATAAACAAGTCACTTGAAACTTAATTGTCCTTAAGCTTGTTTTTAAAACTCAGATATCACTGGCATCAACAAGACCTTGTAAAACTACTCCACACATTGACAGATGCAGTTTGTTAATAGCATGAGATTCAAAATACTGCAGTAAAAAATGCAGAAAGTATAAGATTGCAAGGTGTGGAAATTGCCATTAATAACAGATAGGACAGCAAGAATACTATTTTTGGAACACACAACTATGAAAATTTTCACATTTTGGATTATATGTTTTTGCCAGTACTTTAGAATGTAGAAAAATTATTTTTTGGCTGCCTAAAATTAAACTGAAGATGTTCTGATGCAATGCATATGCATTGATATGTCCATGACTTCAAAGGTGGTGAATTTTCAGAAGTTCCCACTGTGTTAGTGCTAAATCCTGGATTCAGTTATCTCATCTAAGACACACAGCATCATTTTGAGCACCATGAGGTGTCCTGTCTAACCTTAGCTAACTCTCCATAAGGCAGAGAGTTTCCTAAAAGTCTTGTGTTATATTAGCAAGCAGTATCTTAAATGGCACTTCACACCTATGTTTTGTCAATTGAATCCTGCCTGAACTCAACTTTCAGAATGAAAGATAGAAATTAGCCTACAGACATTTCTGATCCATACTAATAGCATATATTGTACACCCAAGAAAATACTACATATTTAGATGTCTGAAAATGAGGTTTTGACATAATTCTGAGTAAAACTCTGTTCCTAGTGTTTTTGTTGACAAACGCCCCAACTCTGCACGGATCCCACACAAAAAAACATTTTTGCAGAATTGGAGCCTGATAAAGTTTGCCCTTGTGTTTCTCCTTTTCAGTGTAATTGTGACTAGACCCCCAATTTGCCCAAGATATAGCAAATCATAGAATCATAGAATCATAAAGGTTGGAAGAGACCTCCAAGATCATCGAGTCCAACCGTCAACCCAACACCACCATGCCCACTGAACCATGTCCCTAAGCGCCTCATCTACCCGTCTTTTAAATACTTCCCCTCAGCCTCCTTTTCTCCAGGCTAAACAACCCCAGCTCCCTCAGCCGCTTCTCATAAGACTTGTTCTCCAGACCCCTCACCAGCCTCGTTGCCCTTCTCTGGACACGCTCTAACACCTCGACGTCCTTCTTGTAGTGAGGGGCCCAAAATTGAACACAAATATAGCCAAATTTCAGGAATACCTATCACACTACACTAGAATGGATTCTTTTATACATTAAATAACCTGCAATAAAGAGGTTGACACATTCTTGAAAAGTTTTCCTTTCAAAATCAGTTAATTGCTTCACATTTTCACCTCCTTAAGTTCATATTGTAACTCTAATCCATTATTACCAGCAAGTTCAGCTGGTTTGCATCAGCTAGTTTGCAAGCAAAATAATTAAAAGCAAAGGGTGATGCTAAGAAAGTGGGAAGAAATTAAATTAAACTATTCACAGAAATTTTAGCACCATCTGCTAAGGTACATAAAGTCTCAAAAACGAGTACAAACTAGCAAGAGTCAATCATGAAACATAAAACCCAGATATTAAATTAAATATTTTATGTTAAATGCAACAGAAGGCAAGTATAGGAGCTAAGTATTAACCAGGTGAAAAATTACATGTTTTGACATGTTAAATACTATATCTGCAACATTTTTCAAATACTTTTGGAAGTCTAAGCAGATTGTGCCGACATCCAGCACTCAGCAGTTACTCAAAGAAGAGGTGCTAGTGCAGAAACCAACATGTGTTTCTAGTCTGATTTCACCAAAGGAGGACTTCACTAGAAAGCAGAAAAGGAAGTCCGGATAGGATGCAGTTACATATGAGGAGTCAACAAGCTGCATTTTGGGTTTCACCAGTTTTCATGGGAAGAATTTGAAGGGTTGGACAAAATTTTTGACCACCAAGTAAGGTCCCCTTACTCAGCAGTTAGAGCATATTTCGGAAATGTAGAAGAGAAGGCTATACAAGTCACATAGACTAAAAAGTGGTCTTGAAGAAACTTCAGCAAGCATACTTACTGCCATGTATGCTTTATGGTGCTGAGCAACCGCACACTGAATGGGAAACGTTTCCTTAATATGTTTTGCAGAGGATAAACAAAAGGCCTCGAAGCAGCTATGTCAAGGGCATACTTCCTAACACCTAGGGCCATAGAACAGACCTTCAGCATGACAATAAAGACACTCTAGAAGATACTATTTATCTGGAAACTAACATGTTTAAAGCCAGGCATGACTGTCACCCTGTGCAGTATGGAGCTTCTTACCAGTCAGACCAATGCTAAGTACTATTTGAATTTGAAAAGAGTGAGGCAAACAGAGAAAACCATTTGAGAATAACCAAAACTAATTATTCAAAGTTCAGACCTGTCCCCCAATGTCAAGTAGAGGTAGTTCTGCTGCTGAATTGGACAGGAGTATAACTAAGCTGCAGAAGTGTGATGAGCCGTATGCAAGCCTGGTGGAAGAAAGGTGTTCTGCCAGGGCACATATTAAGTGCCACTCCCCACACCCAGCACTTTTCCACTCCTCTGCTCTTCAGAATAGAGGACAAATGCTCCCGGTACTGTGATTACCTAAGCACTATGATTTTCATGTAACTGTATTGTTATTATGCATAACTGTAATAAGAAAACTTTGACAGCAGTCCTGCATGAAGCACTTGAAACAGCTTATAAATGTTACAGTGTCACACAAAAATTGCATGGCCTCTGTCAAGTTAAACACATTGAAATCTACATTAAGCCTTAATTCTCTCCCTAACAGCTATCTAATAATCACTAAGCACCCTAATTACACAAAATGTAAAGTCCATTAAATACATTTATTAAGTTTATATCTCTCCCATCACCCATAGAGTTCCCTTCAAACTTGTCCCAAGTACTTGTCCAGCTTGGTATCACTTTGCTGTTGAGCTCATAGGTAGGTTTGTGAGGAATCAGGTCTTCTTGTGAAGTACTTCAGTGAAAGAAAGTGCTACCGAATCTCTTAAATTTCTCTATAGATTATGCAGCAGACTGTACTGCTCTGTGTGATCCTGACTTTTCAAGGTTAAAGAGAGAAGGATTGGGCATGGCAGTATCTGGAAGGAAGCGTGGCAAACAGTATCTGTTCCACAGTGTAAAGAGGCAGAAACAGCTGTGTGGCATCGCCAGGCATCCAGCAACTCGCTGCAATTGCAGACTGCAGTATCAAACAGGAGGGCAACTGGCATCCCTTCTACTGAACACCTGCAGTATAACAGAAGAGTTGTGCTAATGGAAACCTCTAAAAACTCACTGTGACATCTATCCAGTCATAAGTCTAAAAGCCTACAACAGCCAGAAAGTAATTTCAGTTTTCTATAATCTTGCTACTTGCAAAACCAGGAGTCTTTAGCGAGAAAATTGGAATACAGGTAGGGAGGAAGTTAGGTCAGGTGTTTTGTTTGGGGACAGACTTCTTCGTAGGGCCTGTTGTGATAGGACAAGGGGGAATGGTTTTAAACTAAAAGTGGGTAGATTCAGACTAGATATAAGGAAGGAACTTTTTATGATGAGGGTGGTGAAACACTGGAACAGGTTGCCCAGAGAGGTGGTGGATGCCCCATCCCTGGAAACATCCAAGATCAGGTTGGACAGGGCTCTGAGCAACCTGATCTAGCTGAAGATGTCCCTGCTCATGTCAGGGGCGTTGGACTAGATGACCTTTAAAGGTCCCTTCCAACCCAAACTATTCTATGATTCTATGATTCTGATTAATTCCAGGTATGGTTAAGTAATTCTCACTTTTTCTTCAAAGATCTCCTGTTCCTATCGCAGGGTGCTTACCAAAGAGCTTCCCATCCTTCCCAAGGTTCTGAGAAAAAGAGGGTCAGTTAAAAAGAAATTTCTAACTGACCTCCAAATCTGAGCAATGGATCCAAATTTGCCTCACAAAGTTGAATGCTGAGCTCTGCTCCAAATACTAGCTCTGCAAATCTCAACTATCAGAAGTGACCCAAATCTATTGAAAAATGTTTCTGGTACAGAAATAGTAGCCATTTTAGAGCATTCTTCTGGGCAAGGCCTCATACACTTGTAACAACTGATCTGTAATGGCACAGCCATAGTGATTTCGCCAGAGTAAGCAGAATAAATTCTTAAATGCAACGATCAGCACTAATTCATCAGCTTTTTTGACCAATCTAGCTATGAAGCCACAAAAGCCTCCCAGGATCTAAAATATTCAGTATTGCCTCATCTAGCTGAGACAGAAGCTTTTAGGAAGAAAACTGGCACATCCAAGGCTTCACGGAGATGTAAATTTTCCAAGGTTAAAATTAAGGATGAAGGCTAAGGTTAGTTGACGCTATGGCAGTGACAAAAGATATTGTACTAGATTAGGTGTTATTGTCTCATGGGTTCGGAGAAAGGCTTATCATCAGCCTCATAAGCCCTATAGGATATTAGAAATTTATGAGTCCTCTGTTCTTACCATAGCATGTCAAGGTGCAGATGTGCTCCCTGCCTCTATATGAGGGGTGGGAATGACTGCCAAACACATTCAAGAACAAGGAAAAGACAGTTCTGAGGATACAAAGTGGTACTGTTATTCCAGGTCAGACTGAAAGGAGTTCTGACTCAAATTACGAGCAGCCAGAAATAACGTAAAGACACTCATTTCTATTTGTGGTCACCTCAGGAAAGGGCTGGCTGCTTCAGCACCTGGATTTCAGCACTTCTTGCACTCTGGTGGCAAAGCAGAGCTCACAGCAGTAAGAGATATATTGCCCAGGATGCTGCATAAAATGATTTGGTATCTAAGAGCCAGGTGCCTTCCTAAGGCATCAGCAGATACGTGTGACTGGGAGAAATTAGGTAGGCTTCACAACAAATTTCCCCCTACTACCACAGCTGCCCCTCTTGTGCTGATGCAAAGAAAATACTCCCGGCCTTGACCCAGCTGATTACCCTCAGTACTCTTTTGCACTGAGTGGATCAAGACAGGTGATGAGATGCTGCCTGATTCAGTAGGAAACACATAAAAAGTGTATAGTGTCTGTGCTTGCTCTGGAGAAGGCAGTCCAGTATTTAATACCGTGTTTTGCCACAAGACCTGCTTCCAGGTGCAAGGGTCAGAGGGACGGGCATGCTGCTGCCCATTCCCCCTCTGGGGACTACCCATGCGGGGCTAGCTGAGTCCCGTGGTGGTATTCTGCAGGGAAGCTTTGTTCTCTGCCAGATGAAGAGCCACAGGTCATCTGTGAAAGTCCCACAGCCCCCTGCTCCGGGGCAATCATACGAGTCATTTTGTGTTTAATACTCACACCTGCCACACACCCTTCTGGAGAGGACAGCCTTGAATGCGGGCCCGCCGCCTCACCTCCCAGCAGCTCTGCAGAGCCACGTCTTTGTAGCAAAAACAAGAGAGTGCAGAATCTCTTATATAAAGAGCTGGAGATGAGCGGTGGAGGAGGGAGAGAGGTGTCTTCCCATAATATCCTGTCTTGAGGAG
>NW_008825618.1:3131701-3150659 GCF_000699105.1 Pygoscelis adeliae
CTACTGTCTCTCTTTAGACTCGAGAATTATTGGATATAAAACAATGAAATTTTGCCCAAATGTGCTCTGCTGCACAGCTCTGCAGAAGGAAGTGCACCTTTGTCTGCTGTCATAAGAAAAAACAGATCAAAGAATCTAGTTAAATGAGTTAACAGACTCCAGCACACCTTCAAAAGATGCACGGCAACACTGAAAGCCACTACTTTTGAAGGGTTTTACTCTTCGCTGCCCCTCCACAACAAGGCCCAGATCCTCTAAGGCAGGTGAGTGCCCAGCTGCCACTGAAGCCTCCACTCACAAGCAGCCTTTTTGGGGTGCAGCCTGTGTCTCAGCACCGAACAGAAGAGTCAGCTGATCACTGATTTTTTTTAAGTTATTCTGAATTCACAAGGACTCCGTTTTTAGCACTGCCTTTGATTAGACAATTTCCCTTCCAGAAATGGATGGGGTCGGTTGATGAAGAAGAAAGTACCCTACAGATCCTCCAGTCACAGAGTAGCTACCAAGAGTAAAGTAGACATGTCCTGAAAGAACCATACTGTACAACTGTTTACAGGAAAAAAACAAACAACCCAAGTAAACCTGGACTGCTAAATTTTTTTCATTGTTTCAGAACAGTTGTCTCGGATATCCACAGCTAGTTTATTGGACCTCTTAAAAGTCCTTGACAGGATGTCAGAATTATATAGTGGCTTTTATTACCTTTAGGTTTAGTAACCAGCGTGACAAGAGCCAGACACTTCCCAAAATTGAAGGGGCACTCACAGTGCACATGTTTTTCCCTTACAGCCTTAATCTGTTGGCAGGGCAATCACTGTTAAAACGCGCCGAATCATCTTTAAATAACTGTAGTAAATTAAGGATGAAAAACAAAGTAGTTCACTACTGGGTTTTTTTTTTTTCTAATTGCATGTTTACCTTATATTTATTGTTCTTTCACTCAAAACAGTAGGATCACAAGTCTTTCTGAGCTTTAAAATATCTCACCAATTTTTCGCATACGCTCTTCAGGCCTGGATCATATTACGTGGCACAAACATTTAATGACACAAATATTGCTTGTCATGAAGAAATATTTCAACAAGAAAAGCTACTGTGAGAATCCATCTAACAATATGAGTAATGCAAGACACAGTGACACCGTTCCTTTGAGGCTTTTTTCTGTATTATTGGCTTTCCCAACTGGCTTTTAACAGCATGATGAACCACTTACTGATTATGAGCGATCTCATCAGCACTCACAACGTCCTTGAGATTCAGCACTATGTCTCCTTTGAAACACTTCTATCAATAAGCAAGGATCACATGGTAATTATCAAAGGCATCAGAGGTAATTCAAACTATTTTGTAGCTTATTACAAGTACTTTTGATATACTGCATCCTTTCCTGGGTGCAGATGACCCAGATGTGTTCTAAACAGCTTCAAATTTAACACCTCTGACCTACACAAGGCTTGTTCATAATGCAAAGCAGGATATCTCTTGCTTTTGTATAGTTTATATATTCCTAGAGAGAACTTACCCCATCACCAAAAACAGCTGAAGTTAGAGCAGTAAATACAGCCTGTTTGCAAGCCACATTATTTCAATGTTGGGTTGATATTCCAACAGGGTTATCTCAGTTTCTCTGAGGGATGACCGTGCACTTGACAAAAGGATTGTAATGTTCTCTGTAACTGTATAGCCATAGACAAATGACTTTCACAGCAGCCCACCAACATGTCATAGTCATGACTACTGTTAGGATTCAGACTGATTCTCTGCAATAGTCTTAGACTTAGATCATTATTGTTAATTAATAAAAAATTAAATAGCCATCTTTGTAGTGAAAGCTGCATGGAAACCAATGCAGTACTGATAAGATATTGGATAAATCATGCACATATTTAGACAACATTAAACAGGCTGAATTTTAAGCATTAACTGCAAGGAGAAATTTCCAAACATCATTACCATTCCTACTAAACTACTAATTCTCCCAAAAGACTTAAAATACATACTGTATGCTTTATTTGAAAAACAGCATCTTTCAAATTAAATGTTTTTTGTTATTTCACAGGCCAGAAATTACTTTAACTCTACAGACTGTTCACCGTCAGAAGGTAAGCTGTAATGGGACCACCTTTCTCTCTTTTTCAGTGACTTATTTGCATTCACCAAAAAATGCTTGTCTAGGCTGTATGATCATCTCTCAGCAGCAAAACATTCCTCTCCTCTAGCAAACTCCAGGTGCTAGTTTTCAAGAAGAGGAGGTGGAGTTTAAGCCCTTATCAACCTCCATCTCCCGAGTTCCTTACATCATCCTTTGCTCATCATCTTCTCTTCCCTTCACTGCCACAGTCCTGGCAGCTCACCCCTTTCCAGCTGCTTTGCAGGCAGCAGGGAGAAACTGTAAAGCCACACCACAGGCATGTGTGCGCACCTCCCCTGACCCTGAAGCTTTGGCACGTCGCACTGCCTCCAGCACAGGACCCACACGGGCCCACGGTGTGACCAAGCATGATGGTGGGGCCCAGCCAAGTCCATCATAGAATCATAGAATCATAGAATCATTAAGGTTGGAAGAGACCTCCAAGATCATCGAGTCCAACTGTCAACCCAACAACACCATGCCCACTAAACCATGTCCCTAAGCGCCTCATCTACCCGCCTTTTAAATACTTCCAGGGATGGTGACTCAA
Organism: Pygoscelis adeliae; assembly: GCF_000699105.1. Lineage (NCBI taxonomy): Eukaryota > Metazoa > Chordata > Aves > Sphenisciformes > Spheniscidae > Pygoscelis > Pygoscelis adeliae. The sequence goes on from NW_008825618.1 coordinate 3,134,383, forward strand.
CCACTTCCCTGGGCAGCCTGTTCCAATGTTTAACTACTCTTTCAGTAAAGAAATTTTTCATGTGACGATTATACCTGTCCCTGCTCGCAGAGATTAAAAAAAGATGAAATCTCTTCCAAAGTAGGTCCTGAACACATGTTGTTTGCTATCTGCATCTTCATTGATGATGCGACACATTTGTCGTGCAGTCCAAGGTGGAGAAGCAGAACCATATGCTCTGTGGTCATTAGTAAACCCATAGCACTTGTCCAAAAGAAAAAAATGCTATGTGTGACAAAAACTAACACATTTCTCCCAAGTAGCCTCATTTACACTCCTGCACTGTGTATGGGAAAAACACCTGATAAATAAAACACCTTTTTATGAGCCCAGACCCATTTTGAACTGATGTTCCTCACCCAGCACTGGGTGCAAGGGGGACGCACAGGAAGGCTGTTGCAGAAAGGCACCACAGCAGCAAACCATTTGGAATAATTTAATAACCTCCAGCCCAACACATCCCTTTTCTCACACACAGATACATCTATTTCAGTGTCCTCAGATCGATGTCTTCACATTTACAGACTGAGGAACCTCTGCACTGTCATCATGCACTGCTTTAAGCAGCAAAGACATTTAAAGCAGGGATAAACATTACAGAACAGCTAAGCTGCACCATCCTGTTACTGTTATTTGTTTTCTCAATATGTTTCCCAAGGGATAGAAGCACACTCCACAGTGTACAAACAACATCACACCATTATCTTCAAAGCATGAAAAAGATACCAAAGTGAAACACAATTCAAAGGATGACCTTTATGAGCTATTATCTGCAGTGCAGTAATTAATTTTATCTGCTATGCACAAATGAAAAGTGGTTTTGCAAAATACATGAATGACTGAATGAATAAATGAATAAATGAATAAATAAATAAATAAATTGAAACCACCAGAAGCCTTTTCCAACCCATCCCCCTTTGTTCCACTTTGTGAAGCTGTATGCAGGGGGCAAAAATGAGACACAATGGCTAGCAACCCTACATCTGTGCTTTGAAGTGGTCACTTGTTCACTTTGAAGTGTTACAAAGAATATTTTGGCTTCAGATGCCAAGAAAACCTTCCAGCAAGCAGGACTTGATTCCACCTGTCATCTAATATCAGAGAGAAAAAAGAACCCTGCTGGTGTCATTCATGCTTTTGGATGCAAGCAAAAACTTGCTGGCCCAGGGCAGACCACGTTGTATTGCCTGGGTAAGGGTAGGCTTGGTCTACCTGTGGGTGACAGGTCTGGGTTGTAATGGAATAAACGGGGAAGTCGGGGAAGAAAATTCTGCAAAACTATTGCAAGGTTTCAAGTAGACAGCTGAGGCAGATCAAACAACTGCTTAAACTGTTGAGTTTCTAACAAGGCAAACGACACTGCTATGTGCCACACAGTCTATTTATTCTTAAAATAGGTCTTCACAGGCAGATGTCTGAGAAAACCCAAACTGTCATTCTTGCATGTATTTTAAAGAGTGTTTTCATATCCGTCATCCCTAAGTTTTAGCAACAGACATGCTCCTGACCTTAATCCAACGGTATCGGGCCTTGTATTTCTGAACACAAGTCATAGAAAGGAGTTAAGCAGAGCCAAGATATACACTTGGCTTTGGCTTTGAAAATACCCTTGACTCTGCCCCCTGATTACTACTAGCCATCAACATTTGAAAATAGTTTTAAGGTAATTTTCCATGAAATAATTACAGAAACTCAGAGGATTTTTTTTTTCCATCAGAAATATACATACATTTGCATTTGTTAGAGGTATGCAAACTCAGTGTTACCTCCCCTTTCACCTTTCCAGTAAAATGAGTATCATATGGAGATTGAGCTTTCCCAAAGAAAGGGGTGGTTCGCTTCAAAATGTCATTTTAACTTTTGTAATGACATAACAACTCTGACTGAGGTCACTTTTCCGCTTCCTTTTGCTGCTCTGTGCTTTGATAGGAGTGAGACACCGTGAAGTGTTCTGGGCACGCTCAAGTCCTCTCTACTTTTCTGAACTGCAAGGGAATTATTTTTAATCCAAGGGCTCAGCTGTGCAGTGTATGTGGTGCTAACTCCACATTCTGAATTCATTGCAAAACTTTGGGGATCCGGTTTTTGGGATTGTCTGCACATTAGGTCAATGGCCCCTGTTGATATCCAATTTGCACTGATCACTCAATCATGTAAAGCTGTGTGATAATTAGGCCAATAACTGAAACATACTGTAGGGAGATTTAAGCTTTGCAAAGCTGACAAAGATTACTCAAGTATCAAACAAAAGAAGAACGAAATAGCACATTTCAATGGGATGATTAATTGTATGAACAATTTATTTTTAAATGATCATGAATGTTTTTTTCATGCTTAATTGAAAAAATAAGATAAATGCAAGAACAGAGAAAGCTCTTTACTCCTCCACTGCCACAAACAGTGACAATTCCTAAAGCCAGAAGTGCCACAGCAAATTTCTAATAGAAAAGCACAATCACTCATTACTTTATAGAAAGTCTTTCAGTACTTTGGAGCTTTTTTCCTTTAAATTTCAGAATCATGAAAGTTCATTACAATTTGAGGTTTTCTTAAAAAAAAAAACAACTAATAAATGTGTAGTCTTCATGTTCATGATGAAAAGCTTGAAAACGCCACATAAAGAAGAGGGGTAGAAAGAAGTTGAAACACCCCCCCCCAAAAAACCTGTAAGCATATTATTTTCACTACAAAATATGATTTCATATGTTTGAGATTTATTTTATATTTTTAAACAAAGTATATAAAAACAGGTTTTGGGTATCTTTTCATTGTTTATAAATCTTCAAGCATTTAAGCACTGTATAGTTATGACTCCACTTACTTTGCAGGTGGAGAAGCAGAGGCATAAAATGATTCAAGACCCAGGGTTCAGAAATGTTCATTAACTTTGATTTCTTCCACATTGTGTAACTGAAAATGAGCTACTCTGGACTGTGTTTTGAGATTTTGAATATTATTGCTCTCATTGATGTTTCTGGAGGCTTCTCAATACAGAAAAAATAAAGGTGTTACCAGGACTTTTTCTTTCTTTTTTTTTTAAGAGGCCCATAACTTTGAAATTGACTCCATATGTTGTCCCAGAAATCCCTGAATTGTTGAAGTATGCTGCAGACATGTTTCAAAGCCCACCTCTTTTGAAGGAACTTGCTGATTTTATGTGTTATGCCTTCCAAACGACATTATGTGCAGGTGTATCTGTAGCCTGATTCACATATTATTCTTGATGTTAAAAATCTATTGAGAATTCTCACATTCCTGGGAGAATAAGCATCACTTTATCCTGCAAGTGATCTCAGGGATTACAGTAAGAGTTTTAAAGGATAAAAGACATTACTCAACTCAAGTAAAGGAAGAAAAATCTGGTCAAACTTAAATATGAGGCTTTCAAGGAGTTTACAAGTCTTAAAAGGATTACCAGGTTAAATACAGCTGTATTTGGAAAACTTCTGTTATACTCTATGCAGGAAAACATGGCTTATATCCCAACAGTGGGGTTGTGCTAACATCAAGAATCTCACTATTAATAGGCCTCAGCTGTATTTTAACCTCATTTTGTTTTGTTAGTTCAAGTTTATATTTTGCAGTTTTAAATGAACCCATTGTGTAATGCTGTCACTTCTTCTTTTCTACCAGCATGTAGACACAAAGGTGATTGCCTAATTGAACAGTAATGCTACAAGAAGCAAATTAGCACCAAGCCTCTTTAGAAGAAAACTGCATAAAGAAATGATTAATCTGTTAACAAAATAATAGAAGTCAAATGAATCAGCTTACAAAAAGAGATGCATTTCAGCATGATGTCATCCCAAAGATACACTATTTCAAAGAAGTCTTATATTTGTGCAAACAACTTTTACATTATCGGTTTTTAAATTGCTATGAAGCAAATGAGGATTTATCATTTGAAAAGAGATTATTTATTTCCTTTTGCCATCAACAATATGCTGTATATCTGATGGGTTCCATTAGTTTGGAGTCTGGTTTTCTTCGTACTGGAGCAAGAAAATACTTAATGTATTTTGCTTTTATAATCAGTTTCTGTCATTGCCAGTAGATGTTTATTGCAGCTAGTCAGCCCTGAGGGAGATTTACCTATTGATTATTGGATTTTACCCAGCATAATAATTTACCACTAATTTTTATTTTTATAATAGGGTCAAACTGGAGGTAAAATATTTCTTGGATGGAAAAAAGACAATGAGATGAAACAGGATCTTTTCAAGAAATACCATGTAACGTACTTTTCTTGAAATGTACAATTCTACTGCCTCCAAATGTATTGTTCAATTATTTAAAAAATCAATTTATCATTTAAAGTAGCACTTATCAGTTTTAATACATTTGAATACATCTTTCTTCATTCACAGAACTCTGGGTACGAGAAACTGAACTTTAATTGGGAGCTCAGGCTTAACAAAATCAATATGCAGCAGGTTCTGCAATCTGTCCACATCTCTTTAGACAACATGGTCTTTCCACTGCTGTGTTCGAGGCAGGACTGAACATCATAACTCCGGAATGACAAAGAAATTGAGAGAAGAATAAATGGCTAAATCAAGTTAAGGTAAATATTCTTGTTGAAATTAAAGTGTGAAGGCAGATATTTAAGTGCTAATACACTGTAGAATTAAAGCCTCTCTGTGTCTTTCTGCTTTATAACGATATGTTTCTACAGAAAAGTTTTATTTATTGGAATTTTTTTTCAGGAATTACTTGCTATCATTCACCCTTCAGGTGACTATATCATGTCATAAACTTTGTCATGTATAAAATAATTTTTTCTAGCTTTCAAATTGCTTCATAAAAATTTTAAACATACTGTGACAGAAATATAAATTAGTATTATGTCATTGACAGCATCTCTTCATCTTTGTCTTCCCTATGAGGACTTGAAAACTGCTATTTTCATGCAAGGTAGAAAGCAACTTAAACCACTTGGAAAATATTTTTATATACTTTTCACTGCAGGCTGAAGAGAGAGAGTGTGTCAGAGGCGAGAGAAAATTTCATTGCATAAAAACAATTCTGAACCTTTTGGAGTTGATAACATGAAGGAAATAAAAATTTGTACTACACAGCTTTCAAATGATAGTTGATGTTCGGCTTTGCTGAACACTGCAGCACAAGAACTGGTAAATACCTGGAAACAAGTACTTATCCTAAATTTCATTTATCTCTAGACTAGATGGTGTCTCCAAATAGTGTCTACAACCAGTAGTATTATCAGCTGCAGATGAAGATATCCTGTCAAAACTGAAATCAGTTTATAACAGTATGCATTCTTATATTTTAAAATATTCCCAATACTCTTAAAAAATAACCAAGGAAACAACAGATTATTTTCACTGAGGTTATGTGATAACAAATAATTAATTTGGAAACATTTCGATATTTCCTTGGTTTGAGGCATCAGTGGCCACAGAGAAAAATATATCCTTTCAAACAAGTCATTAATTCTAAGAAGAACTGATACATGATTGACTAATCATAAAGTTTCTATCCTACTGTGTGGCAGACAGCAGTATTTAATTTTCCACCATGGTTTAGTGATCAACGTGAATAATTATGCATAATATGTAGTAAACCAACATATTTTCTCCAGAATCCTCCTTATCACTTATTGTATTTTCTTATTTCACAATGTTGGTACTGCAAAGGTTTCAAGAATTCCGTTCTTGAGCTATGCTAGGGTTGCGTTTGTGATCTGCTTGATTTGCATGCTGCCCTACATCTGACAGTCATTTCTAAATGACTGAGAAATTTCCTCTGCACAGACTCCAGTAAGCCTTGTGACAATTACTGCTATCTCTGCAGATGCATGAAAAATGCTGTCTTACTCATTTTTGAAAATGTAAAGCCTCTCTTTTTGTACTTTGACTCACCAATGTGATGTTGACACCATGGTAGCACTGAATACAAATACGAACAGATTGACTAAAAATGTATTTATAATACCAAAATGTAGACTTAAATCATTTTAGATGTTCTTTCTTCCATCCCTCATGTCCAATAGACCTGAGATTCTGCACCCTATAAAGGTGGTATTCAGCTATGTAATCTGCCTACAGTTATTTTGGTTTTTTTTTTTAATTTATCATTTCATATTTAAGTAATTTGTTCATAAATTTGAAGAAGAAATTTAGGCTCTTTTAGGGTTTCGTTAAGTTACTGCATAGATCTAATTATGCAATACCTAACTTTGTATTTACTCCAAATTAAATATACACTGCTCAACTTCAAACAGCAGGGTGATTTGGGGAAGAGAAAGAACTGCCAGCTAAAAGAAAAAAAAATAAATCAAAATTCCAATTTGGGGCACAAACATCTATAGTTTCTTCAGAATTAACCGTCTCTTTTTTGTTAGGTCATTCAGCCTCCAAACTGGAGTCCCAGTTTGGAAATGAGGGAATTGTTTAGCAGCAGTCTTTCACCTTCGTTCTCCTCTAAAACTTACATTCAGTCCTTACCCTTCGGGGTGCCCATTTCGCTTACCATTTTGGCACCTTCTTTACAGCATCTTCTTAGTGAGTCACAACAAATCAGCACCAGAGTACAAATTATCTCCCCATACTCCTGCACATGGCCTGCTGAGACTGGATTAAAATTTCTTGAGAGCGCTGGTGGAGGAAGAAACATCCAGATTTTGCTAGAAAGAGTTGTTTTGCCCCTTTGTTTCACAGCCCTATCACATTTTGGAGCAAATCACTGCATCTTTTCAATAAATTGTAATAGCACAGCTAAGGTGGCACAGAATTACTGTCCACACAGTCACTAGTGACCCTCTCCAGGAGTTCAGTCCCTCGCTCTCCATCACCCTACTGGCATAATAAGTGGAATTTTCATGAGTAAAGCCACATCTGTGATCTCTATATCAGGTATATAATTCAACCTTGGGAAAACACAGAAGGAGAGCCTCTCTTCCTTAAAGCTTTGTAGCTGATTTTTACCAGAAACGTTCTTCTCAGGCTGCATTTTACCCTGAATAGGAGGTTTGATCAACACTTACATTGCCTCAGGTTGTTCTACAAAGGTTTGATAGATTGAGCCTTCCAATTGCTCATAGGACAAATGAATGAGAAAATGTGTCCCTTACAATTGAAGAGAAGGGTTTTTTTTCTCAGAAAGAAATTGAAGAATGGATATCATAAAATATTGGAGGTATGGTCTCCCAAAGTCCCAAAACCTCTAGGCATATTTTGCTTAACACTGGACAAAAGCAAAGATGAAGAGTGTTTCAGAGACCTAACGCCTTATTTGCAACAAAATGCTACTAGCAAGTTTCATGAAGAGGAGGACATGAAGGAGGGTAACAATAAGAAGGTCATGCAGTCATCTAGTTTTTCTATCACACATCTTGATGGTTTAGATCATATCAAAGATTTTATTCTTAACAATCATCTCGTTCTGTCTGCCATGATCTAGCTATCATGGACTGTTCAGTCTTTTCTGTGTACCACAAAAAGAGATAACCACAAAAAAGCAGCAGATGCAAAGACATTAAAACCTTAAAAGCCCCAAAGGTAAAAGGGAACAAAGAAGATATTTAGTCATGCAGAAGCCTTCCTAAAGTTCATTCTTTTAAGTAACACAGAAAAAAATGCTGTTCCTTCAGAGGACAATAAAATTTCTTAAGAGAGCTTGAAGAAAAAAAAAATATTATAATACTACTGAGAAGTGCAGAGGTTGAGAAACAGGAAAATTCAATCTCTGGAAATTACAATTAATTAGCAAGAGATCTGATGGTGTTTTTAAAGCTTTTTAATATTACCGCTAATGTCATATTTCTGAACTGCAGTGTGATATAACTTTCACTCAGCTCACACTTTTGGGGCTTGCAAGTGCACCAGCTAGATCCTTCCCTTTAAACAGATAAGCAAAATACCCTCAAAAGTGGCATTCTGAGGAACAAGCCATGCGAATGGTCACCAGCTCTTACCAAGCCTTTGTATCCCAGGTTGCTAATATTTCAAAGTTTTCTGAATATCAAACAGATCCCATTTCTTTCCTACAGCCTTTTTTTCAGCACAAACCCAGTTGTGGTAACTACCTCTGAGATGAAGTCCTGGTGAAGATGAGGCTATGGTAGTTTTAAAAACATTTTAGGACTTCCAGGCTCCACCCTAATCTGTCCTTTGATCTGTTATTGTATCTGAGAGGTATAAAAACCCCTTATGTTCACTGGGATTTTGCACCATCTTAGCTAAAGGAAGAGTGCAGCTTTCATCCTATGGTGAACGTGCCCAGACAGAGTTCAGAAAAAAGTGTCTTTGTAACAGAACTGAGACCATCTGGGCAGTGGCTGTCCTTAAATACATCATCCTCTACACACAGTGTTAAAAATATTAGGAGAATAAGGCCTCTCTGTAGGAAAAAAAAATAAAAAGAAAGAAAAAGAAGAAAAAAAAAGGTTTAAATGAAAACTTTGAGAATAAGAAGCTAGCAAAAATAGGGAGTAGAGGTTTGAGTGGAATTTCAGTGGATTTTTTTCTTCCTTACCACTGCATGCCATGTCCTTCGAGAAATGCTAATCTACGCTCCCTGGGCAGGGCAGTCGGAGCTTCCCTTTACAACATGAATGCACCCAGTCTCTAATTCCAGTTTTTAGACATCTATTGAGGGAGAAAAACAAAGAGTAAGGAAGAAGAGGGGTGGCAAATGTACTAGGAGGCAGAGGAGAGAAATTGTGCATGTTTGTGTGTGGGAGAGCGGAATGAGTTCAGAAGAAAAAAATCAGCTTTAAATCTCCTTTCTGCCTTAGCCCAGATGTCTTTGCACCACCAGATTTTGGTCCAGCATCCAACACCAAGACTCATTTTCTGTTGGAAAGCTAATTTATAAGCCTCATTTAAGAATGAACTTCCTTTAGCAGAAACTATGTAACATAGAACTGAATCAGAAGTTGCTTCTTCTATACGCAGTAGTTAGGTTCAGGAAACTGAAAGAAGGAGATTAGGATTTGAAATCCAAAAAAACCTGAGAAAATTGAAGAAAAAGGAGAGAGGAGGCTGACAGGGTAATTGAAAATATGTAACAGCATATATAAAATACCATATAACAATATATTCAAAGTACCAGAAAGAACCTGCCTGAGCCACTTCTCTTTTTTCTGCTATACTCTAGCCATTACCAAATATTAAGGGAGAGATACATTGCAAAAAATCACTAAAATTTTATTATGGAAAGGCATCTGAGTCTTACGATTGGTAAATGATATTTTATGAAATTATGAATTACTGCATCACTGTTACCCTTCCTAAGGGCTGCAGAATAATCACAGTGTGCATAAACAGCCTAGCAAAAACACCCATGAGAGTTATGGCCATAAAACACTTTTACTTTGTTGCAGTATATTTACATTTAAAAGATACAGTTTAATTAATGATTATGACAAGGAACTGAGGAAAATGAGAAAGGTGACTGCTGACTGTGTTTTAGGTGCATTAATTTTGAAATAAACCTGATACCAAAAAAAAAAGAAAAAAGCATTACTCTGCCTGGATAAATAAATTAAATCATTCATCATTTTTAGTCCTCAGTTGCGAAAAAGATTACTTCATTCCAAAAAAATGAGGCTAAAATTGGCAGATAAAAAAATTATCTTTCAGGAGAAGCAGTCTTCTAAATTAGATTGCCCCTTTATGAGTAAGCAGAAAAGATTACTATGAGACTAAGCAGATCTACAGAAAAAGGCCTGGAAAAAACACACCTTCACTGCAGGAAGAGTCTTAAAGACAGCAGCTAATGACTTCTGCTCTTTTAAGAGAGCTTCACATTCTGGAGTTCAAGGAACTGGTTGTGGAGTCCTGGTACGTTGAAAAAAATGCAAGTGAGAAAATAGCAAACCTGGTAGCAAAAGGAAAATGTGTTGCATGGATGTTTCCAAAGATTTCAGAGAAAGGAAAGTATAAAATATTAGTCCTGCAACAACTACCAGCTCTAGGGCTTTTGTTAATATTTGACAATGAATGGATCTGACCCTAAAACTGCTTTTTAAGAACAACATCAAACTGAGAAAAGCATAGAAGCACCTTACTGTCTATTCACTACCTACATGGGGGTAAAAAAAGGGCTTAGACCCATGACTTCCTAGGGTTAGCAGAAAATTTCCTCAAGAGTCCATAACCATCTAAACAAAAATCTAACCTCAGCAAATGGTGGGCTTGCTGGTAGCAACATTGTACTGGAACTCATTTGTTGAGCTACAATTTTATTTTTAAAAAAAGACAAGGGGAAGAGACACAGAAAAGAAAGGCAAAACACTGGATGCTTTCCATTTCTCGAAGTTAAGATCCAAATGTAACATCAAAATGATGCTAATATTATACAAGCTTGCTGCACTGCACCAAACTCGCAGAACATACTGCACTACTTAAAACACTGCCACACTCTCTCTAGAAGCAGGCTGACATAAAAGAGCCTTCTAAGTTATTTCTAGCATTAAGCTGTTCATCAGTCAGAGAAGGCATTCATTTAATCATCTTTAAAGGGTGTAATATATTGCTGTGCTATCCATTCATTGTTATGTATCCAAAATTACAGTGGTATGTAAAACCAAAATCCAAAATAATTGTGCTTTTCCACTGCACAGAAGCTTCCTTTTGTGAGCAAAAAGACAGCGTTTCTTCACCTGCATCATTGATGTTAGGCCCACAAGGACTTTCTGTCATAGAGGACCGTGCAGTTTTACAGCAAGACACAGGATCAGCTGGGCAATAAATAGGATAAATGTCACGTTACACTGCAGGAACAAAAGAAAAAAAATGTGGTGAAATATTTATAATACATATATCAACCTTTGTACAGTTAAAACATTGAAAACTTTTCAATTCTAGATGAGAGCATTAGTAACAGAACTCGGGGAGAATCTTCTTCAGAGGAGAAATATACAATAATTGCCTCCCCCACCAGTGTAAATTTTATCAACCATGATAATCCCAGCATCTAATTTTCAAATCCCAATCCAACATACTGGCAGAGGATTCGGGACATCAAGCAGGTCTAGTTCCATGCCACATACACACCCTATATTCCATCTTTGGGTTATTACAGCTTGGGTCTGCCCATCTGCCCTTGGGTCTGCCCATTTGCCCTTATGTTTAGATTGCACTGATATCCTCCATATCCCTAATACAGGACATATGCAGATCATCAGGCAGATTTTATGCATTAGCTGGCTAATTAACACCTCTAGAAAAGGCTCAGAGACTTTGGTTAGATTAACATCTACCTGCTGGCCACTAATACACATGTCCGAGCATTGGCAAACTTTTCTTCAGAATATCAAAGTGTTGCAGCTGTTTCTTACAAGGTTTTAGCTAGGTCTGTGTAGCCTTGTTTTAGGAAGGAAGAGCATCACCCAAAGGATGCAAGGCAAGCTGTATGAGCTGGTTTCAGGGCCAGAGGCCGTCTCCTGTCTCATTTTATTTACGAGTGAAGACATAGCCAAGCAATTCAACCTACAAAGAGACTGAGCAGTCACTTGTTACATGTAGAGAACAGGAGAGTTTGACATGTAGACAATGTCTAAGACTCTTGCAATGGCAAGGAGCCAGTCAGCTAGAAATACCAAGATTATTTCAGCTGGTGATCTGTCATCCATGCTACAGGAAAAAGTGAAAAAATCCCCAAGGTCTGTGTCTGTCAGAGCTGGGGTTCCTAGCTTGTGCACCCTGAGTCTTTATATGGACATATCTTCTCATAATGTTCTGCTTAGGGTAACCCTGTAAGAAGATTTTTTTTCCTTCAAACAAAACCCTTCCAGTTTCCTGTTTTCCTTACTAATGACCAAGAGTCTGTCAAGAATCACAAACACCCTCAGGAAAAGTAATGCAGACCATGGCAGATCTGCTTGAAGCACTGATTTTTCCACAGACTACCATAAATCTCCATTTTAAGATTTAAAACTGATGACAGATGCCAGGCCAGATCGCTCTCCCTCAGGTGCACTGGGCAAGTGCCAGGGTCAGACAATTCTCTTCTAGAAACTGGACGAGGAGCATGACCTAATTCTAGGACATGTACTCTTCTTGTGCCAGAAGTACCTCCAGTGGTATTACTAGCTGTGTCCCATATGGCCTATTTCTGTTCTCATTTTGATACAAAAACACTGCTCATTACCAATACCCCACCACTAATCCAGTCGTTTTACTGGTTCTATGACTTTTACCAGATGCATCTCAGTCAGGAAATCTAAATCTCAAATAAAATTGAATAACCTGCATAGCACTAGTGAGATTATTATACCTAAGCCAAATTTGTTGTTAGTGATTTTCCATAACTAAAGAAAATAAATGCCTTTCCTCCTTTGATGGTACACTGAATTTTTCTGCTTATAAATCCTTGGCATAGAGTGTACATGGACATTGGAAGTATTCCACAGACTCTTCCATGGCAATGAACTTGCACTGATAAAAGCCCTTTGAGCAGTTAGGGAAAGGGAAGTATACTGAAGATCTGAACATACTGTACAACAGTGAAAAAGAATAGGGTGGATAACAAACCATAGAAAGGTAAGATATTAAAGTAAGAAGGAAGGAAAAACGGGTGAAGAAAATGAGAATGCCATGCTGTAGTTGTACTGAGGAATCTGCAAGCCTTAAATACGTGTCACTCAGGAGAGGAGAGGAGAAATAAGTCAAAAATACATTATGTATCTACAGGCAGGGTATTTTTATATTTAAAACCATCTGTCTTACAAAAGTTCAGGTCGCATCATTCAGTTAGATAATTATAAGCCCTTCCAAAGACCCAGTTTTAGTAGAAAATGCTAACTTGATATGAGTTCCTGGCCTGAAATAGCTGCAGGCTTTGCTAAGGCATGACGGAGGGAAAATAGATGTGGTCAAAAATCCTTCTAGCGTCAGAAAATCCTGTTCCCTAAGGGAAGGTAGAGTTGCGATTGTAAGGCTGCTCCAAGTCACTGGGACCCCAATAGCCCTGGGATCCGTGATTCAGAGTGCCACGGGCAAGACAGAGTGAACAACATCCCACAGTGGATTTGGATACTGGGGTTTATTTAACAACCAGTGAGATGAGAGTTTTACTCTACTTGGTTATGAGGCACCCACTCTTTCACTGCCCCCAGTACTGTAGTTACTAGATCTTGCCATCTCTTTCCAGCAGGGAAGTCACTGCTGGCTCAAGACAGGCAGGCAGAAAGTCAAGTCGGTTCCTGCTGTGTTGCTGCTCACCATGACCCATCTTGGTTGTTACAGGCTAAGGTCCCTGGGCATCCCCTGGCATTCATCTCCACTCATGTCTTTGGTGAAATCTTTGGTCTCCAGGATCACTTCCAGGATCTTTCTTCCAACCAAGATCTTCACCTTCGTCTTTCCAGGCTCCCTTCTTTTTTCAGAGACTGCTGCTTCTTTTCAGAAACCCTTTTTATTGACATCAGATCTTCTTTCCAACACCCTAAGCCCCCAGTTTTCCTGATCTAAATTGTCTACGTGCAGACGCACAATGTGTGATCAGCCTCCTAACTGCTGTTTCTGGCTCATGTCTCTTTTAATTGGAGAAGTGAGGACATGACACTTTCGTTTAGTCTAGGTGTTACCAAAGTTTACAAGCAACTTGTACTGGTTGCAGCTAGCAAGTAGCAGGCTTCTGCTCAGCAGTTCAGCTTGGGACACTCACCCACACATACACATGCATCCAATTATCTGCCGCCTTGTGGCATTCACAATTCAATCCATTTTTTCACCTACGACAGTTACTCTACCTCATACCAGGCAATGTCACCTAAAAACTAGAAACACTGTATTTTGTAGCTACAATACACATCTGAGAGTGTGCAAATGCCAGTTCCTGCTCCAAAGACTCATTTCAGTAATATTAGATGAACATTTCTCAGCTGTGTCAGGGACCACAGTAGTTCCTTCTCCCTTCCTGTGCTCATTCAAGGCAGTGAGCTTGCTTTACATGGAGGTATGAAGTGAGAAAGCAGAGAAGTTTCCTTCCTCCTTACTAAGCCATGCCTACCAACTGGTGCTGAGCACTTTCCTGGGAGGTGGAAGATTTGGCTCATTAGGAAACTGAACCAACATTTGCTACTTGCTGCCTGAGCACTTCACCTGGCGAGCCTCACTGCAAAGTGTTCTCCTACGACCTCCCACACCCTCCCACTCCCACCAGCTGCCTTTTTGTTCCCAGACCTCTTGGCATGGTCCCTAACCTTCCCCACACCCTCTCATGTTGTCTGTCCTATACCAGATTGCTTCAGTTTCCTCCTCCTTCTTTTCCCCATGACCAGTTTCAGAGTGTAAGTTAGTACTATGAGCAGAGGTTGGCAGCCTGGGCTCCTTTTTTGCACAACACTACCCTCCCCATATCTAATTCTAGTACCCTCCAACCACCAAGAGTTTGGGGCTTTGGTCCCAGAGGCATCAAGAAACCAGTTTTTGTCTCAGGCTTCTCCAACTCTGTTTTGAACAGCAGCAGGAGGTACGAACACATTGTGCTCAGTGTGTTCAGTCCATGCTAGCAGTGCTCCAGAGGGTTAAGGAGAGGAAGCTCCTCTTTGGACCCAAATGAGGCTTAAGTGCAAGCTAGTCAACCACATCAAGAAAGAAAGAGCCTGTATATTCACAGAAATCAGATTCCAGGTGCCTGAGAAATTTTACAGTCAATGAGAGCAGCACTCATGCTGCTTTTCCAGGATTAGGGAGCAGATGAACAGCAGTTTCCACATCACAACTTTGTGTACTAGCTTCTGAATTCTGCTTGAGACACATTTAGATTTTGACATCCTCCTTTTGGGTCCGGCCTTTTCTATTTCAGTCAGATTCCTCGAATGTGCTTGGTACCATCATTAAAAAGTCTCAGCCACAAAGCCAATGACTGATGTGATCAAACAAGGCATCCATATGACTTGCCAGATATAATACTGTTATACACCCCTCACTTTAACACAGATGCCAGAACGAGTCTGGCCTTCTCGTTTGCAGTAGCATGGGAGAGACATGCAGCAGTCAGTTAGTTTACAGAGGCTAGGGCAATAATAGGAGGTTGCTACCCATTATGATACAGTGACACGTAGCGCTGTCAGGGAAGATAAAAGGAGTATTCAAGATTCAAAAGGGTCATGAAAGAAAGGGTTTTCTGTTTGGAAATAAAGGCTAAAAAGAAATTCTTACAGACTCTCATATATCTTTTTCTTTTAAAAGATTCTGAACTGGTAGAATGATGTTGCTGTATCCACTGCCACCGTTCCCAGAAGCAATAGGCTCAGTGAGAAAACAATTCATGCTCAATCCTTCCCAAAGCAAGGCAACCCTGACAGACTACCAAGAACCTGTCAGATCTTCTCATGGAGGCCAGTCATTTAAACATCATCCTAATTGTTGAATGGGCAGTCAGGTCAGTGAGCGCATCAGTCTTCTCAGAGAACAATGAGCACTAATTGGATACTTATACTTGATTGTGCAGCTCAAAGACTGCCCAAATGTGTCCTGCCTCAAAATGCTCTGTCAAGGAGTCAAAAAATACACCAAACTATTTTTGAATGTGAACTGGCATCGTGAAATGTTTCATCAAGGTTAATGACATGATCTTCTAAGGTGCCAAGACAAATCAAACACAGGAGTTAAATTTCCTTTTACCTTCAGTGTTGAGAACTAGAATTTTTGTTGCTTGAAATGACAGAGAGCAACACAGCCCCCAGATTCCACTATAATCATCCACTTTTGAGTCAGATATGTAAAGGAATAAAAAACAATGCCACATACATATTACAAAGCCTCAGTGCATACCTTCTATACATAGTTCAGACACCTTATGCTGTTTTATCATAAATGCTTAAGACATTACATTATTCTGGACTAAAGAATCAATGTCTTGGGAGTGCAGCAGAAATAATAAGCTGGTTATTACACTGAAATTTTGTGTCTATTGTTTATATTTTAAAGGAAAGGGAGGAAATCAGAACTCTAAGTCAAAGGCTTTTTGAATGGCAAATTGCCCTAAATATGAATCAGAAAATGTAATGCATATAGTTATTATTACCCTCTCTACCCATATATGTAGTCATATTCTTTTTATAGCTTTTTGGTATCACAGCCTCTGTGTTCCATTTCAGCAAATATTGTGCAAAAGGGCTGCAGAGTAGATCCACTCTGGATTGTGGATCTCACAACTCGGCAGTTGTGAGGATTACCCGTAGTTCTGCATTATACCTCTTACATTTTCAGCATCTGCTGAAGACTGACACCAAAAGAAAGACCAGGAGTAACATAAACCAT
>NW_008825618.1:3150722-3152012 GCF_000699105.1 Pygoscelis adeliae
CTGACAAGACAGAGGGCAAGGTGGTTTTCCACCACAGATAATGCTATGTGTCGATATGGGAAAATATTGAATATTGATGCTCTGTTGAGTATCACTATTTTTATTACCACAACAGCATCAAAGTCAACATCAAGAGCCCAGGTCCCTATCTTACCACATTCAGTTCAAAGATCCCTATTATGAAGTTAAAGCTCTCAAGATCTCAAAGTGCCACAATAGACCAAACAATGGAGATTATAATTTGATCATATCCTCTACATAATAGCCATCTGACTTTACTCAATCTTGTAAGATATGGAACACAGCATCTGCATCAGATCTCACATTGATGCTGCAACTGCATGTTATACAGAGCGGTAACAAAGGACAGACTAATACTGAGCAACATCTTCCTCCGGAGGATTAATCTTGATTAATTCTGTGCCAAGAAGTCACAACAGATGACAGTTTTAACACTGACCTTTAATACAAGTTACCTCACAGTAGGAGAAATAGAATTGTTCAGCCTATAACCACTACACAACCAGTAACAACTATACAATATTTGTGTAATCACTAGGCTTAAACCACCTAACACAAATATAAGCAAACATTTTTCCTTTCCTTACAAGTGATTTCAAAGGACATCTGCTCTGCCTAAAGGTCAGGTGGAATGATGGGTGCAAAAAACTTTTCCGTTCCTGGCACTGTATCCTCCTAAAGCAGGAGTTTATAGAGAAGGTATAAGAGGATGGAGAGGAGGAAAGGGAAGAAAATGAATTTTAAAAAATCTCAATAATGTTATAGTCCCACCATCTTGTCTTCTCTCATGTATATGTTGAAGTTCTCTTGTTTCTTCTGAAGAGACTCAGAAGTCAATGCACTGACTTTGCTGAGAACAGCATGAAAATTACCACACAGGAGACAGAGGGATTGCCGAGGCAGAATAGAGAGATCTGCATGTTTGCATTATGGTTAATGAGAACCAACTACACAGATCATGATAATTCATTCAGCCAATAATGGCTGTTATCTGGGAGAGTTTAAGTACTTGTATACTTCACTTTTCCTGGACAAATCTGTATGATGCAGGCAGATGCATATCTGAATGCACTAGTTTGCTCAGGTGCCGATAATACTAAAGTACAGTAATAAGATTGTAGTTGGTAGTAAGGTTGTAGATGTGTATCCTACAGTGAAATCTGTGCTTCTACACCCCCTTGTCAGATTTAGGTGAATGCTAGTTTGGGGATATCTGTACTTGCTCTGATCATATCTTCCATCTGCAACAAAAAATAACCAAAGCTGGAT
>NW_008825618.1:3152067-3152453 GCF_000699105.1 Pygoscelis adeliae
GGTTTTAAGCACTGCTTAAACATCACAACTGAAGTACCAAAGTTGCTGATACAATCAATTGAGTAGGTGCCTTTAAAAGCCCCTGAGAGAGGTCAGGTTTGGCCCCTTGTTACATCAACAAATTGAATACCTTAGTCTGGCTAACTATTGCCTTTTTAACATGCATTTGTTCAATGTTGTTTGGCAAACAATTAAAATATGGTGCAAATATAAATTGAATTCAAAGTATTTTTATTAACAGCACAAAGGGACTAAGTTTCATTCTCCTCCCATGTTACTTGTGACTAATTCAACAACCTCCGTAACATCAGCATCCTGCGATCCTGAATCAGATACTCAAAGCCAGAATGCAAGGGTTACACTACAAGGAAAAGTGTTTATTGCTG
>NW_008825618.1:3152549-3187395 GCF_000699105.1 Pygoscelis adeliae
TTTCAGCAGAATGTAAAATAATTTGTAACAAAAAAAAGTTAGAATTATGTCTAACCATCTATAGCAAAGACATAAAGACAAGAAGAAGCCTGGAGCAGGAAAAGTGCATTTATAACTTCTTTCATATTTCTTAGTGTTTTTATCTTCATACAAGAATCTATACTCTCATGTTCTCTAAAAAAAGTACATTTACAGAAAACTGAAGCTCCAGATAACTAACATTTTAGCATAAAATTATGAAACACCATTTACAGTAAATTCAGATTTTAATTGCTTCTGGTTATTTTTTGAGTGTGTTTGATGAAAGAGTTTCATATCTGTGTATGTACTTGTGCAGACATGTATGTAGAATGAAAGAAGCTTAAAACAAGTGATACAGGCATCACTCCGCCATTGTACCTAGCACTGGATTTTGCCTCAGTACAGCTAAATGTAATCTGCTGTTGTTTCGGCTTCAGCGACACATCTTCTGGTGTTGGCAAGAAAAGACATTATTTGAATTAGTGGGATTGATTTTGATTGGAAGCAAAGTCAGTCTTACCAAAGCACGTAGTTGCTTTGCCTGTCCAGCCCAAGGGTTGCTCTTATGCAGGCAACCCGAGGGCTCAGACTGGCAAACAGAATCCACCAAAGATAAGAGCTAAAATTGATGATTACTTACAGCTGGCAAAGGTCACTGGAAGCAAAGGGCAATACTTTCAGTGACAGCCTAGGTAATTTTGGAGCCTACATCTCATCCTCATACAGCATTTAAGAAGACAGGGCCAGGCTGCTGCACACTAAGGTGCCTCAGGCAGCGGGTAGCCTCTATATGTATTCCAGTTGTATCCAGGGACTGAAATCCCATTACTTTCAGCTAGTTCAGACCTGTTCTTGGGCTGGTCATCATCCCCAGTAACCAGTTACTGCACAGTGTCTGAACCCCAGGAAATTCTCAGCTCTGCCGTACATTACTGGCAAAACTATTTTACTAGATTTTTTTGTACTGTTGTAATGAAAGACACGAATTCCATAGTTGCTCTCTTTCTATTACTGCTTGAATCCCTATGCTGATAATTTATTAGGTTTCTCTGTTTGAAAAACTGCAGGTGGTAATAGAATCTGCAGAAATTTAAGATGTGTTCACAGTTTGATGTGGTGGAGTTCATAAAATATAATTACCGTGTGGCCATATGAACACTGTATTATGAAGGTGTGGATGCTAGTCTGCTTTAATGAACTCCCTGCGTACATCTTTGTTAAGCTACAGCTTATATTTTAATCGTGAGAATAGCCTGACATATCTATTATTATTTTTACTTCTATTTCCATATGAAATCTAAAGCAGTGGTGGCATCATTAACTAATGGAGATTCTTGAATCTTGAAAACCTTCTGTTTAAATGAAAACACTGTCAAAGAAGATGGTCAGATCAAGAAAATGAAGCCATAAATAAAAGTAACTCATTACCAGACAAGGAGCACCAGTCCAGCTATCAAGATCCCCCAGTGAACCAAACTAGAAAAGGAGGTTGAATTTTTTAAAGATAGACTCTCCTTTAACTCTAGGTGAGAGAAAGGAGAGGATTTAAGCATACAGAGTAGTAAATTGGATCCTGCATCTATATTTTCTTGTACTGAGAGATTGGAGCTTCTGCAAAGTAGGAGCTGGGTGTCTCCTGCATCCCAAGAAGCCACAGGAAAGCCCGAGCCCCTGCATGGTGCCACTTCTGGCCGACAGCATGCTCACAGGACCCCAGTTCACACTGCTCGTTACGCAGCCGAAACTACAGCCTTATTTTGAAGCATTAAGAAGCCACGAACCCTTTTTTTGATCAAGAAGACAAGAAAGAGACCGGAACTGGAGCGTACCCAAACTAAAGGAAGCTCAAGGGAAAATGTGGTTTCGTTTGCAGGGTGCCATATGGCAGGAAAACGAACACCCCTTCTGGTAGCTAAATTAACTAGGGCTGTGCTGTGATGGGATGCAATTTGACATTTACCTTCTTTTGTTATTTACGGCTGTCAGTTTGGAATACAATGCCCCAAAAGCGGCCTCAGAATATCTCCTGTTCATTTATTTATTTTTATCTAGCTCTTCATTGAGAGATTGCCACGAACCACACGCAAGAAAATAAGATGCATGAGTAATTGTCACTTCTGTATTCTTTTGAAATGAAATACATTTTATTATTCAGCATATCTGTCATCCTCATCTCCTCTCTTAGCTTTAGAAGTTCCAGCTGTAAGTACCTGTTGTAAATCATGTGTATAAACTCTGATATTCCCAGCATCTCAGAGTATATATTTTCCATATGTCTCAGCGCATCCTGCGTCGTTTGGGGCATGAAACATGCAGCAGAGAACCAATTTGTCTTTTTATTGAATCAAGCCCTTAAAAACAAAAAAAAAAATGGAGATCCATGGTGAAAGGAACTATAAAACTTCCAGCAAAAAGTGAAGACTAAGCAATGAATAAATTCATCTCAATAAATTGTGCCTGCAAAGACCAAGTCAAATTCACTATTTTCTCAAAGGCAGTAGTAAATTCTAATTTACTAATAATATTTTCTCCCAATTCTCCTATGCATTTAAGGCAGACACTTCATACACTGTCAGCATAATATTAGGAAAAAGGAAAAGACACAACTGTACAAATCATCAAGATATGGCAGCCAGCTCCAGTATCTCAGTTCTGTCTATTTACCTTTTTGTTCTAATCTACTTTTTGTAAAGGTCCATCCCTAGTTCTGTTGTTGACTGAATGCACAGTTCTCATTTGAGCAGGCAGCTGGCAAGCACAATGTTATTCATGATGAAAGTGAAAACCAACACACTGGAAAGGCTCGAGCTCTGGTAAATTAAATACCAAATCTATATAAATTGAGCATTGACGTCTGTACTCTGGACATCTCTTCCTAACCCTGCCTTGGCATGTCGAGTTCACCAATGTGGATGGAATAATTTATGTCAAAGAAAAAAGGCCAGATTAGATGATCTAATAGTCATTTTGAGCCTGTCCTGTAACTTCCATTAGGAGCATAAAAAAATGGGTATTCTACCAAGTGAATACACTGTTAGGAGCTATAGTTTCCTCATTATCTAACAGGATTTGGAATGAAATACATTTTATTATTCAGCATATCTGTCATCCTCATCTCCTCTCTTAGCTTTAGAAGTTCCAGCTGTAAGTACCTGTTGTAAATCATGTGTATAAACTCTGATATTCCCAGCATCTCAGAGTATATATTTTCCATATGTCTCAGCGCATCCTGCGTCGTTTGGGGCATGAAACATGCAGCAGAGAACCAATTTGTCTTTTTATTGAATCAAGCCCTTAAAAACAAAAAAAAAAATGGAGATCCATGGTGAAAGGAACTATAAAACTTCCAGCAAAAAGTGAAGACTAAGCAATGAATAAATTCATCTCAATAAATTGTGCCTGCAAAGACCAAGTCAAATTCACTATTTTCTCAAAGGCAGTAGTAAATTCTAATTTACTAATAATATTTTCTCCCAATTCTCCTATGCATTTAAGGCAGACACTTCATACACTGTCAGCATAATATTAGGAAAAAGGAAAAGACACAACTGTACAAATCATCAAGATATGGCAGCCAGTTCCAGTATCTCAGCTCTGTCTATTTACCTTTTTGTTCTAATCTACTTTTTGTAAAGGTCCATCCCTAGTTCTGTTGTTGACTGAATGCACAGTTCTCATTTGAGCAGGCAGCTGGCAAGCACAATGTTATTCATGATGAAAGTGAAAACCAACACACTGGAAAGGCTCGAGCTCTGGTAAATTAAATACCAAATCTATATAAATTGAGCATTGACGTCTGTACTCTGGACATCTCTTCCTAACCCTGCCTTGGCATGTCGAGTTCACCAATGTGGATGGAATAATTTATGTCAAAGAAAAAAGGCCAGATTAGATGATCTAATAGTCATTTTGAGCCTGTCCTGTAACTTCCATTAGGAGCATAAAAAAATGGGTATTCTACCAAGTGAATACACTGTTAGGAGCTATAGTTTCCTCATTATCTAACAGGATTTGGCTGAAGAATTGAAGTGTGTATTTAAAGCAGTGGTTTAACTCAGTGATTGCAGAGATACTTTCCTGGAGACCGTGAAGGGCACCCTTTGATACCGGCTGGACTGTTCACTTTGAAAGCAAAGGATGACAATCCGGAAAAATGTTTTACTCCTTAAATTCATGCCTCTGAGCAAAACCATCCAACTAGGGTCATATTCACAACCTGGAAGAGGGGGCAGAGTCATGTTAGGAAGCAGGAGCATCTGTAAGGACTCTCTAGTGACTTGAGCTGCTGGAGAGAAGAAGAGCAGGGAGGGTTTATTGAGCTGCAGCAGCACTGGCTAGAAAGATTTCAAGCCTGCTAACTTGCTAGTGAAATCCACTTGCTATTTTTCAGGAGATCAAGAAAGAAAGGCAGAGGTGGGCAAAATTACTTGAGAAAAACTGCCATTGGAGAGAAAGCTGCTTAGGAAATCCCGTCTTCTCAGAGCAGACTATAGAGCAAGGTAGTTTAACCACAGGCTGTCTGACAGTTTTGAGGTTATCAGAGAATAAGGAATTCTCCTGGTGGGGAAAAAAGGGTGGTTTGTGGGCTTGCAGAATGTTAAAAGCAAACAAGCAAGCAAAACCACAAGCATAAAACAAACTCATTCCTCAATAGTTCTAGACTGATTAAGAAAGAAACTCCTGTTGTACTGGAGTATGATGTATTATTACATTAATTTGAAAATATATTCTTTAATCCCATTCTTCCATCAAGCAAGACAAGCATCTTCAAGCTTTATTTTTGTTCCATATTTTTCTAAAGATGAAGACTGCAAAATTCTGATTAAGTATACAGAAGAATGAACAACAGTTCAAGATGGGAGCAATGAGTGGACACCCCTTACATCGACCTCCCTGCAACAGCTCTTTTTGTGTTCATCTTCAGATGAAAAATTAACAGGAAAGCTAAAACGAATTCTTGAAGCTTTATATTTTATATCACAAAGCTTGTTTGCAAAATATCCAATCGTTATTCCTCTACTGAACCGTTCCTTTCAGACAAAATAGGAAGTTGCTGAACTATAATTTTAAAAATTAGTGTTCATACTACAGCATTTGATACATCTTAGGAAGCAGAGAAATACTGGGCAAAGTGGTGGTGTGTCAGCTGGAGCCTTCTCTTTAAGATGCCTTTAAGGTGCCTTGGTGGCTGAGCCCAGGAGTACCACTCTTCACTGTTGGCAATTGGGTACCCTGATTCCTTTGAAAGGGTTACAGTCTTAGTGGGTTTTTAATCTACAAGCGAAATAAAGGTCTACATTTCACCTGCTATCAGTTCTAGTAGCTGAGAATGGGGAAGTAGAGAAAGACATCAAGACCCTTGAGAAATCATCTCCTACCCTTGGGAGAAAAGAATAGAGACTGTCTATTAAGAGCAGGATATCTCTTAAAGTATAAATCCAGAATTTTCCATACATAAATCAATTGACCTGATTAATCTATGCATCAAATACTTATAACAAAGAGATTCATACTGACCATTTGTGGACAGGACTGTAACTGTTACCAAGTGCTACCTAATACACATGTAGACACCAACCTCTGTATGCCCTCAGGACAGTGTAGGAGCACAGAGATCCATCTGCTTGCAGATTTTGCCATACAAAGGCCCCAGTGACAGCTCTCACTAAACCCCAGTAGGAAATTGAGGTACTGGTGGGGAACTGGATAATGTAGCTTCAACATTTGCCTCAGTCATAAAATAAGATGCCAAACACTTGCTAAGGAATAGCAATTTTTCAACAAATACAACTTTGTTTTTCCATTTCAGTTTCTATATATTATGGCAGAAAGCAAAAGAAAATCTGTCCCAGCAGAGAAATTATAATGACTATTCTGCAAGTCTCTCTTAAAGGTCAATGGGAGTGAAAGACTGTAGTGCAACAAGGCTCAAACCTCATTGTAAGAATTTTAGACATCAGAAATCATTGTACATGGTTGGAAAACCTTTGGCTGTAACAATTACGTATTTTCTACTTATTCTTACCAAGATGAAGTTTGCATAGGACCCAAAATCTAGAGAAAGAAGTGAAAGAGAAAATAAACCTTTCAGGTTGTGTGGACTTCCTGACTCACCATTTTTCTTCATCACAACAAAATTTGAAGGGTTGCACCACCAACAAAAAAAGGCAGGGACTGGGGATAGAGAGTAGAAAGAATATTCTGTGCCTTTATTTGGTTTCCCCAAATGGACATGCAACACATACAGGAGGAATATAGAAAGAGGTAGGATACTTAAAAGGCTAGATGAAAGACCTAGAGGAGGAAATCTGTTTTAGACAGCCAAGGGGAGATCCAGCTATGAATGCTACATAACCCCCCCCTGTAGGGGGTTATGATGGTGTTTAAGGCAGCAAGAAGGGGTCTTTGTGCCTTGGCTAGCCACATCCAGGAACTATAAGGCAAAGACTACCCTGGCAATAGCAAACAGACAGACATGCCTATGCAGCACCATTCTGATATGAGAAGCAGTGCAGTCATGTTAATGTTTTAGCTCCTCCCAGATATCTTGCTTGCAGCAAAATTAAATATCTCAAGAGCCCACATTGTCACCTCAGCCACACAGCTCAGAGGGAGTCTTTGAACATTGCACCGCAACTTGCCAGATTCTTATGGTACACCTACGCTGCTAAATCACAGTTTTCCCACTGCTTATTTGATATTTCCTCACATAGTTGAAGCCTGCATTTACTACCCTCTCTAAAAAAATCTTAGTCACTTTTCTGCGGACACTTCACTCCATAAAGTACAGACTGCACCAAAAGGCAGTAGAAACAACCACTATGTGGTGTGCTCCAGCTATGTCCCAAGTTTTGCAGGGTTAAGCACTCGTTCTTTCCCCAGGGATTGCAACAGCCTGGGTACCACACATGGAAATGCTGCTCTGAAGGGCAGCAACGTGTTCCCCACGCAGAGCCCAGAGGAGAACCAAGGCCAGGTAACACATTGTTTCCAGACAGCCAGTCTGCTCTGGAGGAGCTAATCCTAAAGAAAATGGTTGTGAACTATATCAAGATCCTTGGTTTTCCTTTATTTAGCAGTAGATGTAACCTTAGTGCCTAAAAAAGTGTCTAAAAAGTCTTGGAGCCAATATTTTGAGGATGCAGACCCTCACCACAGAAGGAAGAACGGGGAAGGAGGGTAGGGGTTTGCCCTGTAACACAGGGGGCACCTTGGCAAGAAGATTAAAATCAGCTCTGCACCACAAAAAATGAATCCAAACTCTTTTAATTCTGCTGCCAAATTATGTAGGAGGATTGAGAAACTTGTAGGCAAACAGATTTGTCTGGGAAGAAGATGGTATTTTCTTGAAAAGGTTTCTTTTTGCTTGGTTCTCATTTTGCTTATTTGATGGACTTAGTAACCAAGTTGGACAGGTCTGGATAGAAGTTATTTAGGGGTCCTGCTGAGATAGCTGCTTGAGGGCCTAAATATGCTACAATGGTCTTGATGAGCCTGAGTGAGAGTGGCTGTAAAACCCTTAGAAGGGTGCAGTATCCCCAGTGAGATCCTCAGAAGTTGGTTACTACTACCCTGTAGGCTACGTATCTTCCATGGACATTCTTTGTGACGTCTCCTTTGCCTGTGTCCCCATCTTTCACATCAAAGGGCTTACATTTGCAGCCTTCGGGCTATTAAACTAATTAAAATACATAGTCTTCAAGATGGAAAGGCTGCTGATCTGGCTTCTGTAAAGTTGTCAAAAAAAAGTCACCCTTCCTCTGAGTCAGAATAAAATCAAATTATACACAGAGTAGATTAGATTAGAGAAGGTCTGTTTCTTAAAGTACCTTATCTGTTCTCTTCTCATTGTAGTCAGTCAAAGCATCGGATTCACTGAATGCTGTTTATAACTGTGAGCCTCACGCTTACAAAGGGATAAAATTCTGATCCGGTAAACGTTTAAGTCATTCCAACAATGATATGTATAATCTTCATCTGGCTCCAAAGCAGAGGATTTTAGCAAAGAAAGCAAGTAAACTGGGATGGGTGTATAAGTGCATTAATGGCTCCTGCTAAGTCTCAGTGATCCTCTTACAGGTACACAGGCTATAACGGATCCACAGTAGACAAGAGGCAAGGCATAGAGGTTCATGCATAGCTCATCCTGATGGCAAAACAGAAACAGTTCTTGTTGACAAGATCAGGGAACTGAACTTTCAAAAATGGCTTAGCTGTTCAGGAGCTGCCATGGAGGTCTAGTGGGCATGAGTGGGATGAAAGCTCACGTTCAAAGGAGCTCAGTGCTTGAGGACTCCCCCCGAAGGGAACTCGAGAAGGCGTCTAGTCCTGTCCCCAGCCTGAAGGCAGTAGCAGCTACACCTCCACATTATGTGAGGACAGCTCTGTTTTTAGGGAGAGGCAGTATATTTTATCTGGTCACCTGAGAGAGTCAGAAGCCGCAGGTGAGCTTTCAGCCTCACACACCAGGGTGAAGGGTGCACGTGAGTTCACTGCTTTTTCTGACTGTATCGGTTGACATTACAAAAGATAATGCCTCTCCCTGCAAACTGAGCACCCCTTATATCATTAAACAGTCACCGCTATAACAGCAGCTGTTCTGTGCATGTCGTTGTCTTTCTTACTGTTCCCTTCTCTTACATGGGTGGGGTTACTGCTCCAAGATGTTTTATAGTCTGGTGGAAACACAGCATGGGAAGTTATGAAACTCTTAGATAAAATAGTCTCATGCCACTGGAAAGAATAAAACCAAGAATTTTAAACAAAAATTAGTTCCTCCTTGCCCTTTTGATAAGCAACATCACCCTCTCAAGAAGTGAAAGTCTAGATAAGTATTATTGTATTATCTCCTAGTTAAAAGGCAGCTTATGAGACATCTCAAAGAGCCTGTAAATTGAAAATTTCACAACTAAATCACAGTTGCATCACTTTTCCATATAACCATTTACCACTTTTATCTTTGTCCATCCTTCCATTCCTGTGCTTTCCTGGATTCATTTAGTTCTTTTAAACTTTCTGATTACCTAGACAGGCATTTAAGTAATGCACAAAATAGAAATAATAAATATTAAATAATTGGGACACAGTTCTTTTAGTTCCTTTAACTATTGTTATCTTGCCTTAGTTTTATAAGCTGTATTTCTATCATTCTGATATACTAAGCATGTTTTCTTGGAGACAGCTATTGTTATTGAGCTCTTTTTCAGCTATTTGAAAACTAAATGTATTTAATATTTTATGTAAGCATTTCTAAAAATACAAACTATGTTTAGGACCTGTTTTTTAAGGAAGATCTTTCAGTCAAAATAAGTTCAAATGCATAACATTGAGAGGTAGCCACTTTTTTTTTGTGCCCTATACATTTACACATAAAAATCCACTTACACATAAAAATGTCACAGTTTTTAAGTATACTATCTTTCTGATATTAGACATTTGATTAGATAATATTTGCTATGCATATACCTAAGACCTTTCAGAACTATAAACAAAATCTTTACCTCAGTGAAAAAACTTTCAGGAACATGGGACACCAAACTTTTAATTCTCACTCACCTAATTTAAACATCAGTTGAAAATACAGTGGTTGGTTGCATATTTTGTACCAAAGGGGACAGAGTGGCATAAATTGCCAGAAGAAAGAAAATTATTTGTAGCAGTGTATATTTATTAAAGTTCAGCCACCTGAAGCAGCTGAGAGGTTTAGAATATTGGTGTCTCTGACAGGCACAAATTAGTGAATGGTCAACGGCATTTAAGTATAATTCATCTTCTGCCTCTGAACACTGCCACGTGATTATCAGCTCCACATCTGCTGGATGCTCACATACCACTCACCTAATTTATACATAAACAGTGCTCACGACTGCTGCTTGTGTTTGTGTTTATGTTTTGGAACTTCTTCCTCTATAATAGGAAAAAAGGAACTTTAGTAATAGAAACTTTTATAATAGGAACTTTTATAATAGGAACTGTCGTCTTCTATAATAGGAAAAAAAGAGAGAAAATCTGTAGGAAAAGAGAAGAAATTCAACACATGAAGGACAGAAAGATGGAAGAAAGGGAAAAATGTTAGAAATGTCATTTTGTTGTATTCTGAGAAGTCATGAGGATCTGATACCAGCTCAGAGATGAAAGACATCACCTCAAGGCTACCTTCTTCATCAGCAATAGTTTGCACCTTGCATAGGCCTTGTTTTAAGAACAGGGAAAATAAGATAATTGTAAGATAAATTTGAGTGGTGAGGATGAATAAATGTTTTATTATCTCAGCTAACACCTTATTTACTTCAGTTTATCTAGCATATATGTGTATATTCTAACAGCATAGATTGATGAGACCACTTCTTCTCCTTAGCCCCTTACCTCAGTGTAAAATTTATTTGAATGCCAGAGCAAAATTTGTTTGAATTTCCAAAAATGGGAGCAGGGAAGGGAGACAGTTCAAAGCCATGTAATTATAATAGAAAACATCTCAAACACTGTAAAAGCTATGCAATATGATTCATCAATCTGAATCCAAGAAATCACTCAAAAGGCAGCCTCAGCCTTTTAGAAGTGGCATTGCAGTAACTTATAGAGACCTCTGCAATGATATGGAATAGTATCAGGCTCCTATGAAAGCTGAAGAAATAAAATACAAATTCAACCATGATAGCAGTCCATTCCAACCCACCTCAAAGCCCAAAATCATCTCATAAAATAGCATTAGCATTTTTGCAGGCACACCAGGCAGGAAACTTAGATAAACATTTTCACTGGCACAAAAACATTTTCAGCAAATAACATGTTCCTCAAAACAGTTTGTTCATTAGAAGGCAGAAAAATTGGAGTATTTTTCTCTTGAAGAAAATGTTGCATACCACTCCATTTGCAATCCTCTCTAAATTCTGCCTGTGGGGTGGAAGCCCACAGTGCTAAGGAGTCACATCAGATGTCCAGTGTCATGCAGTATACGCTTAAATAAACCAAGCCTTGGGACAACTTAAAACTACAGAGCAGCAGATGCAATGAGAAGAATGCTGAATTATTCTGACTGTAAGGCAGGAATAAGTTAACCTATCATAAAGAGTGACTGAAAGAATATTTGATCCCTCCTTGTTTCCTTTGGAACACCTTCGTTCATTTGATCTCCAGATGCCAACTATGATCACCTCTATTAGTACGAGCAAAATTCAGTATCTAGAGACTCACTCTCTCCAGAAACCCCAATACACAGACTAGCAGAATTCTCACTGCATTACTTATTTTTAAAAAAGCTTTTCTTATAAAACATATCTTAAAAACAACAGACAACAAGGCACACTTTCCTTTTGTAAAAGCTGTGGTCAGATACTCTCATAAAAGCGATGTTGTCTTGCAGCCTCCAAGTAAAAAAATATATTAATAAAGGAAAATCAAGTAGCCCGATGTAACAATTCAGTAATCTCATTTTACTGGCCAGATCATTCACTTGTACTGTGATTACATATTGAAGCTCTTAAACTGCAGAGATACTTCCCAGCTGCTTCTGTTTGCTGTCTTATCTGATTCAAAAGGTGCTCCAAGCCATGGTCCTCTGGGCTCTGGCATGTAGATCACTTCAGGGTCTGCCATGGACACAGCTCCTGCAGTAGACCCAATTCTGTGCTGGTCCAAAGGGACAGAAAATGGGCAGCAAACTCTGTTGGGTATGCTACCAGATAAAGACAGTCTTGCCTACGGAGCTGTACAGGGAAGATGCTGCTGCTGCTGCCTTCTCCTCTCGCTGTCACCTAGGTGTGCATATGTCTTTTCCTTCTCCCCTCCCCACTCCTGCTTTGGCACTATTTTAAATTCAGTTTGGTCTAAGCTCAGGCCACCCCAGGTCAGCAGAGTCTTTTGCACTGCCCTCCCCAGTCCTCCTGCACGACGCAGAGGCAGCAGAGCCGGTGGCAGTACGGGAGCGAGTGAAGCACTGCCTGCTCTAGGCTTCCTACACAGAGGAACACTGGCGATGAACAAAGACCTTCCGATTAAATACTGAGTTATATTGCAGTAGTACTAAAGGGCTAATTTAGATGAGCTCTCATTTCCTTTTATTATACCACAATTTCCTTTTGTAGGCATACATTGCTTTCTCTCTGGCTCTGCAAAGCATGTCAGACCTGCACCAGTGAAGAGCTGTCTTGTGCACCCTGAACTTCCTGAGGGCCGTGCAGCTTGGAAAGCCAGAATTTTCTCTAGCTGGATCTAACTTTATTTATAACCTCTGCTTTTTGTTTCCTATGAATAAGATTATAAAGACTCTGTGGCATGAGTTAAAATTATTTTACCATTTTCTTTACATCAGTTTTATAAGAAAATAGGAGATAATCAAGTGCCCAAACTATCTTAGGGAAGAAATTTAAAAAGAATACTACAAAAAAGTTTCCTTTATCCACATGCAAGGTATTAAGACTTTATGAAGACCAGACTAAATTGGTATATCAGACTCTATGTAAAGATCTGAAATCTGCCTTTACCAAATGCTAACTTTTCTTAGGCTTATGTTTAACTTTGTCAGGCACGGATTCGATAGAGAATATTTCTTGATAATTATGTGTTTGCTGTAGTATTCAGAATTTGAATTTGGATTTCCTTAGTGCTGTTTTCTATTTCTTAAGTAACAACGACCAAATACAACTTTCCACGGAAAACTGACCCTCTTAAAAAAGCTATAGTGCACCCTCATCTTGTAAATCTCTGCCTGGCCTACTGCCTCAGCAACAAACGGCATAAAGCTAAACAAGCTTTACCACCTAAAGGGTCATTTTTGAACTTTGCCCACTGAAGGTAAAATGCTACCTGAACTCCTCACATGGGTGATACTGAACTAGAAGGACAGTTTCCTGACTTAGGGTGGACTCCATCTAACTGAGCTTAGGTGTTTAAAATTAAGGTGTTCACATTTCCAGGTCAGACATCTGATATTCATCTGATAAAACACAGATGGCTGTTTTAATAGGAGAAGTATCGCCTTCTTTAGTTGCCTTTTCTTCTTTAGTCACTGTTAACAGGGCCTAAGATAATAGCTCACATTCAGTAGTCTTTCAGACATCAAAAATTAAACAAAATGGATTCCACTCATAGTTCTTTTGGTGTCTTGAAGCTGTAGAGTAAACTCATATAGCGAAACATTTCTTCTTTGTTTCACCAAGATTTCAGCCTCTTCTACACTGGAATTTAGGGGTGTTACAATGCACAAAAGCGAACAATCGTCCAAGGAGCTCCCTTATTATTGCTATAAAGAATAGTAAAATTTTATTTTTTGAAATTTCAGGAACAGTCAGCTTGCAT
Organism: Pygoscelis adeliae; assembly: GCF_000699105.1. NCBI lineage: Eukaryota > Metazoa > Chordata > Aves > Sphenisciformes > Spheniscidae > Pygoscelis > Pygoscelis adeliae. The sequence goes on from NW_008825618.1 coordinate 3,165,867, forward strand.
TTCTTTTTTACTTATTTTGCACGATGTCCATCTGTGGATAGGCCACTTCAGGAAACCAATAAGCACTCATTTTTCTCAGGATATTGGTAAAATAGGAGGAAAAGCACAACTTCCATAGACTTTGGTTTTTGAGCTCTCTATAACTTCTTATGCAACATCTGATATATTTGATTTTTACAGTCCACATAGACTTGTTTCAAGTCTCTTCTTGAAAACATTCCAATATCATCGCTAAGCTTTCAGGTTTTGCAATCATGCAAAGCAAACCAAGAAATATTCTATACCCCATGAGAGCAAAACAGTTATATGCATGTCTACTCAAAAGTACTGATTTAGTGTTCTAATGTACATGTGAATCTAAAGCACCTAGCTGAATTGGGAATCAAGGACATGAAAAACTTAGGAATTGGCCCCAGCATACCTCTTTGCTGTTCAACATGGGCATCAACAAGCTTTGAATAACTAATGGAACTACAGTTCAAATTTTTTGCTTAGATTAGACCAAAATAATGATATTTTATATTTTAGAAAAAAGTCTTAAGAAAAATCAAGTCCTTCTCTGAAGAAAGTGACAGCGGAACTGTCAACTACAGCAAGAACCATCAATGCAGGTGATACATTATAGGTAGGCATGCCAAAACCTCCCCAGCAGCACTGATAATCTATCTAAGCAATGCCTTAGAAAAAATACTTCTGAGAACACATTCACCAGCTCGGTGTTATCCTTGGCCTGAGCATGTGACAGTAAAAGCATAGTTTTATACATATATAACCAAAACATACCAATTATGGACTGAGTTTAAAATTTCTGGAATGACTAACTGAGGGAAATGAGATAAAACAACTCTGCCGCAACTGAGTTCTTAAAAATGTTAGATTTTCAGTGTGAATAAGATGATTGTAAAGTTGTGTTATCATCAAAACAGAGCTGCAGCCAAGTCTAAATTCTCCTATTTATTTGCAGTAAACTACATTTTCTGACCCATCATATGAATTATTATTTCAGTGGTGTTGCTGCCTGTCCAGATCCTATGCAAAATAGACAATTTTCTGTCTGGCTTGACGTGCCAAGCACTATGCTGCGAAACACAAGGCAAATATCACAGAGTACACCTCCTTTGCACACATCTCTCTTTCCACCTAGAAATTATACTAATGCAATACCCGAAGGAGTTTATGAGAGGAGTGTCAGTGTTTACCAGGTTGGTCGGTACAGTAGCAGGAGCCCTGTCCGCGTTGCCACATGTTCAGAAAACCATAGGCAAATGTCCACTGCATAAATATAGATGAGGTCCAAAGTGCATGTGCATGAAGTCTTCCCTTCCAGGGATGCCCGCCTATGCAGTGAGCAGACTGTGTGCATTTGGATGCAGTAAATCTGATGCATTTTTTTGTGTGTCAGACTTTCTGCCCATGCACAGATCAGCTCAATGGCACATAGACAGTTACCGCTATCCCAGGTAAAACAGACTCATTCTGCAAAGGACTAGCATATGCTCTTGCATTTATGGTACCTATGTATTTTCAGTTCTCTGAAGTGCTAAAATGGACGTCAACATAATGCTGTTTAAAGTTACCGCATAACTTATGCTGCTTATAACTGCCAAGGATCTCATCCTTTCCATCCAGGAAGGGGAAGAAAGGACCATGGAGCTTTTTCTCTAGGAGCCCCATACAGTAAGTACCCTTTGCAGTCTGGTTCTGGTGATATCTGCTGTGGAGCTGGTGAAGGTACAAGGCAAAATCTCTCCTTAAAGATTCAGCTCCAAAATATGCATTTTGTAATTTTAACTACATTCATCTGCACAAATATCAGATAAAGAAAACAGATGGAAACATTGTGAATTTGCATAAGATACATGCAGTGCAAGGGAGCTTGTGAATTAATAGGAAGAAGCAAGAAACTATTTATTCCAAAAGAGAAAGTTTTTTTAAGAAAATAAAAAAGAATAAACAATTTGGAATATGCCATCTCTTCAGTGTTGTTGCCCCTCATCAGAGAGTAACACTTTATTAAAATAAATATTATCTACAGATTACTTATGGGAAAAATACATTCTATAATGTTTGAATTTTTAGTAAAGATGTTAAAAAAAGGAGATATAAGCAATCTTGTACCCTTACTGAAGAAAAAGAAGGTACACTCAACTTCCAACTCAGCCACTCCTGGATTTTGGAGGAAATTGAAAAATACAACTTGAGTAAATTGACTAATGTCAGTAATCATATCACCTGCATCTGTGGCGTTCAAACCCTACCAGTATAAAGTGCTGAAGTACATGTCTCATGTTTGAAAATTAAGTACACAAGTCCTGGACACTTAAGTATACTTAACAGTGGAAGATAAGCACCACTGCTCCAAAAAAAAACCTGAAAAGATTTATTAGTGAAAGCTAATATTCAGAATGTAGGCAAAATGGCTGTATTTGTTTCAGTGGATTTGCACTCTTTTATGCAAGAAAGGTGTTTATTGATACTGAACTTCAAGTTAGTGAAGTCAAAGATGATGTCTTTCAGGTTTTTTGATGACTGAAACATTTACTACCCTTTTAAAACACCTTCTTTCGCAATTGGTGCATGCCTTTCCTTAGCACTTAAGTGTGACTACCTTTGAATCATCAGATTCAATTAGTGGCACCATGTTACCTAAAGAGCAATGCTAAATCAGATAAAGAGGATAAGAGGGAGCACAAAGTGGTTTAACGTGAAAAAGGATTAGATGCATTTATTATAAAATAGCTGCTCCTTTTTGGGAGTAAGGCAGTGTCTTACAAGTATTTGAAGACTACTAAACCCATTTTTGGGAAAAGAGATATTTTTTTGCAATGCAAAAAAAAAAAAAATTAAATGTTAGAATTAAATCATGAAGAAGCACATTTATGCATATTTCTAGAAAAAGCATCCTGACCTAAAGAGCAATGCTAAATCAGATAAAGAGGATAAGAGGGAGCACAAAGTGGTTTAACGTGAAAAAGGATTAGATGCATTTATTATAAAATAGCTGCTCCTTTTTGGGAGTAAGGCAGTGTCTTACAAGTATTTGAAGACTACTAAACCCATTTTTGGGAAAAGAGATATTTTTTTGCAATGCAAAAAAAAAAAAATTAAATGTTAGAATTAAATCATGAAGAAGCACATTTATGCATATTTCTAGAAAAAGCATCCTGCATTCAGCCATAGAATAATCTGGCAAGAGAAGAAATACAAATCTAATTTTCTGGGGGTTTTAAAATAGAAGTCAGTATTATTTCAATAATACAGTAATTCCCTACTGAAATACAGGGAATGCTCTTGTGTTTCCAGGAGACAAGCATGATAGATCCTCCTATCCTTGCAGCCACAGTAAAACTATTGTGTACGATGGGACCGTCGTCTTCTACCAATGCTGTTTGAGCAAGGTAGGAATACCAGAGATTCATGCAAGTCATACTTTTCTCCCCTTTACACTCCTTCCAGTGATACTGGTGCCCAAAATGACAGTGTTTACTGCTTCCTTCTATGCCAGACCCACTTGGGAATGTCTAACCACGCTGCTTTTGTAAAGAATGAGAGAAAAGGATCTTTATTTACAGCCTTGCTCTGACTTGCACATCAACACAGCACAAGGCAGAGCACGATGCTCTCATCGCAGTAGGTAATGGCCTACTTTAACGTTCATATCAGGAGCTAAACATGCCACTTTACAATCTTTTTATTAAACAATGTAATTATTATTTCACAGGTGGCCTACATACAGTCTCCCATAACTGTACGATATGCAAGGCCATCAGATGAGCGACCAAGACTGTTACTTGTCTTTTAATCTCCTGTCAGCCAACCCAAAATTGCAATACATGAACTAATAGATGCTTCAAACTTCGTATGTATGCTCCAGTTATCTCAGAAGGTAAGAAGTGATGTGGTAGCCATTTGACAATCTACTTGACAAAAACACTAAGCTTTTAACAGTTTCAATAGTTGAGATTAATGTGACAAATTTTAGTATTTCTGAAAAGCTACTTTGTTCAAGACCATAATCTTAGTGTTATCTGCAGACCACAGAAGCAGCAAAGGCTAGTAAAATGTTATCTATTCAGTTTCTTCTTTGCCTGTAAGTCCAAAGTGTTTTGGTATAAAGAACATGCAGTTCAATGCACATTTTCCATAATTACAAAAGGAAAACCATCAGACTTTGTGCTAGGTAATCTTGCAGTGAACACTTTTACCTACTATACTTATTTATTTACATAGAAGTTGTTAGCTGAAAAGCATTGTGCTGGTTCTCTCGTGGTGCTTCTGAGCGCGTGAACAAATGTGTGTGCTGCTCCCCTACAAAACAGAAGTGAGAACTTGGCTGTTGGACTCGTTGCACATGGTCAGGTGGAGCAGATGTGCCAAGCACTGAAGTCACCAACCCAGCAGGACTTTCCCTGTGCTTGGGATGCAGAACCAAGAAGAAACTAAGCTTGCAGGTGCACCGAGATAGGACTGTGGGAGCCCTTGTCTGCAACAACTTGCTTGCTGAACTTGGCTGTAGTGCTAAACTTTCTGCTTGCATTATGGTTTCTAGTAAGATTTTCCTAAGTTCTCTCTCCAGGAGTATTTGAGACTATCCACTGCCACAGAATTACTCTGTTGATTGTTGTCAGTACTGCTAACACCCTTGTTTCATCACCAGATTTTGAAACTTTCAAAATATCTTCTGAGATGATGAAAATCACGTGGAAGAACAATTTGAGAAATACTACACAGGTAGGTGTTTTCCCAGAATAAATTTATTTCCAAACTGCTTGGAACTGCCTCCAGACCTGGCATACATGCCCAGTTTTGCCAGAGATATGTGGATGTTTCCTCATATCACATATGAGGAAAACGAAAGGATTTGGAAATGGACAGAACCACTTTCACATTACAGATGGGTTTTTCTACTCTTTTTAATGTCTCCTGTCAAGCTGTCACAAAATTATGATTATAAATCCCTTGTCTCTCACCTTTCTCCCTGCCACATACACATCACCATCTCACACACGTAGAGCTGTATAGCTCAGCCAGTCTCCACTGATTACTCTCCAAGGCTGGTCTTTGAAAAACTAGTGGATTCCACTGTACTTAACTTCTGGCTTCTTCAACATACATTTTTAATACAAAGGAAATATTATTTTTGTAAAAATGTGAAGTCATTGAGGTATTATGGAAAATACAAAAGGACTTTAAGAGGCCAAAACATCCTGTGAAGAAAGAAAGGTGAAATTCAATTTGGAAAATGCAGAGAAAAATAGCATGCCTGGTAGAAAATAACCTGACAGAAATGTTCAACTGTGCTGACAGTTGAACATTGTGTCAACAATGTCAAGTGCTGACACTTTCTGCTTAACCAGCGCCTTTCATGGAAGGAGCAAATGTGTTTTATATCAGATGTTGGGAATAAGTCTTCCATCCTACACCTGAAGTAGCCAAGGTCTCAAAATGTTCCGTGACTTGGTTAAGATAAAACAAAGAGTAAAGAAAAATGCAGGTAGCGGAAGAAATACAGCTTGTCTGTGGTGTTACCTGCCCGTCACAGGATGAAGGTCAGGATCAGAGGAAGGCCAGAGACTACTTTAGTTGTGGTGCGATTCTTCCACCTATGTCTTTTTAAATCATTCCCGATCCTAATCAACCAGCTGTTTTGTTTTCTTTGTTGTTTCTCTTTTCTAGCTTTGGGTCAGCTTGTGATGGAGATTCTGTTCCCATGCAAGGGAATAAAAGCAGAAATCTCCCATTACCACCTTAATGCCAATCTGCTGCACTTACCTTCTCTGTGGTCCAGAGAAGAAAACCAGTGATGCAAACACACCTTCAGCCTCCCTGGAGACAACAAGAAACCTCTGGGCTTGGACTATAAAGGTTTTTCTTCTACTCTGAAACTGCGTTTGCTAAAAAAAACCCCACCCAAGCCCGCATCTTTTGAAATATCTCCTTTTTCTGTTTGGGGTTTTTTTTGGGGGGGGTCTCTTTATGGACTCACCCCTTTTCTTCTTTCTGGGCTTTTTCTGCCATGGCTTCTAAACACCACTCCATTTAAAAAGGATCTAGGTAGGTGTAAATGTTATGTATATAAAAGACCTTCAGTGAGACAGAGGGTAAGCACACACTTACTTAGTATTTCGCTGAGCCAATAATCAGTCCCAGGCTAAAAAGGAACCAGAATGCCCTGTGTTTGCTTAGGCCACCCCTGTTAATGTCAAAGCTCCATTTTAGGAAGCACTAACCCCTGGTGTATTGAGAAAAGAGGTCTTATTTGCTACTTCCTTCAGTTCTTAATAATTATTATAATTCCAAACAAGTTCCCAATTAGTCTGAGCTAAAGGCTCAACTCTTCCCTTCATAGTTTCCTAAATGAGAATCTCTGAGCCTAAATAAACATAATATTTCGTTTCATTTGAATACAGAAGAGATTCAGTGCTTACTTTTAAAAATATTCCTAGAGCTACTGCTCAAATAATTCATACCTGATCTTTATCTGGCTGTTACATTTATCTAGAACAGCTAAGTGTTTAAAAAAAAATCTCTCTTTCATGGGTTCTTGTTTTAATTTTTTTTTAATAAACTGTCACAGGCAGAATGTGGAGAGCTTTTAAACCGATTATGTAACTCACAGAAAGATCCATTCCCTCCTTAGTCATCAGTAACACTATTAAGCGAGCAGCTGCAATCCACACACCCTTTTTTGCTTTTATCATGAAAACAGAATGAAATTTATCAGTTATCAAATACAATGCCTTCTCTGTATGAATAAATTATCTTATGGTTATAACTTACAAAATGTTCCCATCTCTATTCACACAAAATGCATCAAGTCATTTGGATGACAGAACACTACAAGAATTATCTGAACTGTCAGGAAGCTGCAATGACTTAATGTACAAAAATTATCCCAATTTTTACCAACTCAAAACAGTAGCAAAGAGGGAAAAGTCTTTCCAGAATATTGGTCATATACAGTTCAGAGTGAATCATCATCGAAGAAATCATGTTTGTTCTTTCTAAGGAATCAATGATTTACACTTTAATGACACTTGACAGGGAAGTCATGATCCCTCCTTTCAAATAAATCTCCCCTCCAAAAAAGCACTGCATGAAATTTTGAAAGTATCAATAACTTTAACACAAATGAATTTACAGTAACAAATATCTTCTTATGTTTCCCACTCAGATAATGTCATCCACCATGAAATGACGTAAAGCCTGAATCATTCAAGTCACACCTGATTTTAAAAATATTTTTGTTTGACTCTGACAAACTGCACTCCAGCTGGAAGGAGCTCGATGGATCAGGGAGACATATACAGCGCTTACTGGTAGAGCTGGATACTAGAAGACGTCTTTAACTTGTTTTTTATGATTCTGCAGTAGGAATCTGGTTAAAGTGTGTTTGATAAATATTTTCATAACTGTAAAGAATGTCTCAATCCATTAAAAAAACTAAAAATATTTTTTTCTGTCCATTTTAGTGATTATAAAGCCAGTTCAAGGTTTAGGTTTTCACAGTAGAGCATAAGTTTTTTTCAAAAAGATTTTTCATAAAATAAAATTGTAGCTTCTTAAATCAGTAAAAGAAGGTTAAAAATAAACTTTTTTTTTTTTTCTGGAGACAGCAACTTCTCCCTCAACTGCAAAAACTTCAAGCAGTTTTCACTTGAGCTGAGTCAACACAGATTGAGCTGAAGCATCTGGTCCTATGAAAGCTGCTGTGAGAGTTTGCAGAATTTTAAATCCTATTTCAGGAGCATCGTGGTGACACTGTAATTATCACACTGCACTACTAAATAGACTCGAGATTCATTTTAAACACACAGAGCTTGTGCTCCAGCATAGCTCAGAAGCAGTAAGCTAGGCCTGGCCAGTGGCCTGACTAGTCCAGTAATGTATCCTACAGCAGCATCCTCAGATCTCTTCAGAGGAAGACAAAAGAAATCCTGAAATAGGCAATTATTAAATGACTCTTTTTGGGGAAAAAAGTCTTCCTAATCCCCCAGTAATAATTAAAGTTTGGGTTATGCCTCAAAGTGTTGAGATACTGAATTTTCCAGAGTCCCAGAGGTTGATCCTCAGCGTGTAGGCTGGTGTCACAGCACTGAAGGCAATGCAATGGCCATGGCTCAGGCACCAGCAGAGTTACTGATGTTTCTTTTTAATCCCTGCTGTATATCTGAATGCTTTATACGCCATATAAACCTTCAGTCATCCTTTTAACCCTAACTCTTTTCTTTATTTATATCCCCTGGCATTGTAGATCTACAGGCGTTTCTTGCAGTACAAATATTTAATCTGTTTTTCATCTAGCTGTACTTTAGTTTGCTTGCTCCTACATCTTTGAGTAACCAGCACTTTTAATTTACTTTTTTCATCCCTTTGCATTCTTACTATCCATCTCCTTCCTAAACCGAGTGGTGACAGTCTTTCAGATCTATTTCTCCTTTCAAGACTTCCCTCCTTCTACTATTTCAGTCTGTTTAAAATATGTTCTTATCATTGATCTTCAGTCATATTTTTAACAGTGGAGAAAAAAACCCAAAACAACACATCAGTAGAATAATGTTAATCAACATAGAGCACAGACTCCCCCAGACTGTTCCCAGCAAAAAAAGGTTTTACTGATTGACCTCACATGCAACAAGGTTCCACATTCCCCCAGTTTCAGGGTCCACTTAAGGAAGTTGACACTGAAAGGGGAGGGTTACTGTGGAGGAAGTATGGGACCTTTATAGTCCTTTGTGTGGGACCAGGTGACTGAAAAGCAAGTTCCAGCTTTGGTGCACTCACTCTACACAAACCACAGTCTGCATTTTACTCATAAATGTTAAAATAGAAATATCAGCAAAATGCATTAAAGTTGGAACAAATGCACTCCAATGCCTTTGACCTTGTGATCCCTGACACACATCACTAGTAATCAAATTATAAGATGTGTTCATTCTGCCTATAATTTCCTAAGTAACATCCTGAAGCAGATAGCATTATCTTTTTGATGTGAATCTACAGCATGACCTTCATCCCTTTAATGTAGGCCCTAGGAATTTTCTAGGGAAGGCAGCAGACAAGACATAGAGCTGATAGCAGGAGGAACAGTATTTGACCTTTCTGTTGTTATTAATAAACAAACAACATGCTGTCATTTCCTTAGCATATCACACTGAAAAAAAGACCTTTCTGTGTCATACATTGCCCTTTCCAAAGCCAGGGTCTTTGTTCCTTCCCTCCTTTTTCAAGTAGGTGACTTGTCTCTGTATAATTCCACCTTAGTTTATTCCAGGGCATGAACAAAAATATGTGTGGCTGTGCTGCTGTTGCACCAATTATTATAAAACTCTTTGATTTGCCAAGCACACCTCATCTTTCTTTTACTCTAAAATTTTTTTTTAAGTGATGCTCTCCTGAGTAATCATGGAATTAACTTAAGGAGTGTTTCTCCTGCATCAATCTTAACCCTGTATCCTTTGATCAGACATTATCCAAACTAAAAATAAGATGGCTGAAAATCCTTCCAGATGATCACAGACAGCATATAAAATTGTACCTTACAAAATGACAGACAAATCTATAATGGGTCTGACCTGCCTGTGTATAGATGACTCAATTAACAAGAAGGAGGTAAAGTGAGACATCGTCTGGACTTCTGCTACTCTAGTGTATGGTTTATCCATGAGCAAACCGGAACACGTTGCTCTGATAGCAGAAAAGCAAGGTGGGAAACTCCCTTGATTTCCTGCCATTCATTGAGGTTGCAGATGTAGCACGTTAGAAAAAGAGGCTCTGTAATGCCAAACCGTGTAAAAGAAGAGGTTTTCCATTAAATGTCTGTGTTTGTCTGCTAATATAGAGAAGGAGTTCAAATGTTGAACCAAGTTGCTCAGAGAGGTTATTGGTGTCCTTGGAAACATTCAACACTTGACCCTGAGCAACCTCATCTGGTTGGGCCCACACTGAGCAGGAGCCCGACCAGAAGAACTTGAGAGGTCCCTTCCAACCTAAATTACTCCATGCTTCTGTAATGCATATCTTAAATGCGTCATTTTAGACGTATTGAAAGGCAAGGCAGGTTTTTGACCAACCACTCCTCAAGCTTTCTTCCTGGAAGGAAGCAGGTATCTGTGCTTACAGAACAGAGGGCCTCAGATCAAAAGCACATAATCTATAAGACCATCCAAGGCTACTGTGAGAATATAATGTTCAAATGCAAGTGTTTTGTTCCTTGGACCTACCTCTTGCTCAAGGGAAAATGGGAGATGCATAAATTTTTGACAAGCCATGAAGACATGCTTTTGAAAAACTACCCCTTGTTTTCAGATTTTGACAATCCCGATCTTTCTTAAATTTCAGAATAACATCTTCTTCTTGGCCATATGAGCTTCTTTTGTGTTTTCCATTGGAAGTATCTAACTATCTGACCATCTTTCATCTTATATCAACTTAATATGGTTTGAACTCACATAAACCTTTGTTAAACTGGGATGTGTTCTGAGTATGGAGACAGAAAAGATGAGTTGTATAGAATCTCTTAAGGGCTGAAAGGAAAGACTACCTGAAAGAAGGAAAAGCCTTTTATTCACTCATAAATGAGAAAGCAAAAGAAACTGGTCTGTGTGTTTAAAATGTAAGACAAAATAAGGCTAATTTTGAATTGTGAACTTCATATTCAAAGAAAAATCTAAAATACAACATCTAGATTCAAAATTCAGGGAATGAAGGCATCTAATAAAGTGACTAGATTTTAATGTGAACATGCCTGTCTAAACGTTCACTGGTGACAGCTAGACAATATTTACACAAGCTGTTGCAACATGAGCCTGCATGCATAACAAAATGCAAATAGTATGAGTTGTCCTCGATCACTTTTCATGCAAATGCAAGGTCACTTAGACACAGGGTACATGTATGGCAAACGCTATCACTATGGAGCTTTAAAAAAGTGGAGTGAGGAGGCTTTTTGTGAAGCAAATACCACCCGCTAAATTTGTCTATAACAAGGACTGATTTTGTCCTCTGTGTTTCTTGTCAGAGTGAACATTAGTGGGATGAAATTACAGTACTGTGCAGATGCTTCCTCCCTGCAAAAATGAAGGCATTTAGGGGAGAAAACAGAAGTTGCCTACTAAGGCATTTGTTTCTTTCTAACAGTTGGGTAAAAGTAGGAAAAAGAATTATATAACAGAGAATCCACCAAAAAAGTACAGGTATATCCTGTGTCTGATACTCTAATGAATCAAAGACCTTAAAAAAAAAGTGCGTGTGTGCACACCTCTCTTACCACAAGTTTAATGTTGTCTTTTTAATTAGATGTGATAACATTGTCAAAACTGATTTTAATGATTAAACCAAAATCTTCCTGGGTATGAGTGCTGTAGTCTAAAGTGATGAATAGGTTCATTTACCCAGCTGATAAACATGAAAGGAGCCTAGATGGGCTTGTTTTCCCTAGAAATGGCTGCAGAAAAATGGTTATCTGACAAGCCCTTTATCAACTTTCTATGATATGAAATCTCAAAGTTCCCTTATTAAATAAGGGTATGTTCTAAGGGGTGAGGTCGGAAGAAATTTGATGATAGATTGTCAAAGAGCTTATAGGAAAATGTTACTTTAAAAACCCTGTAGCATGTTAAGATATATCAAACAAGACGAATGGCAGCAAATGTGCTTAATTTAATAAAGTATGCTTCTTTCAGATCAAAAAACCTACTTTGACTTCTAGACTGGCTTTTCAGTTATGGGTGTGGGAAGACATATCAGCCAAAAATACAGGAGTTCATCAATTCTTGGGGGGAAAAAAAAAAAGCATAAGGAACCATCAAATCACTTAGAATGTTCTTAAAGATTCCCTCCTAGCTTCTTAATTTGAAACTCTAATTTGAGGCAAAAACTTGGATTTAAATAAAGCAAATAGGGTTTGTTTTATGGGGTTTGTGTGGAATGTCTCCTGGGAATTCTGTATTCCCAAAGCAGGGTATTGGGTAAGCACTGAGGTTAGTGATGTCCAAAAAGAATAGGGGAATGGCAAAGGGAGGCAGGCTATAGGCAGCGTATACAAGAGGGAAATGCCTATGTTACTAACATCAGCTCCTTACTTTAAATAACTTTAAAACTATGGCAAAGCATCAATTATTATGGCAGCATACTGTCCTAGCAAAAAAAAAACCCCAAACTACCTAGGGAGCGGTTATTCATAGTATTAGCTATAAAAGACAACATGCAGACACTTTGCCTAGTAGGGACAAAGATAAAGCAATCCCTTGCCTGTGCCCTAAGCAGTGTCTGGTGACTCGAGGAGAATTCCAATTTAGAAGACCTACTAAACCAAACAATTTGGTTTTAACTTAAGCATGTTTTCCAGAAAGGTACCCAGTCTAGATGTGAAGACATAAGGAGACAGAGAATAGTCCTCAATAATTTGTTCCACCTGTCATTCACTTTCACCATTAAAAAACCGATGCCCAGTTTCTAATTTGATTTTGTCCAGTTTCAGCTACCAGCTATTAGTTTCTGTTGCGTCTTCCCCAGCTAAAGTAAAGAACTTCATTTCTGACATTTTCTTCTAGCTCTTGTGGACTGTAACCAAGGCACATTACAAAAGGCTGGGCTCCCCAAGTCCCTTTCTAAAAGGTATTTTCTCCAGCCTTAAAATCCTTTTTTGTGTTTTTCCCCTGCATCTTCTCCTTTTGCTCAAGTCTCTTGAGAAAACAGTGGCATCAGAACTGCACACACAGTGCAGTATTAGCAATCAGAACAATGCTGTACCCATCTGCTTTTACCCACAATATTCATACTAACATGCTCAAAGACCAAATATAGACTTTCTGCCAAAGTATCACCCTGGTGCCCATGTTGAGGTGTTCACCCACCATAATTCCCAAGTCTTTCTGAAAGTCACTACTTTCCTGCACACAGTCTTCCTTTCTGTAAACATGGTCTCCGTCCCTTGTCCCAGTGTATACTTGCTCTAGCAGGTAGACCTTCCCAAACAATCCAAGTCGCGCCCCATGATTGCTCTTCCTAGAAGGTGCAGTCCTCTGCTCGTTATATCATTATTTTTGTTTGTTTTAAATCAGCAGTGACTTTTAAATTTCATTTTGAAACTTTATTAAAAAAACAAGCAACTTCTCGGGTCCTAAAAGTCCCAAAACTAGATTGACATGTAGAACTAAGTCAACAGCTTTATGAAACTGGATTTTACTTACACAGTTTTCTCTCAGTCTTTCAATCTAATTTATAATCCCTCCAAATTGAAATAAGGGTTGTTTCATGAGACCTATTTTCCATAAAACTATGTTGACTGGCATTAATTAACTTCCTATTCTTTAAGATGTTAATAATTACATCCAGTATCAATTTTTCCATTAGCCCAGGACTGAGGTCAATTTATGGTTACTCATGTCAGACCAACTACCCTTCTCTAATGTTGGAGCAACGTTGCCCTGTGATAGTTCTCTCAAATTGCAATATTTTTCTGATATTTATTAAAAATTAACACTAGGGTGGCAGATCTCTTCCCAGTCAGCCACTTACAAGTTCTGCTGTTTTAAAAATGCTTATCCCTACCAGATGTTGTTTAACATCCTAATTGTTTATGAACCAGGATCAGAATGACTAAATTATTTTCATGTAATAAGAATACGTCATCCTATTTCTTTCCAAATACAGAAAAGAAATATTTCTTGAACAGTTTTGTTTCTCCTGATTCATACTAATGATTTTATAATTTCCACTCCATATCGAACTGACACTTTTGCCAACATTTCTTTTGTTCTTAATCTATTAAAAAAAAAAAAAAACTCCTACTGTTTTTAGTTCTGTCAGGCATAGACTTTTCCTGACAACTTTTTATTGAGATTTTCTGCTTTTACTTATAATGAACATATTTAGGTTATGATCTTTAGTCCCTGGTCCCCAAATAGCCACTACATTCAAGTACTATGGCTAATTCATCTTTATCCATCATACCAATGACAATTTACTTTGTACTGGAGGCAATATTCTCCATCTCGGACATTACTTCCTATCTTTTTCAGAAACTTAAATGATTTATTATTTGTTGTGTGAAACTGAGCATGTGCCATCCAAATTCACTATCTCTTTCTGCACATTACACACAACTGTATCTGGATAGGGACAGGGGAGGAATCATAATGTGTACTGAAAGTATGACAGCAGAACATCTGAGGTAAAATCTGAAAAGTAACACACTGTGAGACAGCAGGGGTTTTATTCAAATAGCTGCAGCATCAGTAATAAAAAAAAGATAAATGTCAGCAAGCAACGGGAGAATCTGGTAAACAAAACTAGGTGATTTAGTCTGCCTGGTAATGCTATAAGACATCACAGAAACACAGAAAATTATTATAGTGAAGATAAATGTAAATCCTGACCCTAAAACACATAGGAAAGACAGAGTTTTTGTAGTGGAGGGTAGCAGCATTATATCTGAAAAACATGATAAGAAATCAGTGAAAAGATATCATCAACAGAGTGTGAATGAATACAAATCTTGAGTTATAAATATAGAACGTAGCACTGGTATTTCAAAAGCCAGTTGACCAAGAAAAGGAAGTCAGTTGCACAAACTTAAGAAACAGCTCCAATTGTCAAGTGTTTATCAGATATTTCAGCTCCACGTGCAAAATATGTCACATGTGCTTAACCCCTAAAATTATGGCTTCTCAGAACAGCTTCTTTCACAGTATGCAGGACTCGAAGCTGTTCTCAGGTTTCTCTTCTAAACATGCTGGAATCGGTTTAAGAAGTAACTACAGCCGAGCCACTAATTAACAGTGACACAATACAATTAAGTTCAACTGCCTCCACAGAGTAGTCACACCATAAAATAATATTGTCTCACTAATCTTCTGAGAGGGGTATTTTAAAAAAAAAAGTGAAGAAGCTAATCAAAAAGACACAGAAGTAAAGAGTGAACACACTAAACATTTTAACCACAGCATGAAGAAAACTCAGGATTTTTAAACAGTTTACATGGTAAAATACCAACACTTATATCTCTAAATAGCACAGAAGGAGAAAGAAAAGAGAAAGAATGGGGAAGGGGTGAGTATTTCTATGCTTCAGAGAATAGGAACTTAATTTTAGGCAAGTCAATAGGAAGAAATGATAGCAAGTAAAATGCTTCGTGGGAAAAGATCATGGACACCCTGAAGAAGAGTTCAGTGAAGACTTCTGCTCACCCTGCAAATCAATAAAACAAATAATGCTGGGATGTATAAGGTACTGAACAGAAAATAATATTGGAATGATTATAAGGCTGGTACATGAATCAGTACAGCCTTAGCTGGAACACCGTGTTTAGTTCTCTGAAAGTGAAGAGGAGCAACAGAGGGTGCAGAAGACTTCCCCCACCCCAAGCCTCTAGAGCCATAGAAAGACCAGAAGATATGAAGAATGAAGATAGTAAGGCTTAAATGGAAGAGACTTCAGTGAGGTAGACAAAAAAAAAACCTTAAAAAACCCCAAAACAACAAAAAGGCAGAGGGTGCGTGAGTAGGTAAATCTTATACCCATTTTCATATTCATAGTGATAAGAGGGGGATTAACTGGACTGAATAGTCACAAAATTAAAAGAAAATTTTGAATGAAATGTTGAAGAGATCCATAGAGTTTGCTCTTCTGTTGTAGAGGTGGGAACTTACAGTTCGCAAAGAAAGAACGCTTTTTACAGATAACGCTTTCATTGTACACATAAAGTTTTAGAAAGAGTTTTGAAGAAGCTTATGTAGAAGCCCTTCCTAGCTTAAGGGACAAAGCCAAAAATGCTTGTTTGATAATTCACAAATGGAAGATATACTTGAACAACCTGGGCCAACTGGACCTTAACAGTGAATGATAGATAATAACATTAGAAATAGGTAATGAAGGGCCTTGAGAGGGAAGATAAGGAGTGCCAGGGAGAGATGGAGAGTCCAGGAATATGGTCAAAGTAAGAGCTTGGAAAAATAACTTTGTAGCAGATAAATGTGTGCATGGAAATATTGTACTTTGCAAGGCCTACCTCTTCTCTTTCCCCATGCTTCCCGGAGGGTGCTACAAATATAGGAGAACGACAAGGAGGAAGCTGGAAGAGACAAACTGGCAAGCAAGATTGTCAAGATCATATCGTGCCCCAATATTTGCAATACACAGCCAGGAAACCTCCATAAAGTTGTGTGGCAGGATAATATAACCTCACACTCTATACAGGATTTATTCAACATATTTAAATCTCAGAAGAAAGAAAAGGCAACGTTTCAGGTAAATGCTGGAATTTGAGGACCACATTATATATATGACAGGGGAGTCTCCTGCAACATCCACACAGAGACAAAATAATGTTAGGATTTAAGTTTTTGTGCAGCTGTAACACTGAACACTGTGTAACATTCCTCGGAGGCCCCTCTGGGTTAGATATCTTAGTATCTCATGAAAATCTGCTTCCCAAGGGCTAAGACTCCAGTTAGAAATTTAATTACTCTTCGGAGGAAACAACCCATGGTGCCACACAATGTGGTCATAAAACAGTCTTTAGGAAATAGGCAAGTGGGAGAGTGTGGCACTTTAAAGCCCTGCTGAGCCTCCATAGCCTAGCTGTGTGTTGCAGCCTGTCACAGTGTTGCACATGGACTAAAACAGTTCAGTAAGTTAGTACCATTCTGCCTTGATTCCTTAAAGAGGATCTCTTGAGAAATAGTTGCTTTAGATAATAAGGTCTCATGAAATGGCCTACTTGATCATTACAGAACATTTTTCTCTATACGTTTTCTGATGGATTGGATGGAAATAGTATGTTTCCTTATTAGTATATTTCCTTCCTCTCTTTGTCTTCCAAAGCTGCCTTTTTTTCATGAGGAAACAGTCTGACTTTGAGAATGAGGCAGGTAAATATTGACTGATCCTCATATCGAGGCATACAGTTACTGCAGATGGACTAGAACAAGATTATCATGATAAAACACGCTTCTTGATCAAGTCTGGATCAACATTTCCTGTCTCCTACAATCCAGGTGAAATTCATCTGATCTAACAATAGAATATAATGTTAGACATCGAGGTCTAAGCAAATCAGCCTGAGCACTCTGTATTCAATGGAAAGAAACTAGCATTTCCAAAGAGTGATCCAGCTCAACCCAAACGATGTGTCTAAAAAGGCCAGAAGAAGCGTTTTCTGGAATTGTCCATTTCTCTGCATCAGCTATAAAATGAGATTAGGATTACCAGATCAGATTTAGAGGTTTAATTCTGTGGCATCTATAGCAAGATAAGAAGCAAAACCTCCTTCTCATCCCTATGTGTCTACCCAGAATACTCTAACATACGCTTAACCTTCTTCTTTCCCTCCAGCTTTTTAAGGCTTGTTATTCTGGGTACATGCTAATTGTCATAAAATTGGTCCAAGCTCAACAAGGGAGTGGGAAAGGGAACACACTGAACATCCATCTGCTTACCCCTTGCAGATCTTCGTAGGATGTCCTGACTCTGAATAAAATCCTTGGCTCCAAAACCTTTGAAATTTCCCAAAACAGATATCAAGACCTGGATCCTACTTTCTTATGCCCCCACGCTGATGCACATTTTTCCTAAGGAAATGCATACTGCATTTATTTAATCTTTTCTTTGTGATCTGATGATATACAAAGAGGTCTCCTCGCAGTTATTTTCAGGTCAGCTTCTACAAAATATTTTTTTAAATGTTCTACAGCTCTCTGAAAGACAACTCATTTGCATCATTTCACTTGGCATTCAAGCAGTGTATGTCTTCAGATGAGTCAGCTCATGGAGCCCAGAGCCCAGAGCCTCCCGAATCGAGGCCTGAGCTCCACCATGTTTTTGGAGATGCGGAGTAAGACACCACAACTCTGAATCACAGATCCACCTCAGAACAACCTGTGCCGCTGGTGTACCAGACCATCTCCCGTGAAAGCCCAGTGCCGCAGCTCAGTTAGCAAAATGTCCCTTCACTTTGCTGGTATGAATTACATTTCCATTTCTGAGGCATTTACACCGATTATTTTTAGGACTTCCTGCAGAATGATTTTACTACCAGACATCAAGTCAGAACAGATATAAGCCATCTTATTCTCCCCCTCCCCTGCCTCCAAAAAAAAAAGGGAGAAAACCTCGGTGTGGTGACAAATTACAAAAAATTGCAGTGGAAGCAGAACAAGCTGAATGGCCACAAGGCCAATCCGCAGTGCTGTGCTGGCAGCTCAGCCTAGGTCCTGTTGTAGAAAGGCCAGCATCCCTGCATCGTTCCCTTGTTATTTAACAGCTTGAACCAGGAAATCCTCCCTAATAGAGGGAAAATCCTTCTCTCTCTTCCATGTTTGCCATGTACCTCCTGAAGCAATGCAAGAAAAGGAGGGAAGAAGATCTGGATAAGCCTCATAAGTATTCATGGCCCTTCAGATGGCTACCAGGAGCCAGTAAAGTTTTTGGCAGACAGGGGCCAGATGGCTATGGTAATTCTTCTGCTTTCCTGCACTAGCATCACACAGCTCCATACAGCCAAGACAGAGAAAGGACAGATTTTCTCCAGGTCTTTCTCCAGTCCTAGGGACTAGCCATCACCAGGCAGTCAACGGCTGGCTGCTGGTAAGACGACGGAGGGTGGAAAGCTGAGCTTGCAAATGTACCATGCACAACCACATAAATGCCTCAAACTCCTGTCCTCGCTTCCAGAAGATTGCTGTATTGTTTGGCCTGCCCTATCTCTAGTGGCCTTTGCTTTTCACCAGTTAACAGCTATTTTCTCCGCATCTCCCTGTTCAAAAGCAAAACTTAGAAAATACTTTTAAAAAATCTTTTTTTTTTAATTTTCATTTGAGCACACCTCTAATGTCTTTGCTGAATGAACAATAGCTGGGTGTTTCTTTTGTTTACAGGTGTGCACTAGAAAAATCAGCTATTTACCTACTTATTTTTAAAATTAGGTCAGTTTTTAAACTAATTTCAATTTTTAACATTAAGAACAGTCTTCCCTGCACCACTACTGAACTCCAAATGAATTTATAAATATATTGTATATTTGTGTTTTGGAGAAAAACAACTTCCTTGCTTTATTACTTATAGAAACCCCTGGTAAAACAGTATTAGCCTAATCAAGGGGCGGCTGCCATCATTTGGCGTTGTTTGCTTTTAATAGTCCTCAGTATCTGAAGGTAATGATAATTCTGACAACCAACAATTGTCTCCTAAGAAAGGAAAAGGTTTCATACCACCTGGATCAAAAGTGAGATGTGGGAGTGAATCCCTGGAGAGAAAGAATTATAGGCATCAGACAGTCTTTGAGAAAATGCCTGGACTAACCACGCCAGACTTTACTGCCCTCTCTCATTTATTTATCTTTCAAGGAACTGAAATTCTGCTATGGGATTTCTATGATAATTGTGTGGGAACAGCATTTCCTCACATAACTTACATTTGATTTAAAAAAAATGAAGTCTTTCTCCCCTTCCTTTTCAGATAACCGTACTGGAATATCATCAAGAATGTGGTAAATTATTTTCTTTTCTTATGAATTAAATTTAGGCTTCATTGCAAACCAGCTTGAAGGCAAATTTTTTTATCGCTTACAGAATCAAACTTTTAATAGCTTCCAATAAACTTTATTAATTACATCCTTCTAGTACTGAAACTGTTAATTCTATGTAATATTATATCAATTTCTATATCGTATTATAAGTGTTAGAAAATGTCCATAACTGCAATTTTACTTTATTGTATTGCTTACACCTCTGAAAAACAAAAAAATAATGGGGAAGCAAGATGATATTCAAGATGAGTATCAGTTCACCAATGATTAGGAAGTTGAATATCTGAGTCCCATTTCTAGCTATTCCTATTTAAACCAACAGAACTAAAAGCATAGATTCATGAGAAACCAAAGATTTTATAGTCAGATAAAATAAGATTGGTCTTTACTGGATGAAACTGGATGAAACTTCATTTCCCTGAGGGAGCATGAGAAAACCTTGGGTGGAGGGGAACCCAACTATGCATAAATGGACTGAAAAAATATTTTGGAACTTTATTTCAAAAAGTGTTGAAATTCTAAAACATGTTTATATGAAACAAACAAAGACATCTCAATGCATTGAGCCCATATGTTTCTTGACTATGAAGTTGCTTACGTGGTCAGACTGATGGCAGTTTTTTGGAAAAAAGTCTCCACCATTATTATACCAAACAAACTATTCAAAATACAGTTTTACTAGAAACCCTCATTAATTTTTGTACTAACAGACAATGCACTACTTCAGGACCAACAAAGATGAATTTTTTTCTGGAAGATCTTTTCCTATCGACAGTTGCCTTTTCTACCATCCACTTAGCTCCCATCCCTCAAGTTATCCCATTCCCAAAGACACATGGATATAGTCACTGCATTTTAACTTGATTCATCTTCCTTTTGAAACCTATAAAGCACACAATGCACAGTGCGATAAATCTACTAAAACACTTATTTTGAGAACCTCTTCTGGAATTAACTGTTCCTAGTAGACTTACTCATCTCTGACGAGATAAGACTAACTCCCAGTGATGTAAGGACAGAGCCATAGACAACAGGAAATAACAGGAGATCTCTCTTCTTCTCTTAAACTACTTGTATATGTGTTTAAATATATGTGCATGTGTGTGCACTATACATGGTCAGTCACTGCTGTCACATACTAGAAACTACTCACAAAGGTGGCTTTAATTTTGCAAATAACAAACAGTTGGGAAGCTTAAGCTCTGGAGACACTACTAATGAACCTCCATATTAAAAGTCCTGCTTTGTGGCTGTCTGACGTCATAATTTCATCTTGAAAATAGTCACCTGGCCTGAAAATTGCTAGACACAGAGAACAGAAAGGATATTCTCTCAAAACCTGAAGAATATTTAAACTTAATTAAGTGCTACAAAGAAATTACTTAAATTTGCAATGCTAATCAGATCAACATAATATTAAATGTTGTATATAATGCTTGTCTCTTGGTAAATGCAAGGCAGTTTGCTGTTACTCCTTCAAACTTAGCAGATTTTAATCTTTCTGAAAAGTGTCCTGGTTTTGGCTGGGATAGAGTTAATTTCCTTCATAGTAGCTAGTACGGGGCTGTGTTTTGGATTTGTGCTGGAAACAGTGTTGATAACACAGGGATGTTTTAGCTATTGTTGAGCAGTGCTTACACAGGGTCAAGGCCTTTTCTGCTTCTCACACCACCCCACCAGCGAGCAGGATGGGGGTGCACAAGGAGTTGGGAGGGGGCACAGCCAGGACAGCTGACCCCAACTGACCAAAGGGGTATTCCACACCATATGACGTCATGTTCAGCATATAAAGCTGGGGGAAGAAGAAGGAACGGGGGGACGTTCAGAGATAAGGCGTTTGTCTTCCCAAGTAACCGTCATGCGTGATGGAGCCCTGCTTTCCTGGAGATGGCTGAACACCTGCCTGCCCATGGCAAGTAGTGAATGAATTCCTTGTTTTGCTTTGCTTGCGTGAGCAGCTTTTGCTTTACCTATTAAACTGCCTTTATCTCAACCCACGAG
>NW_008825618.1:3187674-3188283 GCF_000699105.1 Pygoscelis adeliae
TCTGCAGTGTATCCCATCTGTGATCGTGCTCCATCGATGGACTAGCTCCATCTCAGGAAGAATTTCAGTCTCTGTTTCTGCAGGGTAACCGAGGGAGCTCCTCTTTAACATGCCAGTAAGATCTTGCTGTTCTGAAACACACAGCCAGGATCTCTGGTTTTAAATCTTTGATCTCATGGAATTAGTACAGAGTGGGGAAAGCAGCTAACAGTTAAAATTTCAAAAGTAGTACTATTGTCAGGCTGTTTTTTGTTCATACTTTCATTGTTCACTGTTATAACCTAAAAAAATCACATCTTCAGTATTTCGTAATTTGGGGATTTAAGTCCCACTAATCAGTAAAATTTGTTCCTATAAACATTAATATCTTTTCATAGCAAATGCTCAGAAATAACTCGTTTCTAAATTGTTTCTCAAGTGACTAACATTTGTGATTTTCTGTCAATCTCATGAAATCATGCCACCTCACGGTATTCAAAACCACCATTGTCACTTTCCAGGAGCCAAGGAGTCTTGGTTATTTTTCTAATCAAGGTTCGGCATCTAGGTATCACAGTGAGAAGTACTTTAAAAATCCACTTTATCAACAGCTGAGATGATAGAAATTTC
>NW_008825618.1:3188310-3225966 GCF_000699105.1 Pygoscelis adeliae
GAAGTTTTCAAGGCACAAACTTAAGAAACTGTGAGAATTTCAAATGAGACCTGATTTTCTATCAATGAAGCTGATGAAAAGAAAATGGAAGTAAAGAAAACCGACAAAGGGGAATACGTTTTACAATTGTCCCTATCAACACATGCTTCAGGTGACCAAAGCAAAACACGAAGGCAATATATTACTTCTGCCTAGTGATCTCTTGTCATCAACTTGCACAAAAATCTGCTACAAGCCTGCATCTGATCTGAGAATCGATGGAGGCTTGCTGAAAGAAGATATTGTCTGCAAGCTGACTGTCTTTGCTGCTCTTCTCCTTCCACACAGCTTGATGGTGGAGTACAGATACTGCGTTCCTGCCATTACTAGCTCTGCTGCAAATATAATTTAATTTGGTCTTAATTTGTGAGATGTTCTATTAATTCTCTTTAAAAAAAAAAAAAAAGCCAAAGGTTTAATTCATTACATGAAGAAACTATTTTAGAAATCAGACAACCCTGCTAAGTGTAAAAATATTCAACAATCACCAGGGAAAAACAAACAAACAAACAAACAGCAGTAGTAGAAAAGGTCATCTCAGCTCTTTTACCTCCCTCATACAGGAAACTATTCTTACAAAGCTGTGCAGGTGTCACTGCAACAGTATCTGGCGAGATGATAAATATTATTTTGACCTATTTTGACATTCGTAGTTTTAGAACATAAAGTCCTAGTTTACAGGAAACAATGAATGAAAAGGTCTCAAGGATACATGCTAAAGTGCAATTCCACACAGAAGAAAAAAAAGTCATAGATCAAAACAATCCTTATAAAGCAAATGCTTTATATTGTTATGAAAAAAATAATTACTAGGAATGCTTTGCTGAAGATTTTTCTTTCCCCTGGTAACTGCATTAAGTCCTTCTACTTCTTATCACTCCACAGTATCTTTTAAAGCATTGGTTTACAAAATGGAAGTCTTTGAAGCTTGCTAGGAGCCTCAAAGTAGAACAGGTAGGAAAAGAAGTGTCCCCTGCAAGGATCCCCCCAGCAGGCATCCTGAGCCCCAGGTGGGCAGTGTTTGGACCCTGGATGGTTCCTTGTCATAGCCCTTCCTTCCCGCTGCCGTCCCCCTCTGCCAGACCGCACTGCTCAGCCGACCGCAGCTCGGATGTGCAGAGCAGAAGGGCTGGTACTACCTGCCAAAGAGACGTCCCCCCAGGTAACTGTTTTGCAGAGCGTAGTAGAAGGGGTTGTAAGAACTGAACAGTCTCTGTCTGATCACGTGAGGGAAATATGTGAGTACTTGTGTGAGTGTTTCTCTATGTCAGGATGTAGGTCCACAAATACTTTTTCTCAGAGGTGAAGCCAGTTTAAGAGACTCCTACTTTGGCTTCAGGTCCCGACGCATCTGCCGTAGCTCTCAGATGCATCAGTTGTGCTCTTTTTCTGAAAAGTTGTTTTTAACCCACATTATTTCCCAGTCTTGGTGTGCAGAACAGATCCACAGACCACTTGTAGCAGTACAATCACAAAGTTGAAGAGCTGAGGTGGGAAGGTGGGAACAAGCAGCCAAGAACAGAGATCTCAGCTGCCTTCACATGTGCAAATAGATCCTAAAAGTGCACACGTGTGCCCTCTTCAAACTCTTCTAAGTGTTTTTTACTCACACTATAAGAAAAGAATTAAAAAGAAATGAGGTCAAGCCTACCAGTGACACCCTGCTCATTGCTTCAGCTTCTCACCTTCCACTAACACCATTAGATCAACAGCTACCACGTAAAAATAAGTGTAGCCGTCTCTATACAATAAAAGAAAAAGGTTAGAACAAGGAGAGAAAGAGAGTGCAAAGAGCAGATGAAAAGAAAGAAATTGAAAGATGCAACCTTTGGAAAAAGAAAAGAAAATAAATCAAAGCCAAGCATAGGGTCCTATTTCAAATCTGCTTTCTTTCTGCATGCTATCATGGACATCCTCATCATCATCATCCTCATAAAATAAGTATAGCGTGCACAAACACAAAAATATTTTTGAATAAGGGTAAGAGATACTACTGTAACAAAAAGGTGGTTGTGGAGTTCTTATGTTTGTCCCTTTGCCTTTTTGAATCATTAGATTGATCTTTCCTCCACATCACACACACAGATTTTCCCAACAATTCTATTCAATGTTCAGCAGAAAATGATTGGGAGGTGACACAGACAGCCATGCCATATTATGCAGACAACATGTCTAGAGCAGCACTGGGTGTAGAGCAGACACGATGATTTGTTTGACTGCATCTGTCCTGCCCAGTTGCTAGCATGCATAGCACTGGCACTCTGCGTACAGAGACATCACTGACCTGATAAGAGCATTTGTGCGATTATATCTAAGAAAAACGTTGGTGTTTGGCATGATGAGATTAAATGAATTATGATCAAGTGATTTTACCACTGTATTCTTATTCATTCTGGGGAAGGATGCTTTAAGGACCATCAATGTTCCCTGTGAGCTTTTCAGGCCAACAGTATTTCCATGAACACTCCTAACAAACCCACAGTCTTATTTTCATCAGCTAATGTGCTATCTGCATGCCAACAGGCAACACTGCAAACCACTGGCACACACACAGGAGCAAAATACATCCCCACGGAAGGTCACTCTTCCTTCAGCTAACGTGTGCCATTCCCTGGCAGACACCTGCATGCCAAAAGTCAGGGTTTTGTCAACCCTGCCTGATGTAGCAGAGGGCATGGGAAGCCCTGGATCTTCCCCTTCCCCCAGCCTGGCTCCACTCACTCAGTAGTCAGCTGGCAGCAGGTACCTGTGGCCCTGAAAACGACACCGACTATTTTGTTGCCTCATGCACCGAGCGCAGCATTATTAAGGCTGACAGATACGAATCTCTTGCCTTGCACATATGTATCACTGAGGTGGACAGATCATTGAGGGGATCTGTAACTCCACAGGTGCTCTGGTATTAGAGGCAGAGCGTAAGGCAGCGACTTAGAGAGACATCACTAACCCCCCGCCCCCGGCACAGGCACCTCCGAACCCTGCGATTAGGCAGGACTGGCGCTACCCTCCTGCACGCTCTGCACATAGACCCGCTTCCGCTTAACCGCTGACACATCCTCCTATGCTTTAAAGGCTATGAAGGAGAATATGCTTCTGGACAGAGAAACAGCAATTTACCATATATAATAAATTACAGAGGAGAAAGCATGCGATGTATAGTTTGCTTTTCCTGCATTCACGTGCCATATGCAGACTCGGTCAAGTATGGCTGTGTGATTAAGCAATCCCAGCTGCTAAACTGATAAAACAAGGAAAACATCCAAGGATTTCTCTTTTTTTCCTCATGAAAAGGGCGGGAAAATCAACATAATTTGACATAATTGTTCCATTTGACTGACGTCCTTTTGCTCATCCATATGAAAAACAAAAGGTTACTAATAGCAACTATAGCAACTAGCTTTTTCTTCAGGAACTGACTGCCTTGAGCCCTGGAGGAGTTCCCTCACCATCCAGGCATGTGGTAGAAGAGCAATGGCACATCTTCCCCCAGCAGGTTTCTAGCCTCTCAGCCTTTTCTTTATTTCCCCAGTGGGAAGCGCAGAGAGAATTTGGCCTCATTTGCAAATACTTTCAGGAGTGCCCACGCTGCAGTTGCCAGAGCCTTTATTCCCAGTTCCAGCGCAGCACATGTAACACAGCTATGGTTGTGCATGGGGCAGCAATACACTAGAAACCATTTCAGTGGGAAGCAGTATTTCTCTTGTGAAAAGCGCTGGCCCCTGCAGTTTCACTCCATGCTGCTCCATAGCCCAAGGAGTGGAACAGGTAGTAGCTGTTACACATACACGCATTTTTCCCCCTGCTTCATGCCTGATGTAGTGGTCTTGATGATTAAAGAGAAATCTGTCTTGGAGTTTAAGGAGATGACTTTTTCACATAAGGACCGATAAGCTGGCAGCCATTAGAGGGAAGTCCAACCAGTGCTCTCCATGCCATCTCACATGGCAGGTCAAGCCCTAAGGCATACTGTTCCCTACATATGGGCTAGTCTCCCTTTTTTTAAATTTGAACAAACCTAAGCAAGATAAATACTAAAACAGCATGCTCCACTGGTTTCCTTTACTTCTTCAAAATGCTTGTACTGGATGACTTTCTAATTTTTACTTTCTTGAAGTAGAAATAATCAAAGACTTTGAAGCTACAGACTATTTCTGACACAAAGTAATTATATCATGTCCTTCTCTTAAGCACACTGACGTAACCATTGATGTGCTGGATAGGCTAATTTCCTCAGCAACGGCAAACCAAGGCCAACAGTCAGCAATCACATTAAACAGGCGTACTGTGTGTTGTGGGCTACCTTGCCTTTACCTTCAGCATACTCTGGCAGCTCTCACTACTCAGTCTGACTCAGTATTTCAAAAGCACTGTTCCCACACCTTCCTACATATACTTGGCACAGCCCTTTGACCTGCTTCAGCACTAGAAGCCTACGTAGCTAACACTTGGTGAGTAGGAGCTTGAGAAGGCTATGAAAAACATGTTTTAGTCTAACTAGTGGTTCCCAAGCAGTCTGGACCAAGAGATTGCTGTCAGACCTTGACATTTCTCCTGAACCACTAAGTACTGTGCCACTAAGCAATGTGCCTACCACCAGCCAAGGGACACATTGAGTTATAGGCAGAAGAGAAGCGATGACTCCCAAATGAGAAGAAAAGTAAAAGTATTCACCAAATGAGTTCCAGACTGAAATGAAGCAATCTACGGGACTTATTCTAGAAGACCGTTACGTAAAATATTAATTGTGAAACAGGGCAAATAAATCAAAGTTATGTAATATAAACATTGCAGGGAAGAAAGGCATGAGACGTATAAATTTATTAACTTATCAAAAAGAAGAGTCTTACAACTACATTTACGTAAGCTGAAAGACGTAAATAAACTTTAACAAGAGGTCAGCCTTTTTGTGCTAAATCTTCCCTAAGCTTCCCTAAAGATGTCACTTCTGGGATGAAGAGGGTGTCCCTTTGTGCCTGTGACTGGGAACTGAGCATGAATATGAGTCATTGCCAGAAGAACACTGCTCCAGGGCAAAGCCCATCTTTTATTACCTAATCACTAAAATTAAGCTGTTTTATTATAAATATGACAAATTGTTACAATTACGGTATCACCCTGTTTCCAGGCAGATTCAGTCTAAGCTTAAGCCTGATTTTTATAGCCTGTGGTTCCCTAAATCATGATCTTGTCTGGTAGCCTGTTATACTTGTGCAGACAAAAAGTTTATTCCTTCTACCATTTCTTACCCGTGACTATTTTGTTTGACTTTTCTTCCCTTGATATCTCTTTTTAGTCTGTTCTAGGTGAAATGCAAAAGGCAATAACTTTCACAGCATGCTATAAAAAGTCTCCAAAGTCATTGCTACATCCTCTTTAGCATACTAGGAACTTATTCTATGTCCCTCTTACCTCTATGTCTTACTCCATGTTTTTTCACTTCAGCCACTGGTATGAGAGAGTTTGAGGCTCTGAGGTACTGTTTAAGGCCTAAAGACTCTGCTGTGCTCTATTAGAGTCAGTGGAGGCATCAGCAAAGACTGTCAGCTGTTTGCTTCCACGGGACAGCTTTGTACCACTTTCTGTAGCCTCAAAGACTTCCAGGGATCTGCTGACAATTCAAAGACTACTAGATCCAAGCCAACCAGCACATAACAGTTAGCACCTAGAAAGTCAATGAGTAAACTTCCTGATTTTTTCCTTGAACCCAACTCAGAGCTATGTATTACCTAAATCCTTCAACCTCTCCCTAACTTCTTTGTCCCCAGATAGCATTACTCACATTGCCAATCTGCATTCAGCTGCTGAGACTTCCCACTTTAAAACTGTGTCAAGACACTGATGATGTTTTGACAGTGCAGGCTGTAATGTAGAAGATTTGACACATCTTAGAAAAAGCTAGAAAAAAGTGTATTTCAAATACAGGAGCAACCAGTTTTAAAATGTTTCATTAAGAAGAGTCGGGCCATCATGGTAACAAACCATCCATAGGCATAGAAATGCTGGCTGCTAGAGCAGATTATTTTAAGACAGTGTCTTCTTGATACAGAAACTCTGCAGCACATATTATTATGCACTAAGGCTCAAATTTTAAAAATATGATTGTCTAGAGTCAGCTTCCTAAATCAAATATAAGTGCCATATTTCCAAAAGTGCTGAACACCAGCAAGTCCTGCTGCAATGCTTTCTGCTTCTGTGGTGTGTTGACTTTAGTATGATGAATTCTTTGATAAAACAAATCCATTTATTTAGATGTCTAAATAAGGGCTGAGCTAGCATACCAAATTTCAGACTGATGAATATTATTTTCCATCAAAACATGAAATGTCTCTGCGGTGAAAATGCTGACACATTCTTAACAGTAGCAGCAAATCAAAATCCTAGAATAGAGTGCACAATTTTACTTGTTCTCAGAAAAACAGTTAATTTCATTAAACCCATTACAACTGCTGTTTGAATCCCCTGTTACATGAGTGCTCAACGCGACTTGGCAAGCAGGGAATTTTTAAATGTATGTGTACAGTTCCTGAGCAAATGAGTAGATAATGGACATTTTTTCCAGAAGCAAAACCATGGCCAGAGGGTGCCCTTAGAGCAGTAAAATCACATAACTTTGTGTATCTGAGAGAAAAGTCAGAATTTCTGACATTTGTTCAAACCATCCGCATCTCCAACATAGAACTGCCAACAGGGGCTTAGGGAGCAGAGGGGCAGGGAAGCAGAACTGGGCACTGAGAGAGGCAGAAATTCATGTATTAGTAGATCCACAATGAGCCAGGGCCTAGCAAATCTCTACCTCTTTTTTATTTTAAGAAACAAACACAAGATACAGAACTTGTATTTTTACAAAACAAAGTATGGTGTTGAATATGGATATATTTTGAGGCATAAGCAATGTGGGTATGGTTTTGACTGACTCCTTAAGTTTAATTCATTGCTTCCCAAGCTCAGCCCTTGATTTTTCTCCTGCTGTCAATGGTGGCTGCTTGGACACTTTCCATATTATGTTGAACTTTGGTTTTACTTCAGTAAGACACTGGGCTGCAATAACCAAAATGTTAAGGATGGATTCTTAGCAAACAACTAAGACCTGTATTTCAAAATAAAATGGTACCATACCACCTGTGCCATTTACAAAATGTTGCATCACATTGTCATGAATTAACCATAGCATGTTGCTGTGACTCAGCTGAATTCTTAGTTTCAACATACTCTCTGAGCCAATGGCATAGACATACAAGAAGAGGGAAAGAATCTGATGATTATTTTTTCTGACTAGACACAGTGGATAGAACATATAACAGTAAAGCTGTGGCAGCTAAAGTTATTTGCTGTGATAAAGCAAGCATTTCAAGACTGTAGGAGGCATCAGACAGATGATAACCTAATTCAGAATTCTTAATTCAGCCAACCTTGTCATATTTGTGACCATTTCACATATGCCCTTAGTGCATATGAAACTCATCCACAGCATTGCTTAAATTCTTCACTTTGCATTCAAGACTTTCATGCTTCTTTGGCAGTACACAGAAGGAATCAAGCAACCTTTAACAGGGGAGTTGAACAGTAGCCATGAAGTTGGTGCAACTAGCTTCTGTGCTACTGAGGGAGCTGGTGGAAGTGCTCACCAAGTCATTTACAATTGTTTATCAGCAGTCCTGGCTAACGAGGGAGGTCCCAGTTGACTAGACATTAGCAAATGTGACACCCATCTACAAGAAAGGCTGGAAGGAGGATCTGGGGAACTACAGGCCTGTCAGCCTGACCTCAGTGCCAGGAAAGGTTATGGAGCAGATCATCTTGAGTGCTATCATGCAGCACGTACAGGACAACCAGGTGATCAGGCCCAGTCAGCATGGGTTTATGAAAGGCAGGTCCTGCTTGACCAACCTGATCTCCTTCTATGGCCAGGTGACCCGCTTAGTGGATGAGGGAAAGGCTGTGGATGTTGTTTACCTGGACTTTAGTAAAGCCTTTGACACCATTTCCCACAGCATCCTCATGGAGAAACTGGCTGCTCGTGGCTTGGACGGACATACTCTTCACTGGGTAAAAAACTGGCTGGATGGCCGGGCCCAAAGAGTTGTGGTGAATGGAGTTAAATCCAGTTGGTGGCTGGTCACAAGTGGTGTTCCCCAGGACTCAGTATTGGGGCCAGTTCTGCTTAATGTCTTTATCAATGATCTGGATGAGGGGATTGAGTGCTCCCTCAGTAAGTTTGCCGACGACACCAAGTTGGGCAGGACTGTTGATCTGCTTGAGGGTAGGAAGGGTCTACAGAGGGATCTGGACAGGCTGGAACAATGGGCTGAGGCCAATTGTATGAGATTCAACAAGGCTAAGGAGGTATTTAAAAGACATGTAGACATGGCACTTAGGGACATGGTTTAGTGGTGGACTTGGTAATGTTTGGTTAACTGTTGGACTCAATAATCTTAAGGGTGTTTTCCATCCTAAATGGTTCTATGATTCTACAAAGAAATTCTGTGATTCTATCATTCTATTCTGTCCTGGAGCCTTCAGTGTAGAAAAAGCATGCCAGAAGTTTGCTAGAGTAAGAGATCTATGATACATGCTGCATTAATGCTCAGAGGCTATCATTAATTGACCAGGAGAGGCCCTCACTAAACCAAAATGCATTCTCCTGTCATGAACAATATAATAAATATAAGACTCCTAATAGAGTATTATGTTCCTCTTTTTCAGCTCATCCACATGAAGTCCCAGAAAGAGGATGCTGTACTGCAGAATTGTCCGTGATTCTGGTGTTCCCATTCCTACCAGAAACTCTAGCATTTGCGAAGCTGAGCTTACCAGCTCTCTTGAGGGTACGAAACACTCTGCCTCCAACACGCACACGTGCATAGTGCATAAAGGATAGCATAATCCAACCAGTATTAAAACAAAGATTGTCATAGTAACCTGCGGATAACTGTTGCTCAGTGAATATGCTTTGCATTGCTCATCCAGTCTCCTGTGGAGTCCAGCAGAGTTTCTTCTCTATCCTCTAGGGTGCCTGTGGAGTAATAAGGACCAGGCAGGCATGTACCTGTGGTGACGTGCCATTCTGTTAGTCTCATTAGGCACAACAGATACTCAGTGACTGAAGCAAGCAACTGGCTGAAGAACTGAATGCTCAGAGGACTGAAGTGATGCTGGCAAGGAGAAAAGCAGATGGAAATACACAAGTTCTTTCATACTAGCACTCCCCGTGATGAATGTCTGTCCTGAGATCACTAAGACCTTCAGAAACTAGGCTGTTCACCTGTATTTATGAGTGTTTCTAAATATCTAACTGTAGCTGCTGCTATAAAAACACCTTCCTCTTTCCAGGGCTTAAAGAAGGTTGGACTTCATCTTGTCAAATGAAGGCTGAACTGTAATGCCGTCATATGTAAAGCCTCATTACTATTTACATAGTTACAGCTCTGAGTAGTCTTTACAATTCACCTCTCTCTTTATGACACTTCTAATCTTTAAAGGAACTAATTCAGTCAGAACAGAGAAATCAATAGCATGTGATTAAGTGCATCACTACCTGCCTGCCCTGTTAAACGATGAGTCAAATTCAGTAATATCAAGACCTCCTCTTTAAAAGCCGATTGTCATGCAACCATCTTCATGTGATCCTCCAGAAAACCTATATCCCACTACAGCAATAGGACTGCCATTTTCAACAGTGAAATCCATAAAAGCATTAGAGCATTTTCTTGACACCACACTCAGAGCTGGAATTAATTCCTAGAAGAGAAAACAGATTCTCAGCCTTCACAGAAAATTGCAAAAGCTACTGTCCCTCAGGAAATCTAAAGAATAATATACTTCTGTTATTGTTTTGGAAGTGGAAAAGAAAGAATAATTGTCACTGACATGCGCTTTTTAGATTTTGCAATGTACCTGAGTAATACGGAAATGAACCCACAAGCGAAGATTTACCTTTGCTCTTCTTTGTGGAGTCCTTTGGCTCTATAGATCAAAGCATAACTGCGAGTTACTTGAACTGACTACCTACACATGAATAGGGAAATGCATGAAGTGATGGATAAGACTGTTGAGATGGGCAGAAAGCAGAAAGCCAGAAGAAAAGCCTGTTGGCTTCGTCGGTCCTCACTGACGGACATAGCCAAGCCAAAGCCAGTTATTTAGATCAAGCCACTTCTGTGATTTCTTTGGCTGTCTTTTCCCTTCTGTGCAAGGTACAAATCACATTTGTCATCACATTTCTTGTCAGAGCCTGAACTAGGAAAATGGTTATGAGTTTTCTCTCTTTTTCATAAATTACAGCTGTAGGAATGAAGCTGTTACATGCCACAAAAGCAGCATTTCCTCAAAGCCACCAAAAAGGCCCTTTAATATAGAATTGTTTTGAACTAAAGCAATCAGTGCTATTGCAGTTACAGACTCAGAAATGCTCTTTTTAATCTTTAACAGAGATTTATGGCTCCACAGTTCTATAACTTTCTGTGAAGAAATCACAATCTTTAGTCTTGTTACTATCAAGGTTTCTATGGAAAATTCTTTTCTTCTCTGGAAACCAATGACAGATTAAAGATTATATATACACCCACATGCACACAAACACATTTTTTGGTTTACTGGATATATTCACCCCCTCTCTGAGAGAAATATAAAAAAGCCTGAGCGTGGAAAACTATATGTGAAAGGAGAAGGAGACTTAGAGGCTGTCTCGTAAACCAGGTATTACGCTACCTGTGCATTTTCAAACACTCCTTGGCACTACTGTCGCGCTTTGGAACATTACAACCAGGTTTCCACAGGTAGGGGTGTATAGAACACAGCCGGAGCTCTGCTAGCTTTGAGCCCTCTGACTAGCTTCAGCTCTAAGTTGCATCTGTGCGGCCTCACTGAAATCGATGCTCATGCGCCTGGCTAATTGCTGGTCATTTTCTCAACGGCAAGTAGTATTGACTCAACAGCAGCTACATGTTTGATCTTTCTCTCCAATCACTGGGGAAGATAGAAACTCATCTAGTCTTCAGCCTTTTTCAAAAGAATAGGAATGAATGATAGACACAGCAGCTTGCAAGTGGATAAAGAAAAGGGGTTGCAGTTTTTCATGAATAATAAAATAATGAATAACTGAGGGATACTATTTATAGCATACAGGTGCAAACAATTTCTAGTGACAAAGCCCAGCTTTAACCAGACAGTACAATAAAAATGATAATATGAAAAAAGCAGCAGCAGCAGCAGCTACAGCAATAGGAAAGATGAAAATCAGAAATACATTGTTTTCCAGAAAGGAAATTGTGACTGAAACTAAATAAGAAGCAGGATAATACACATGCTTTGCTCAGCGGCCTGCTGTGTAAGACAGTGCTTTAGCAACATGTAATTGTTAATTTAAAGAGTTGCTTTGACATTGTTTATATGTGTGTAAGAATACAATATTTAGCAGTATTTCAAATGCTAACAATGCAATTGAAAGGAATGAACTAAAACGAAGAATTCAAAATCATATGAGTGTTTAGAAAGATGTCGATAAGAAACAAAAACCTCATATTAAGTGCAAAGTGTTTGTTATTGAACATATAGGTTTGCTAGGCATCAATAACAGGAAATACATTTACTGGTGATAACCCTTAAATAACTGAAAAAAAGTTAAAAAAGAATATAGTGTACTAAGCATTATGCCACTCTCATAAAACAGTGGGTATTATATGTCCTCCACCAGTTTTGTATATGCCATGAAATGCTACAAAGGAATTACACACTTAGAATTATAAGCATGTGGCTACTGCCATTATAATAAACAGATTGCTGCTATGAATATTTAAAACATAAGCAGTGTCTATGTAATGAAATTAATTCTGACATTTACAGCATTGTATGACCTTAAGGCAATGCAGGCAAAGTACCTGCAATGCACCCGAAAGCTGGTGTACCTGTCAATAAATTGTAAGATTGCATGAGCTTTGAAAAGAAACGGAGATATCTGAAACAACTGGAAGACAGAACAAAAAACACATATATATAAGCACCATTTTTCAAACTTTCCTTCTTTTCCCTGTAAAGACTGTTGGCAATGCTCCCTTTTATTATGTGCTTTGAATTAGAGAGAATGGTGGACATAACACTAATAAATTACAATACATGCAATGCTTTGGCTGTGAGTCTACCCTGTATAAATAAAGTGTATACAAAGAAATTTCATTTCTTCAGAGATCATGACATTTATAAATTACTCTCTTATAAAATGAGATTAAGGTTGCTAAATGACCCACGTAGGCACATTTTACTCCAAAATGAGATCCATAACTCATAACATGATATTGGTATATGGATACCCATACAGTACACTGATCCTTTATACTATAATGGGTTTCCAATAACAGTGCTGACTTTTGTCATGTTTTCTTTGTACCTTTCTTTAGTCACAGAAATATAGCATAGCAGCATTTCCAGAAACAGATTTCACAAAACACACAAGTGGTGCACAGAAATCCCTGAGGCATTGTTCCTCCTTCTCAAGCAATGAATGTGGCTCCCCGCCACAAGTTATTTCACAGCTGTCGCAAAAAAAAAATATATGCTCACTGTAGTGCGAAGGCAAGAAGCTAAAGTCCTCAAAACACCGTATCCAAAACCATGTACATTAAAAAATTATTGGTATTTGTCTGTATTAGAATGGCACTCTCCTACCCAAACCAAAAGCAACAAGCTTTGCAAAAGTCACGTTATAAATACAGACGAAGATTGCATCCTTTCTGTGCACATCATCTAGCACATATTTATCCTTTCAATACCACTGTGAGGTAGAAAAGTGTCCTCTCCATGTTGTAGTTGGGGATCTAAGAGAGATGATTTGGTTTTCCCAACCTCCCAGGAAATCTACAGAAGGAAGAGGAACAAACTTGGTCTCTGCAGCACCAGCTAACATCCTTCCTATTGCATCCATCATCACTTCTGACATTTCAAGTTGAAAATTCAGTACAAAGCATGTGACAATCCACATTAACAGTAGTGGATTGATGCTGTTAATTCACTTATTTTGTCTGCTTTTTGAAGGGATTTCTTAACAGCTGGATTTACTATACTCTTGAGACACAGAAGATGCTGTGTGCACCAAATCTCTGAATTTCCTCTCACCCACGCATGCAGGTTAGATCTCAGAGTTATCAGAAAGTAGTTTGCTGGGGGCAGGTTGTGGTTTGCATTTATTGTTATGTTATTTCGATTCAAACATATAATCCAACATGACAGCAAATCTTCACAAATTCTAAGCACCAAAATACCACACTCTGCAATGTGAAGTATTCTGGTGTTTGACCTGGGAGAAAGATACAGTATCTCCCACAATTCAGATAAAGGCATTTACAAAATTATGGTATAACATATGCAGAGTCCCAATTTTTTTCAATAAAAAGTAAGTGCTATTATTTGACATGTTAAAGAAATATTCTGCTATTACATCATTACAGCATACTTACGTTGGGAAATACCCACAAGCTTCAAGGAGCCAGTAAATAAGCATCCCAAAGGAATACTCTAAATATTGTCTACATATAGAGTATGTCATATACCAGTTGCAGTACACAATGCATCACACTGCAATTATACATAACTAAAACGATAGACTTCTCCTGCATTTTGTATTCCCAACCCTGACTTTTTCTTCCTGATTAACTTCTGTGACATCATCCTACTAGTACTTTAAACTTCAATCCTTGAATCTGTAAGGGAAACAGACTTGATTTATGCAGTGATGATCCTGAAATCAACAGTCTAAAATTTTTCAGCCTGATTATGAAGATTGCTAGATTACTTATTCACTCTAGCATCAAGTCTCCGATAAGCAGGCAAGTACTTGCTGGTGAGAATTACCATTCTTTGGACAGCTTTATCATCAGAACTACAAACAGCTGTTCTTGAAACCAAGCTTTGGCTTCGTTGCATTAAGCTTTGCTCACCATTCTCTTTCCAGCATGAGAACTGGTAATGGCACACACTGTTTAAATCCCCTTCAATTTATCCTGTCATATTTTATTCCAGCAACATAAACTGTGATATTGCAAGATACTGAGTGTTATAAAGTACTGCATGACTTTTACTCCTATGAATGTCAATTAGAGTTCAGTTTCTTACAAAACTGGGATGATATTCCTTATCATCTGTGAACAAATAAACCATGAAAACAAAAAAATCTAATATGGTGCAGAGTATATTTCTAGGGCAAAATATCAAAGTCTTCTTGAAGATGTTGGCAAATGCTGAAAATATTTTCTAACAATTAAGAGGTAGCTATTAGCAGATTACAGATCTGCAGTTCAGCATGCAAACCCCCAGATCTTTCCAATAGTCCACAAGTTTGAAATGAAATTTGCATAAATTTTAAGACTCTGTTACAAACTTTAGCAGACTTTGAATGAGGTGCCGCACAGAATGGACCTTCTTCAGATCACCCCCTTCTGATGCTCCCTGTTTGAACATTTTACTTGGAAGACATCAGCAAGTTTGCAATTGGCCTTCATCCTTTATGATCTCTGCCCTTATTCTTAAGCTATACTGAAGTGGACATAGATATGCAAATGTATCGTCATCTATACATCCCAATACTTTGTGGTTTTTAACCAGAAGGTTAAGGTGCAGAGGTACTGCACCGCCATCTCCTGTGAACATTTAGAATGAGTATCCAGCAAATCTGAAGACATTTTGAAATCTGTTGTCCTCTTTGTGTTCAGTTTAGATTTTGAAACAAGTTAATGGGGTATTTTCAAATATAACTGAGTCTCCAGTAAGCACACAGAGACAATCAGTACACAGAGTCAATTAAACTGTTGCCATCTGCATCAATATTATCTAAATACTGGACTGGAAAATTTCTACTTACAGCTATGCATTGAATCTAGTCTATACAAGGCTGGATATCCCACTAATTCAAGATAAGCAATTGTGCTGAGAAATAAAAAGGAAAATAGTATAGAAATAGTTTAGAAAAATTTAAACACTGAAGGATACTATTATGTGATAAAAAAGAAAGGCTTTCATACAAAATTCTTGGCATTCAGGTACATGTAAGTAAAACTTTCAATCAATTACATCATCGTATATTATCCAGAAAAATATATAAATCAGCTATAATGGACATGTAGCTATTTCATAGACTCTGATATATTTATGATGCTTTTAAGCAAGTCAAGGCAAAACACTTCTTGCATAATTTAACTGAACTTCAGGACTCTGTAAAATGGAAAAGGGAAATTTCCCTGGAATACATAAAAAGAATGGAATTTTAACACCTAAATGTAAAGCAAAAAAAAAAAAAATCCTGCATTTATAAGTGCTTTATTTCAATAAAGAAACAATTTTATTTTCTTTGTACCTGATGGCCAAAGCTATCAGCACCTGTTGATATGTCTCTCTGTTGAATGATTTATATTGTAAGTATAATATTATAAAATCAGGGCCTGAAACAAAGCATTCTTTGAAACAGGACCATATTTATATTCATCTGAAAGTCAAGAGGCGAAACCACTCTTGACTACTTCTTTCAAACAAAAGAAAATCTAAACAAACTGAACGGGGAATAATACCTATGCTTGATAACGTAAAAAGAAAAAAAAAACCTCTAAGTGCAACCAGTTAGCTTTGGCTAATCTAATGTAGTGACTGCCAATACGTGAGAGTTTTCTAGCTGAAATACAGAACAAGCTGTGTCCTACTGCTTCCAATTATTAAGAATGGGATTAAAAAAATTGAAAAAAATAATATTCCAGCAATGTCTGTTGGCAAAACTGGCTTGTCAGATCTATGACAGTCTGACAGCATTTTGAACAACACTGAGATTTTTCCAAGTCATGCTAAGATAGATGTTCATCCCTCAGCACCGTAGTGCCAACACAGTGTGCACCTATACCAGCCATTTACTATAAAGGAGAGGCTCTTTCTAGGTTGAAATCTGCGTTGCACTGGTGGTGTGCTCCACGCTCCCGGTGGTCCCATGACTGAAGTTGTGTGCCAGGGTGCCCTTGGAGCAGCCCTCCTGCTGTGTGGACACAGGATCCTCCAGCAGCTGGTGCTGCCCCCGGGTAGAGGATTCTGCTAACAACTGCAAGACAACCTTGGGTGGCTGAACAGCAATCTGCTAGTGATCACCTATTAGGATCATAGGGTAATTTGGGTTGGAAGGGACCTCAGGAGTTTTCTAGTCCAATCTCCTGCTCACAGAAGGGTTGGCTCCAAGATCAGACCAGGTTGCTCAGGGCATTGTCCAGTTTCCTGTAGAAAACCTCCAAGGATGGAGCCTGCACAACCTTCTGGGGCAACCTGTAAGTGGGTGCCTATAGTTGGCAACTGGCCTGAACTTCACTGCCAGTGTACACTTTGAGCCCTCGAAACAAAATGGATTGGCCTTGTCCTTCCCCCTCTGTGCTGCACCCATCAGTAACGGAGACGCACACACTGTGTGCTGGATGAATCATAGTGTATGAATCCCACCTCCCCCTCACATGTAGTAAATGCAGCAGCACCAAAACTGCCTTCTGACAAAAGTACCTTATTAGCTGTAACTTCAGGAGAAAGGGAAATCTTGAACTCACCTGAGTTACATGTTCATATACTAAAAAAATCAATATTAATCACGTCTTTGGAGCCTGTCCTCTAGAGAGCACTTTTTAAAGCAGCTTCCATGGATGATTTCATGTGTGCAGGAGTGATTCTTTTGGTATCACTCTCAGGAACTGATTATTTTCACTGTCTCTTAGAGAATTAAATCAGCAAGAGACAATGGCAAAGAGAATCACGTTCTTATTTACAAAATAATCCATAAAGGCTTTAGTCAATATAAAAGAAAACAAGACCTTTTGTGAAATTAACTTGGCTATTTAACAGTGTTTTCTAATGAATAAAGCAAAAGAAATATACAATAGTATTTTCATAATGCGGCTAAAATATTAGTATGCTACCAGTTTCTATAAAACAGTCACATAAGGGACGTAAGGTTAAGGCATTAACAGAGAAATTATTTTGTCTGTGGTTAAGAACTCTGACACACAGTTTGAAAGGTCTCTTTGCTTATGTCAGCCGCACATTACTATAATGCCAGTGACTCTCCTCTGATTTAGACTAGTTATTCCAGATTATATTAAATCAAACCCAAATCCTTGGTACACCGCCTAACAAGATCCCTGCACTTAAGAAAAATGCAGGCTTTTGAAACTCAAAATTAGAGCTTCAGCCTTTTTGACGACTTCTTGTTTTAATCCTATTCATTTGTTTTCCAGTATTGCCTCAGCTATGAATGGATGCTGCTCTGTCCTACAACTTTTCACCTATCT
Organism: Pygoscelis adeliae; assembly: GCF_000699105.1. NCBI lineage: Eukaryota > Metazoa > Chordata > Aves > Sphenisciformes > Spheniscidae > Pygoscelis > Pygoscelis adeliae. Next base: position 3,205,644 of record NW_008825618.1, read on the forward strand.
ATAGAAATAAGATATCTTTCCCAACAACTGCTGCTGCTCCCAACAACAAAGGCAGATGAAAAGGAGAGGTTTGCCATGTATGCTACGTGCAACAGTAATTAAGCCTGGGAGTAAAAATAGGGATTTCAGTTTCTCCCTAAGGAAACCATTCTTGCAGAAAGCCTCATACAAAGGTTACCCTTCTTCTAATTGCATGAACAGAAAATGTTATAGAAAGACCATTTTAATTATAACTACATTCATTTCTACCAAAACCGCAGGTGTACACACTTACAAATGTAAATTCAATAAGGCTCACCCTCCTTTTTCAATTCTTACCAGATACGAATAGCTAATCTGAAAACTCACCTTTTAATTGCACCTCTTGACATGTCAAACCGCATACAGGTATTGTGTTCAAAGGCAGCAGTGCATAATCAAGCTGTATATAACCATAAAGACTACCTTCTGGCATATAATTCTACATACACACATGTGATGGCACATATAATCGCATCTGCCTTCCAGACTGGGTTTGAAAAGAAAATGCATATATATACATATATGTGTGTGTGCATGTACTTATATATACACAGAGACCAACAGCACAAAAGACTGGTGGATATTTATTTGTCTAGAGAAATGATGACAATAGAATTTATTTGGTTTTCCTTACTAAAGTGAAACTGTATTTCATTCACTCTGGACTTCCCTAGAGTGTTTATACTTTCAGCACCCTCAGCTGCATATCAGCAACTTAATCTATACAGAAGAGCGAATACCAAGTGACACAGCCTAACGGAGCACACCTCCATACCCATTTTGATTATTAGACCCGGTTTTGGATTGCATGCATTTTCCATGCAATATCAGGTTGAAGGTCCTAATCCTTATTTTCGAAGTCCTCAACGGCTGAGGAACAAGATATCTAATAGTTCAAAAGCACTGAGGATATGACAAATAATTTCACCCTTCTGGCACAATGGAACTTTCTACAGTAAAGTTTTTCTCAGTAAAATGCATCGACACCAGAGGTGGGGCTCACCTTCCACTTCAAATGCAAGTTGCATTTCTTTGACTCTTCTCTAGCAACCATATGCATTTTTCTAAAAAGCCAGAACAGTCAGTTTCACAATATGCGATCCTCATCTTAGGAAAAGGATGAAATAGCGAATATGATATTATATATTGTATATTTATATTATTATATTAATTATATTATTAATATATATTTATATATCAATGTCTTCTACTAAACATTATTAACATTTAATGCATTTCTGAAAGGAGCAACAATGAAAGACGAAACTATTTCCTTACGTAAGAAGTGTCAAGCGCAAGACGAGGTTGTGGTCAGCCACCCTTCCTTACTCCACAAATGCTTTGCTTTGCTCAGGTACAATAACTGATAAATATCATTATCCTATGTCAAGAACACAGTCAATTAGCTAATCCACTGTATGCAACACTACAGTTTTTTTGTAGCTTGTACATGCCCATCCACACGTGCCCATGTCCACAGCCCAAAGACCTAGTAAAACAGTTAGAGATGTATTCACCACCTAAATACAGGCTAATTTTTTTACCATACCAGTCTAAGCTGACTAGTCTGGTTAAGGCATACTAGTTTCTGCAGCCAAGAGAGCGATTCGGGAGAGCAATATAGCTCCTATAGCTCCTATAGCACCTGACTCCCGTTGTTTCCCAATCCAGCTAGAACTGGATCAAATGAGGTTGAACTGGATCAAACTGGCACAAACTAAAGAGTAAGACTCACACTCTCACCGCTGGTTTCATGTAGTGAATGCACTGCTCCATCCGACCTCATGCCAGTACAATATAGTAGAGTCTCTCTGTTTTTCAGAGAAAGTTTACCAAGATATTTTGGACTCACTTTATTTTTATATAGTGTATTAGAAAGCATTTCTCAGTACACAATGGAATAAATCATCCTTGCTATTTCACTTTCTTTTCACTTAATCCTCAGTTCACAAAATTGGGTCATTTTCAATGGGTTTACCACATGAAACAGTGAGAAATAATAATAGCCAGCAATTAAGTCAAATTTAGCACTTATTACTCAACAAGAATTGCCTAGGAACAGAACATGTTTTCCATAAATGCATTCATTGTTCAAAATTCTTTTCAGCATGTTTTAATGCATGTGCCTCCTCTCCTACAGACTTCTAATAAGCTGTTCATTCTGAGAATGTATCATAAGTTGGATACTCACAATTCAAAATTAAAGTTAATTTGACAGATCTCAAGTCAAACATCTCTTTTGCTGATTACACAAGCACAACCCACCTGTTTTGCAGTATGTCCATTCATGAACCTGAACCCCATATTTATTTTTCATTAATATTCTCCAATAATTAATAAAACCACTGTTTTTCTAACTACTTCTATGAGTAACCATGTTCTCCTGAACGGAGTCAAACTACATACAGGGGGAAATCAGATCGAAACAGCTTCGCCCAGTTCTGTTCCTACTTTGAACACAAATGCAAGAAGCTATATATTTGAAATATGACTAGAAAGTTCTAAAGAGGAAAAATACAGTGTCTTTGCCATGAAATTAAGAACATTCTGCTTCTCTTCTGTTTGTGTAAAAGAAAAATACGAGTAGTTGTCTTGCCGTAAGTGCCACACACTTAGTGTCAATCGTTAATAATTTCACAGCAAATGCATAAGTGAGCCATTTGGTATTCATCAGCTTTGTCTCACGAAGTAAGTGTCTGCCCTCAAAGACCTTTTTAAAATACGTACAAAGTCTGCAGTACCAGACATGGTTTTCTAGACCATTTTCTTTTTCAAGCCGTAATATAACCGCACACCTACTACAAAGTTACAGTTTGCCATCTCTCTCTTTTTAATATCAATTATAACTTGCAAAAAAAGTCAGCATCCCCTTACAATAGGAATCACTCAGGTTGAATACTCATTATGTGATCAAAATAGAAAGCGAGGAGTTAGAATAGGCACACTGTATTTATAACGTCCTTTGACTGTATCCCAGCTCTAGTTTCCCAGCACAGAGAATCAAGTCTTTAAGTTAAAAATAGTCTTCAAGTCTTTGGTCTTTAAGTTAAAATTAGCACTCAAAAACATTCACACTTGGGGAATTATAGCTCAAGCAACAAATCTCACAATTTCAGTTACAACATGTGATAATGCTCTTCTGCAACACCCGAAAAACTAACATAATGGGATGTTCCCTATTAGGTAGAGACTCAGGAGGTTGGGCTGAGGGGGCTGAGAGCTGAGAGCTCTCAGGTTGGGCATAAAGGGGGCTCTGAGCCAGAAGCTAAAGCATGGTGCCACAGACACTGTACTACGCATTCAGCATCCATCCCATGGACTTGAGGGAACAGGGTCAGGTTGATGACGACAATGCCACAAGGCAACGAAGACGATCTGCCTTGGGTCCATGTGGCATATCTCCGGCCCACACACTGTTTCAGTCACCGGCCTTCATCCCGTGATGATGAACTCATGCAGTTCACAACCATGCAAAATGAGAATGCAATAAGCAGACTGATCAGATTCTGTATTTATGCTTTGCACAAGTACGGGAGGCCTCACACCGTGCACAGCAGTAAAGAAGTCAGCCTAACATTCCTCTAAGTTGTTTACCAGCTAGCTCTCACTCCCACATATTTGCAGACTGCTAAAAATGACAACTTTTCTTCATTTCAGCTGGCTTCTACTGGCTGTCTACCATGGTTTGAAATTTCCAATCTGACCACTGAAACAAGTGAGAGCCTGTAATGAGACAAACGAGTCAGTGAAGGTCTGTTTCCCAGCCACCATTTGGCACAAACCAAAGCACAGATCTCTGTACAGACTTATTTTCCTGGGTTGGCTTGGATATCCGTTCACCAGAACTCACTATAGGTAATAATATTGGCTAACTAAGTTTTACTATTGTCTTCAAATAAACACAACCATATGCAAGACTGATGACATGAACTATATCATATCTGTCTTCTAAATGTGATAAACTTATGCATAGGATTGTTAATATCAATAGACTAATACCTAGCAGCAGTAATTACATATTTTTGTCAAAAAGCCAAATATATAAGGCATCACAGTAATAAAGGCATAGCGACCTCTTCAGAACTTAAATAACACAGTAATGGAGAAATACTCTAAAATGCTTTATTGCCTCCTGTTTTCTTTCAATTTGCAAATTTCCTCAAATTATATAGGTGTGTGTATATATATATAAACACATAGCATTGCCAGCCTCACAAGATTATAATCCACAAGCAAAACCAAACACAGTCACAATGCTGAATAGAGCAGTTTTGTCCTGGATTTGGCCATTCGTTGGAAGGGGTCATCTGGTTTTGTTTTGGAGTGTTTTGGGGAAACCTTCCATAGAGACCTCCACTTTTCTGCTTCTGTGAAAAGGCAGGGGTACTTCCCCTGGCTCCTTCCCTCGTGTGCTGCTCCATGTGGCCCTCCATGGCCGTGGACAAGCCCCCGACATTGTTCCTTCATGAATTCTAGCACTGGGCACTGCTCCTGCCCAGTTTCCCATCTCTTTTAAAACTTCTGCTTTCCTTTTTCTCCACACAGTGTGCCCAATTCAAGGACCAGTTTATCAGCTCTCTTACCTCCTACCACATGGATATTATTTCCAAACAGCTCTTACCCCTTTCCTCATCCCACCTGTTCCCCCCTAGGATCTGATTACATGCAAACGGGGGTAAGATGGGGAAATATACAGATTCTGGGCATCTGCTACACATTCTCCGTTGCTTCTCTCTCTCCCACTTCACCCCGAGTAAAGGGAGAGGGTGGGTAAGGAGATGCAGCAGACTTCTTGTTTCGCCCCACGGGTTGCTGCTCCCAGGACAGTGGAAACCAGGGCAGGCTGTGCAACAGCTGCCTCAGCTGGAAGCATCGTGCACCCCGGTCCAAAGCCATCTTCCACCCTCCTGCTCTGGCAGCCATTCCACCCTCTGCAGCCAGCACTGAAGCAGAACTGCTGAGCTGTCAGCAGCTTCTCACAAGAGGCCAATTTTTACACCGCATAATTGTAGCACAAAACCAAAAAAGATTCATGAGGGTTGGCAACCCATGTTAAATTTGCATGCATATCTGATTAGCTGCATCTTTAGAATACACAGTCTTACAAAATATTGCAAAATTATTCATTTTCATTTTTAAAAAGTCTGGATTGAATTCTGTCAAAGTATAAAGCCTGCTTTCTTCTTCCTTCTCTCCCTCCAAGTGAGCATAATCCAATTTTCCTTTGAAACTGTAACATTTTATTTTGCATTGCTTGGGAGTTACAAACAAAAAGAGAAAAACAGTAATAGGAATGAAAAAGGAATTTGCTAGCTTCATCTTTTTAAGCAGCCAGAAAATTAAATAGGACACTTTCCTACAGTTATTCCTCTTCTTCCACTCACCTCCCCAGAAGATATCTAGAAGAGAAGACTCCCAACTGGCTAAACAAAGCTTATGGAAGTCCCTCTCAGGGGCAGTTTTATATATCTCCTACATGGTCTTAGCCTGAGAGTTCAAACTACTGAGATTGCCGTACAGGAAAGGAGCCAAGACGTTACAGATCTAGGCACTGACAGGAGACTTGCTCTGGCTCACCTAGACAGCTGGTGTCAGAAGGTCAAAAATGTAGTTGCCATCCAGGCTTGACTGTAAAAGTTGTAGTGCACCAGGAACAGACAAGATTTCCATCAGTTTGCCAGACTGACTGAGACATATTTTCCGAGACTGGAAATCAGGGTATTGCAGGAAGATTCAAGGAGGAGAGGTGGGGTCACATTTTCTGGCCCTGCAGAAGATTTTGGTCCTGAGATGCTGCTGTTTCACCTTTGCTTGTGAAGGCTCAGATGGCAAATGATGCATTTCAGGCTGTGGCCAGGGCTGCCAACCATCCATTTCATCTGGCAAGCTTGCAGCTTGGCCTCTTGCATCCAGAGGGGCTGCCTGGGAAGGCAGCTGACAGCCTTGGCATTGCTCATCATGTCACATGGGACCACCCCAACCCATCCCATCTCCCCAGTGTATTTTGGAAGTAAATAAGGAAGGACAAACAGTTTCATCCCAAGAGGAAGGACCCAGTCTTATTTCCTGCCTCTTTATCCGCCAACCTACTGAATGTGACAATCCACTTCAAATCTACCCCCATCTCAAAGCTGCCTCAAAACTTTCTTCCCGGTCAAGCAGGAGTAAGTCCACTTGACCCATCTTCCCAATCACTGAGTCCTCAGAACAACCAGAAGCTTCCAGCAAGGCACAACCACCTGTCTTCATCCCAGCTTCACCCCACCTTCCTTAGTGCCTTCCTGGCACCCACAGCTCAATGAGCAGGCTCTCCAGCTCATGTCTGGAAAGGTTATGTTTACGTGCAAATAACAATCAATATGCAAATTGGCATGGTCACTGATATTATATGCCACACAAACAAAACCTGAAAGTCTGTAATAAACACAAAATATGTACACCTGTGTGCATGAGCTAAAACCAAAACCTCTCCTTTCCCTTCTTTCGTGGTTCCAAAGGTATATATTCTTCATTCCATAAATATGCATTATGTAAACTGCCAAATAATACTGTGAGAAAAGCTGTATCAAATTGTTTAAATTTTCTTTGCAATACTTCAGGCTGCATTTTGAATGCTGTATTTTGCTCAGTGTGAATATCTGAGCACTGAAGCTATTTTCTCAAAACAATATTTAAAAAATTTTTAGACCTCATTTCAAGACTTCCATACAATGTCCTGGGTGTGTTTGTATAACACTTTCTGAAAAGAACAACAATGCAAAACCCAGGCTTCCGTTCAGAAAGTGCACAAAGGAAAATGTTGCAGTGGCTACACTGATTTTGCTTCATCAAAAGGAATTTGCTTTGATACGTTGGTACTTACATACATTTGACAAAAATAAGCCTTCCATAAAGACTTCCTATTAGGGGGTTAGAAAGCCCGAAGTAATAAACCATTCCCAGTGTCATAAATAAAATTCATCCACTTCTGTGGTGAAACACCACCTTTAGTTTTTCATTGTCCTCTTATAGCTTTGAATAATGTGGTCACCATAGTTCATTTTCTTAGTGGTGAAACTTTACGCTCTAGTTCATAAAAATAGAGCATAAAGTTTAACCACAAAGAAAATACTTAGTCAGTGTCTGGTCATGTTGACGTGTAAGTGAGAAAGCAGGAAACAATAATAAAAAAAGAAAATCTGGGAACAAATAAACTACGAATCCTGCATACTTTTATCAATTCACATACAGTAACTGTCAACTCAAACAGCAACTGCAACCATTTCTCTTGTCAAAGTCTACAGAGTCTCTGTAGTTAACCAGGTGGCAGTCCTCAACCCTGAATGGTGTTTGGACACTGAACTCTTAGTAAGGAACTGGCACCTACCTTAACTACTTTCTGCACGGGGAGGGGACACCTCTTCTCCCCAGTTAGGCTCACAGCAGTAAGAAGATGGCATGAGGTACCTGGCATCGGTTTGCATCCATCGGGGTTTTTTAGCTCCAGATGAGTACCAGTTTCAGATGGGTCTAGACAGCTTTGCTTGGAGCCACTTGGATGTCTCTGCATTGCACTCTTCAGCACACCACATTATAGGAAACATTATTCACTTGGGCACGGTGCAGCACAAGTATACACAGACAGCTTGGTTTCTAATCACACCTGAGCTAATAAGTCCTCCTGAGACTTATTAGTGTCAGTTTGAGCTGTCTGGAAACTTCTTGCCCATATTTTAAAAAAACTCTCAGTCAATCCTCTGGAAAAGGTCTACTGCATCCATGAAGTAGAGAAGACGTCTGAAAAAGCACCACAGAAAACCTCAGACTGTGTATTTATAATAGACTTACTGGAATTTAGCAGCTAAAGTCTGTGGTTGTGCTGTGCATGCTTCAGCCCAGGATTTTGATCAGTGGGCAGGGAGGATTTTCTCTCCGGTTGCTCCTAACACCCTTCTCAGGCTGTCTGGGAGGTACTCCCTCCGGTGCTCCTGCAGTGCCCAGGCAATGCTCAGTGCTCAGGCAGTGAAGATGAAGAATAAAAACCACCAGGCAATCAAGTAATTAAAGCCCAAATCTATCATAATTAATACATAAAATGGAGATCAGTTAAGAAGAAAGTTAACTGCTCTGCCAACAGGAGGTTGCTTTATACCAGGGCTTCTCATTCCTTCCTGGTACAACGGCCTACAAACCAAGGGATTTAATCCTACTGCTGTAGTTAAAGCATTACAGCTTTCTAAAGTCAATTGGACCTAATATTTGAATGCTTGATTTTGCAGCTCCTTTGAATGAATTTTAATTTATTTGTTTGTTTTTAATAATGTATCGACAAATATTGTCAAGCAGCAACAAATACAAGTTGAAAACCAGCACTGTGATTACACACAGCAGGTTTAACTGCCTCACATCCCTGGGAGCTATTTACTTTTTTTTCAGATATCTGGATGCCAGGGTATGAAGGCTAGTGAGCAAAGAATGGTTTTATGGTTAAGGCATTGAAAAATAAGGTTGTGTTCTTAGAAAGAGTATTATACAAAAATGTTAAGTCATTATGCTTTTCTATTCCTCCTTTCCCTATCTTTAAATAGAGGTTAGTAAGACTCCCTTAGCCCATAGAAATTTTGGAAGTCCTAATTAACATCTGCAGAATAATTTATGATCGTGGATGGATACAACTACTTTAAAGCAATTGATTTTTATTGGCTATTTTTTCTATAGTGTATCTGAAAAAAACTGCATGTTGCAAACCAGAATTTCTATCTACCATATAGAAAGCAAAGGAATACAGAGCTGCTGGTTATGCCCTGTTCTCTCAGAGCCTTCAGCACACTACTGAAGGAATGGATTTAAATGGACCTGATTAAAGGAAAAAAATAAAACTACCACACGCCTGATAGCTTCCATAGCACTAATTATTCTTTGCACTCTTTTCCCCCAAAAAAATCAAAATGCTTGGCAATACCAATGAAACCAGCCAAAAAATTTTACCCCTTTCTCCTTAAAATCACTACAGTTGCAAAATATTCTGGAGCACTTTTAATTACTTCTATTCATACAGAAAAAAAAGGTAATGCACTTGTTTCAGTTATTATATTATACAGCAGTCCTCCTAGGAGGTAAGTGCTGTTGTGGCAGAGGCAAATCTCCATGGCATGACTGATGTGAAAGAAACCCTTTTAGTTTTTATCAGCTGAGACGCTGTTCTATGGTGAGGCATTTGGCTAATTTTTCTCCTGAGGCTGTTGGTATCTTGCTGCAGATCCAATAGCTTAAACATAGGAGAATTGTCAACATTGTCCCCACATCATACAGAGAAATGCTTATGACTCCTGGGCAATTTTCTTTGACGTGTTGATAGAGGAAAGGTTGCAGTCAGAGGAACTGGGGCATGACTTCTTTTTTTTGTTCTCCCACTGTCATCTCAATCCCCTGGGGTCAATGTTGAACAGCGTTACTAACCTGAACCAGGAAACTAGAAAGCCGGTCAAGGAATGCATGTCTGCAGTGAAGATGTTTACTTACATCATATGTGCATGCATTAGCTTCATGACATAGCCACAGTCAAGGAACTGGTCTCAAAAGAAAACGCCAGAAATACTAGAAAAAGAAGTTATTTCAATTCTGCAACAAGTAGGAGGTAGTTCGTTGTTCCCTCACCTTGCTGATTGCCGAAGTCACCCTCACTCAAGCACAAACAGCCGAAAATACACCCCAGTCTTTCTGCCTGCATTGCACGTGTTGTGTTCGAGTCATCTGCATATCAATCACATCCAGCTTTGAACAGATGCTCGAAGTGCAGTAGAACAGGTAATATTGCTTTCACTCATGTAAATATTGTATGTTAGCAACTCTACGTGAGTCACAGCTCAAATTCTGAGATAAAAGATGCTAAAAGCCCTTGCCATTCATCTACCTGCTTACACCCACAAGTAGTAGCCATTAGAAGTCACTATTTGTCAAAGATTTGAAATAACATCCTGTAACTTGTTATTTTAATTTCTGCAACATATGACAGTAGCGTACATTGTCAAATGATCAGAGGAAATGAGGAAAACAGGAGATTTCAATTGCAGTTTAAGTAGAACTACCTGTTACAGCATAGGGACAAATGAGTGAGGAGCAGGAAGCACCTAACAACACTTTGAAAAAATATTATGAACGACTGAGGTGGAGTTGTTAATTTTAATTGCTGTCTACGTTAAAGCAGAGTACTGGCTTTGCGGTTGTGTCCCACATGGCATTGGGAATTTGGGAATAAGGTGCCTTTTCAATCAGCAGAATCACACCACTCAGTGTGATGTCAGAGGCAGATTTATTGTAACTGGAAGAAATGGGGTATTACTCTATGTCCTGCAGCCCACAGGTCTGCCTCTGGCCTTCTGGCTACTGCAAAACAAGCAGAGACATGGCTTTTCCCACCTTGTCAAGAATCAACCTCCTGGACATCCCTCTACACCCAGAATAGAAGAAATCAGTTTGTGCCAGCCACTCTGCAGGAAAACAAGGGAGAGAAGGAGCTGACTTGTCCTCGGTATGCCAAGTGCAGAACTAAGTATAATCTTGCCCTTACCATATCAATAGCACCATTTAAATGAGTGCACATGATTGTATGGGGATTTTCTTGAGATGCATCTGGCACAGTCAGCACATTTTTAGTGCTTTCTTTCATGACCACGACAATATTATGCAGATAAAGTAGAGGCACTCAATAATAATATCCTACCCTTTGCCACTGCCCAGTGAGACGCTGAATTTGGACAGAAAGCAATAAGTACTGTGGGGTCTTGGGATGAAGAACAGTGACCATCCAAAGTTCTATTTTAACTGTATGATGACATTATTCTTAATCATTTTTGTCCCTGAAAGGGTATTTCAAGCAAGACAGGTTTCCAATCTTGGTTCGAAAAGTGAAGATGTATATGACCATGTCTTCAGTGTCTCCATTCCTATAGCTACTGTGACCTATTTAGTTAATAAGAGAGAACAAGCCACTGATAAGACAAATAAATTAAGCATTACCTTTCTTTTATCTCTGGAACATTTTCAAAGACCAATGAAGACTGTTAACAAAGAAGTTTACTTAGGATCAAGGTTAGCTAGAGTAAACAGTGAGTAATTACTGTCTTTTGAAAGACATTGTTAAGATACAAATACTTTCCTTATTTCTTACTTAAGTATTTTCCTATTTATATAAGTAAAATCACCTTAGGCTAAAATAGTAATGAATGAAACAAATTAAATAGAATTCACTTTTCATCTGTTTTCATGCTGCTTATTAAACATGAACATTTTTCTTAGTTTGCGCAATAAAAATACCCTAAAATCTTTAATTTTATTTTTTAACTGGTTCGCTCTCTCTTTGACATGCATATGTTTGCTGCCTCTATTAATAAGGTCCTGTATATGGCTATATTTTATTATTTAATTATTTATTCCATTAGGCCACTGGACCACTCCCTAACTGGGTCTTTTAGAAAAAAAAAAAATATACAGCATTTAATGCCAGTTTATAAAGAGACAATCCTTAATAAGTCAATACAGTTTCAGCTATTTACACAAGTGACAACTTTGGCCCAGCAATCTCAGTGGTTCTTGTATCTCCTCAGACTTGCATGTAGGTAATATTTTTCTGTTGTATTTATAACACAGTATGTGAATGAAAAATATCTGTTCAGACATGAGCTTGTGAATTGTGGGAATTGTCATCTTTGTATATACAATTCTTCAAAACTGCAGCCTGAGACTTGATGAAGTGGCACAGATTGTGCAGTGTGCAGCTCGGTATGAACATGCTGCATGGTGAGTCGCTAGATACGGTAAAATCAGTCCTTACCTAGGCCTCTTGAGGTACAATAACAGCTAGAAAGAGTCCAAACGTGTAGAGAGAGAGGGAAGGCAATCTGCAACACTTGTGTTCCAGTTTCCAAGAGCAGAGGGAAAGAAAAAAAAAAAGGTGGGAGGGAAGATACTCAGAAAGAATAACTTCTTAGTTTCTGAAGCATAAATAAAACAACTGGATCATTTCAAGGAATAATGCATCTTAAATACAGCAAATTTGTACTTGCTTTTTGCTAATAATCCATGTAACATAATCAAAGGTTAGCAGCTTTAACGGGGTAAGACACAGACAGGGCCTTGAGCCTGCTATTACTGAATTGATACAATTTTTGAATGATTGAGCTCTTCATTAAACCTATCAAAATACTGAAATGCATTGGTAAAACTATACAGTTGGGAAAGGTTGGTTAAGAAACTGAATGTTAATATTACCCCTAAAAACCAAACAGGCCAGTTGCACCTTCCATTTTGCATTGTTGCTAACTGAATAGATCCCGTTTATTAAATAAGCATAGGGAAATTTTCTCTCCAACACTCATCCAAGCCAAGGGCAGTGTTTCCCCTTACTGAAAAGACCTTTGGGCCGGGATTGAGTGCTCCAAACAAAAAGGGATTTTTTTGTAACACAACCGATATTCCAAAACATGACAACTAAACCATGAGCCAGATCCCACCATTAACATTACACTCTTAAGAACCTTTTGTGATGTGTTAACAACAGAATGGGAATTTCTATAACATGTATTAACCTATTTATCTCTCAAGTTATCAGTAGACCTTTTAAACTAAAAATTGCCTGGTGAAAGCCAAAATCTAATAGAACTAGCATCCACTGAAAAATCCTTCATGTTTCTTTGCACATGCCAAACTATGAGATATCAGGGCACTAATACCAAAATTGACCTGTAAGTGTTCTTTCAGGTCTTTGTACATCCATCATAAATATGACTATTTGGCTCCTGTTCAGACATTATCTTCTTAAACCCCCATCCTTATCACCAGAAATGGAGCAAAGTCAAGTGCACACAGCTGAAATGGCTGCTGCATGATGAAGAAGAATCAAAATAAAGGTCATTTTGTAAGTATTAACAGACTCATGGTATCCATGAGCCTGGAAGAGCAGGAAGGGAGAGGAGTACACCGTGAATACTGTCAGTATAAAACATGGAAGTGCAGGAAGGCTCTCTATCATAAAATTAATCATAAAATTAAAACTTTTTTTCACCTTTGGTAGAACAGAAGAACTTTTAGTAATAATAGCCAAAAATTTTGATATCTCAGCCACAAAACCTGAAGCTTATTTGCAGGACATCTGGGTACCAATGGATTTACCAGCTTTGTTCTTTCCTCCCCCTACTCCACTCACACAAATCTCTCTGCACACAGGCTGGATGCTACAGTGAGCAGGGCTTGTGCTCTCTCTAGAGAAATTTCAGAAGCCTTTTCCCTTCCCATCTGTTATTTGAATCCACCCTAATTTGTCCTGAGCAGAACTTGTTCTCAGAAGGGCAGTATTTGCCCCATAGTACTGTAAACTCCAAGTTCAAAATCTCTTCACTCCTAAAGCAAGGATTTCTTTGGTTACGAAACAGCTTTGCCACGCTGAACCTCATCAGGTGGCAGGGCCACGCACCACGCTCCGAGGATGACGGTAATTGCCGCTATGGCATTGAAAGCAGGCACCGGATATTTCCTCTCATCACTGAAGGGAACTCTGGGAGAAAGACCATGATATCTCTTATGGAGCGCAGCAGAGGTGTCCCAGCTCTCAGGCTTTTTAAAATCCGTCAGGATTTAAAATACACAGAAACATACAGTGCTGCCAAGGCCTTGCACCGCAGTGAAGGATGTGAACTGACAGGAGCTTTGTATTGTGCCCACAGAAGTGGAGAGAGCGGTGAGAAAGCCTTGCTCCACATCCCATCCCCAGGTGGACAAATTTCCCCGCTGGGTGCGCTAAAGCAGGATTTTCACTCTCTTGCTAACAAATGTATCTGAAAGGAAGATGGGAGGAGAGAGCTGAAGGAGGAAGGAAGGGAATAAGCAGATGGACTGTAGTAGAGTCCATGATACTGGCAAAAGTAATTTTCCCATGACCATATCCTCCGTCGGCAAAGAAGGGGTAATACATGTTAAAGAAACTCTGTAATGGGATAATATTTACATATTTGAATTAAAATATTGTCTAATCTCTAATTAGGTAACTATCCATCCACCCAGTCATCAAGTGTGGAATATAATGACAAAAATGGTGTCTTTTAACAGAGCATGACAGGAAATGTAGGGGCAAGGGCTAATTTATGACCTTGAAAATAGTGTGGCAACAGTTTGCCCAGTTACGAACAAAACAGAAAAAAGAAGACAGGAATGCAAAGGCAGACTGATGGAAAATGAGCTCATAAAAATATCTGAGGAATAAGGCTTCAGCTCCATCCTTTCGGTATGAAAGCATTGGGTGTGATGAAAGATCTGGCTTCTCTTGAAGCGCAGGTACAACTTGAGCACACAAAGTACCTCACTCCAGACACTCCTACTTATTAGCACTAAGACAATTGTTAATGTAGAACGGCTCACCACTAATTTAAACAAATTGCATATAATTGGTTCCTATAAACTCTCCAGAAAACACTGCTTCACTACCCCAGCCGCCTGACTCTCTCAGTGTAGTATCAGTTCAAAAGGCCTAGGCACTCACAGGGGGTACCATGAACACTGGGTTCAGTACCACAGAGCTTTTTGGCTTAACTGCTCTCCTAAGTCAAACAGCATTGAGCTTAAAGCAAGAATTTTTACGTTTTGTTTCGATGATGGACCTTTATTTCATAATTGGTTGAAGAGTGTGTTGCTGTCCACTGGGCAGCATGTTACATACTGGCTGTTCCACCAGTGCTCTTTCAGAAGCTTTATAAACTTGCCATTATATCTAACCTCAAAAGAATCAGTATTTTTAGTGCTACTCTTTGAAAAGTACTGTTAATATCAACAGATGCCACACACTTCTACACTGGCCAGATCATTCTGTACTGGATTAAAATATAATAGCAATAATATAAAAAAATAGTACTCTCTCAAGGACTTGGGATACCGTTATTGCACATCCCCCTCAGGGAGAAAACATTAGTGCCATGTGTCAGGGGCAAGGAGACTACCAGGTGACACACTTACTAATTTGTATACTGCAATGTTGGCAGTTTGAACTTTCATTCTGTGATGTTCCTTTTTTTAGAAGTATTTTTCAAAAGGATTAGAAATTCCTGCTAACTCAGTCTTTCATTTTATAAATTTGCTTCAAGGTCCTTCACTGAAGACATACTGAGACTTCTGAAATCTATTTGTGCAACCTCCAGCTTGTTCTGGTTTCTACTGTTGCCTGTACATAATAGAGTGAAAGCAATGAAAAAGACAAGAACTTTGGGATTCTGAGAAAAAGCTCAATTCTCTTTAGAGGGAAAACGCAAGAGGACCATGTCCACATGGGGGGAAGTTGTTGTTCTGTCTCAACTGTTCATTTGCTGCTTGTTCTAGTTGGTTTCTGTAGACCTAGATTAGTTTCATTATATGTTAATGCCCTTGGATGCAAACTGGGGAAGACATGCTTCTTCTGCAAAGTAGTCGCTGTAAGTTAAAATAGACAAGAAGATGGAGCAGACTGAGTCTGATGCTGTAAGAATTATTCAAGTAATAGTAGATTAAGCACAGAACCATTTAATCTGTACAAGAAAATTATTGTCTTCCACAGAAACAGGGGCCTCTCCTTACAGAGACCAAGGAGTGGTGGATTAGCAATAGAGGATCTGAGTATTTAAATTTAGCTAGATTTTAAAAACCCAAAGCAGTGTGCCGAGGCCAAAAAAACCTCCCCCTTCTTTTCCTCTGAGGGCAAAGATCACTTCCATCACAAGAATGGTCCCATGCTCTGGCCATGGAGAGCATGCTCCCTCTTTTCTCCTGTAAAACCCTTCTTTGGAGGTCTTTGAGAAACTAATCTGACAATGGAGCACTGCAGCATAAAACAAATAGCAAGGAACTTCCAGAAGAAGGATTAAATCTGGTGCTTTCAGGTAGCATGCCAAAAAGAAAGACTGTAAATGAGAAAACACCAAAAAACTTCATTTCCCCAGCCTGGAAGGGGGAACGAAGAAAAGATATTTTCACTCTTGAAAAGAATCTCAATGCAGTTAGTCCGGCCCAAGTTGGCTTAATTTCCATGCCGTGTGAAAGGTCCTAGACATGTTACATTAATGCGCTACTAACTGAAGAAACAGTTTCCAAGATACCTAATAAATAGAGAAGTATTTATTCTGAAAGTCTTTTACTCTTCTATTGCTAAAAAGACTTTACCAGCTTAGATTTGACTCGACTTCCAAATTTACAGAGTGGTTAAGAGTGGTTTCAGAAATCCCAGCTCTTCATAACAAGCCCACATGCTGAACACAGCCCCCCACTGTGCTTTATTTTAAGGCAACACAAAACTATGTCCCATCATCAGAGCTTTTCACAATTGGCTTTATTATAGGCAATGAAAACATAAAAATCTCTGTTCTTGTTAAATGCAACACCCTTCTTAGTCCCAGATTAAGTAATGATACTTGGGTTTCTTCAGAGTTTTAATTTGTAAAGGAAGAGTTACCTTAAGGGGTTTTCAGGGAATTCACGAAAAGAGGAGAATCCACTGCTTAAACTCAACCTTTTCATATTTAGCATTAAATGCAAGAGTAAACATACCCTTTGCAACCTCAGAGAAAAGAAACAAGAGATTCCAAGTGTTATAAACTGATTTTCCCTAAAGCTATTTAAAAAAAAACAAACAACAAAACAACAACAAAAAACCAAACCTAAACCGCTTTATGATTTCTAATTTTCATTAATGTAAGCAAAATACAAACAAATATACTGGAGCATACTGTCAGACTGTAAGCCAGACCCTTTTAATTCACAGACCGTGACCAGATTTAGCCTGCCAAAATATTTAAAGCATCAATGATCAGTAAAAATGTTTCTTTACCTGTGCTCCTCACAACTATATAAGGGAAGAGAGGGACTGGTGGTCATGTGGGGAGAAATATATACCCTTTAATTAAAAGAAGATCAAGAAGCTCGTGCAGCAGCAGCTCAGGTCGGTGTCCATATAGCTCAGCAAATAGAAGATGGGTGTGCAGTAAAACAACAGGTTACTCAGATGACCGATAGTGTTGACCAGTTTTGCTGGACATGCTTACACCAATGAAGGGGTGATCTCCAGTAAAGTCAGTGAGGAGGAAGCAAGTACAAGTCAGTGAAGTGGAAGAAAAAGGTTTTATTTAGAGATGGAGGAAACTTCCTGTCCTTCAGCTCTTCCTTACCCTGGAGCTGCATCTTCTTCTTGTCAGAGAGAGAAGAAAGGGGAAACCTGTTGCTTTCCCCAGCAAGACTGAGCCTCCCTTCCTGTCTGGTTCGCCCTCCTCAGAAATTCATTATGATTCATTCCTTGCAGAGTCGTGTCTCTGCTGTTCAGCTGCCAGACTTACTCCCAAGCAAGGTACTCTGGTCTCTTTCCTCCACCAGCTTTTCAAAGGGTTAACCAAGAGCCCATGGGAAGCCCCTTTCTAGGTGCTCCTTCCTCAAAGGATGGAGCTGGGATTCATCCCTTCTACTGAAGCTCTAATATCCCCTTTGCCTGGCTGGGATGGTGTCATATGCTGTTATTAATCCAGGTGCGTTCCCACACTGAGGCTGGGGACACAAGTAAATCACCCTACAAGCAGAGCTTGCCCTAACTTTCCTTAGTGGAGGTGAAAGGGGTTTTCTGATCCTCTTTGGCCGTGCTCATACTGCTAAATAAAAGAAGGGCTAGACCCCTGGTCACCCACACTTGTTCCTTAAGTCCCAGGTGGTTTTGGACCACTTCAGCTAGCTCTCTCCAAGCCAAATCTGCTAGGGAGGGTGGTAACTGCAAGTAATGTGGACACGAGCCAGCCAGAGCCATTTGGAAGTGGATCAATCCCTGGCCCTTTTTAATTAAGCAATATAAATTCAGTCTTATGTTCCTGAGAAACTAGGAGGAGTTTAAGGTAGGGGAAGGATATCAATGCCAAACTGAAGGTGGGCAGTTCTTACTCATAATTCTTACTTGCCATCTGTTAATGAGAAGAAGAGACTGGCTCTCCCTTTGAAGTCACTTTAAGATCTCCAGTATAAGCTTCTTGATGCAGATTTATGGTGATCCACTAGGTCTGAATGGCACCTAACATTGTTGGCCTATTTGACTGTGGACTTAATAAACTATTGGAAGAAAAAGGCAAATTAATCTTGAACTTGTACTACCCTCCTTCACAGTGCCTAACGCTTGCAAGTGTGCAGAAATGCCTTTGAAACCTCCTGATAGGGACAAAAGCTATTTAAATGCTTCCAGTGTTGGATAGCTCTATAGTTTATACCGCCCAGTGCATGGTGTCTGATACAAAGATCTACAAAGCTTACGATCCACAGAAGCACATACACTGCATTTTAAAAGTTGTGTTGTAAATCAGTTTGGCGGGGGGAATAATACATTTCCTCTCACCAACAGTTACTGTGGCAACTACACTGGCTGTTTCAGTTTAGCTTGAGGGCCACCCTCACAAGCAGCGTGCCCTCCCCCCTGCAGGTGAGCCTGCATGTGTTAGCCCAGGCAGTTGGAGCACACGTAGGACTCCACATGCCCATGCAGGTCCAAAACAGCAAGGGCTGCCAGGCGTGCTCACGCAGACGGCTTGCAGACCGTCCCTGCGACAGCAGGCAGGCAGGCAGGAGGCACCGGACACTCAGCCTAAGGTCACCATGGAGGCCACTCCTTCGGAGCTGTGCAGTGACAGCTGGTAGACTCATGAGAGTGTGGGAGCACCTTCATTTATGAAAGCAAAGCAACGTTTACAAGGATATCTTACCATTAGCAAGATAGCCATAAATGGAATAAATTGAGAGAAGCTAGACTCTCAAATGTAACTCTCTTAGGTGTCCTTGGG
Organism: Pygoscelis adeliae; assembly: GCF_000699105.1. Lineage (NCBI taxonomy): Eukaryota > Metazoa > Chordata > Aves > Sphenisciformes > Spheniscidae > Pygoscelis > Pygoscelis adeliae. Next base: position 3,224,465 of record NW_008825618.1, read on the forward strand.
AAAGAAACACTTCTAGAAATAGATGTTTTCCATGAAAATGTCCTTAAATTTCAGATCTATTTGCTCTTCAATTGGTAAGTAGCTTAAACAATTTCTAAATTCTGCTTGCCTGTAGGACTCTTTATCAGTAACCTTTCTAAATGACTACAGATTCCTTTAATCCCTTTATTATTTACTTTATAATTTCTTTTGTCATTCTGGTTTTTCATCTCCCTCTGAGAATAAGTGGGAGAGAGAGCATCCCACACTATTCATGTATCATCCACACAGCACTTGAAAAAAATCTCACCTAATGTACTAACATCACATTCTGACTTAGTTTTGTTCGAACTTCATCAAGTTCCACCCCCAAATTCTTAACCTATATATATGACTACAAGGGCTTAATATTTATCTTTTCTTCATCTTCCATATTAAATCTATTAGCAGGTATTCTTTTTGGCAGCCAACTTAGACCATAGTCACTCCAGCCAGCCACCGAAAGCCAAGGAAAATGGGCCTCAGCAAACATAATGAACCCTCCTGTTGCTGTTTCTCCTGATATTTTATTGAAAGATTTCAACCTAGCCTGCACAACTGACAGTTTACTTCTGCTTTGGTTATAAGGTCCTAAACTGCTGCCTCCACTTTCATCTTGATGGCAGCTGGCACAACTGGAACAAAATCATTCTCATCCAGCATCTAAAAGGCCATGAAACTAAGTAGCCATACAGTTAAACTACTGTGATATTCACCTGCATATCCTTAGGTTCAATTATTTTTTCTCATTGTACTTAAAGGCTTTTTCTTTTTTAATCGAGAGCACCGTATTTATTTAGGTATCTTGAGGAACCCCTTAGATTGTGTTTTCCTCAATGGTGCATGGCAATGGTCAAAATCAACATGCGTGATGTTGAAGTGCTAAGAAAGCCAATGTCTTCTAAGATATACTTTCACTGAAAACCTCCAATGAGGAGAGAATATCTTCTGTGGCCCACAAATCACAGGACTCATCTCCACTTCATATCAGTAATACCCCAGATACGTCATCTCATAAACTGCAAAGATGAACTGAAATGAGGAAAGAGACTAGAACACAAAATCACAATGCCTCCATTCCCACTACCTTGGCACACATTCCTCCTACCACGAGTAAACTCATTGATTTTACCCTGATATGTATTACCTAGGAAACTACAACAGCTTTGTTTTTTTCTCTTACACTTTTACAACTCCACAAACATTATCAAGGTTTAAAGTCCAGTTCTAAAACAAAATAAGGCCTCCTTCAGAAAATGTGGGTCTTCAATACAAACACTACATAATGACGTATTTGCTATAAAAGTCCCGTACTGCTTTTAGGTGCCCTGTTCCGTGGAGGAAGAGTCCATGCTACAAGTTTCAAAGGTAAGAGAGTTCATCTCTGACATGTTTCAAAACTATGCAAGTAGGCAGAGCTCAACACTTCAGAAGACAGGGATTAATAACACATACAGTCACTGGTTTTGCCACAAATCTCCCTG
>NW_008825618.1:3225985-3232943 GCF_000699105.1 Pygoscelis adeliae
TGAAGCGGCATGTTATAATCTCATACGACAACGTCCCAAATTTAGACTATCAAAAGTGAACTCAGTCAAAGGTGAACAGGGTGAATCAAAGGTGAGCAAGATCCAGACCACGAGTTCGCTGCGTCTGTACCTTGCAGAAGGTATGGACATATAGGGCATGCCTTGCATCCACACAGGTTTTGCAATTCTCTGGGAACTCTTCGGCAGGATGCCACAGCCACAAGCTTCAAGGAGGCACGTAGCACCCATGTGAGCAGACAAAGCCAGGACCTGGAACCAATTCCCTACCAGGTAAAGTAAGAATTGCTCAGCAATATTATCCAGAAAACTTTCCTGGAAGCTGAGGAATCCTGCTTTAACAGCAGAATCCCACATAAAGCATTTTATTGTCAAGCAAGTAATATCCTCAAACAACCCTCAAAACAAATAAAAGGGGTAACATTTGTTCTTAGGTCTTCTGAATCCTCTTGCTGATTTTACTGTCTTTTCCTAATCCATTACAGTTGCTTTACTGCCTTTGCATTTATGTACTTCTGCTACTGTTCTGCTACTGTAAATAAGCAAAAAGTGGGAAACCAATCATTCATACAGCTCATGCCCAATAAAACAAAGGATAGTCCATCAGCCTACCCTCCATCCATCATAAATATCTATTACATCAGTAATAACGTGTACAGTCGTTCTGCTCACTGCCACTAGCTAATTATTCAAAGTGGTGAAGAGAACTTAAAAATATCTGAAAGAAATGTAATTAAGGGCTAATTTTCCTCAGAGACCCTAACCCAAAGTAAAAAAGGTAAGATGCCTGCACAAGCAGCAGGTGAAAGAACTGAGAGACGTGAGAGGCTATAATGGAGGCGACAGTGTCTGGGACGGGTCAAGGTCATATTCACGGAGATAAAACAGGTCTGAGTAAAGCCAGGAGACTAGCAAATGTTGGTACTGAAAGTCCGTATAACCCTAGTTTTTGAGGCAGAAAGTCTCCTTCACATGGGGACAAACATAAAAAAAGGATTTATACTGGCAAGGGGCTAGGAGGAAATCTCAGGGGGGCACAAAGGCTTTACAAATTTTAATCCACCTGCTAATGCCATTTAAAAACATGGATTTTAGTGAAAGCTGAAAGAGTCCAAGCCACAAAATTGCACCTGGGTTTTAGATAGACTGAAGTTAATTCACATCTGAGATCTTGGGTTGATCTCCTAGTGGGATAATCTTCCTAAATCACGTTTAGGTTCAGTTTCTCAGGGACTATTAGCAGTCTGGGTATCGACTTGCAATTTCTAGTTGCAAGAAAATCAGAACTGTAAAGTGTTTTTTTTTTCATATCCTGAGCACTATGCATTAGGAAGCACTACTATTAATTTAACCCTTGTTAAGGTATTCCTGATAGGATACTCTATTTTACAAGATACTGCTGTACTAATGATTTAACTGATTTTTTTCAGCATTTCCCTACTCCATAATTTTTCCACATCTTTTTCTATATTTTCTACTATGTTCTGCAGTGGTAGTTCCTGTTCATCTCATTCAATGTCAATAAATTTACCTATATTAGCAATGAGTGATACGTGTAGAAACTAGTGGGCAATAGTAATGCTCCATAATGCATTTCTTTAATGAGAAGCGTGAATTGGGAACTATTTAATCTGGACGTTTTGTTTAAATGTAGCAGGACATGCTTAGAAATACATTTACTGAAAGAGTAACAAGTCTGGCAAACTCGCCTTCTTTAAATTAACGTTTTCGGCTCAAACCTCATTAAAGGGCAATGAAATTCCTGTATACTTCCTTTGCTATCATTGGTGAGAACCAAGAGATTTATATGTAAACAGAAATCTTTGCTTTTATATGCAAGCTCTCTCTCCTATTCAAACCATTCAACACTGGTACAAAATTAGTTTTCGGTCACACTAGAGCTTAATTCTTTAAAAGCTTGTTCAAGGGAGCAATATCCTGCTTCTTCCCTCAAGAGAAAGGACTGTGAAAACATGCCCTTTGCAGGAGATACTTCCTTATCCCATAGGCCTAGAAAATCCATAGGAACTAACTCCTTTTAGCTGGACGAAAGCAGAGGCAACCTGCCAATACGGGACTCCCAACTCCTCATAGCCCTACAGTTTTGTGAGCTTCTGGTCTACGGTGAAACTGTGGGCAATACTCTTGCGCACACCCACGCACACAACCAGAAACCTGCACTGACTTCAGGAGGACCACAGAGGCAGATCCCCATGCAAAGGGATGTGTCAGCTGCTGTCTCATCTATGTCCTCCAAAGCCAGAGACATCCTACATCCTCAGCAAAGGCAAGTTATACTGCATGGGAACTGAGATGATAGACATGCTGAGTATTTTCTGACAGTTCAAGGCAGGAGAAAGCACCGTGAAGGAAGTGCCCTTTGCCTTATAGATGAGATACTCACCCCTGAAAAGCTCCCCGTAATCGGTAATCACAAACTTGGAGCAGGAATAGAAAAAAAGCCTCTGCTTTTCACCACGAGACGCACCAAGGAGCACCCACTGAAAGCACAAACCCCTCCACACCCTTCCCACATAGCACGTGGCTACGTGGCGCTCGCTGCCACGCAAAGTTTTTGATGCCCAAAATAGAAAGGCTGTTTGACAAGTACAGGTGTTGTCGAAACCAGGACAGGTGTATAGCTCCTTCAGAGGCTACTACATGCAGTGGCCTGAATAAAAGCTCCAACTTAAAGACAGTCCAAGTGACAGCTGAAAACTGAGAGGGTAGATTAGGGGAAGGATCAAACCTAGATTTGCCCTGTGCCTTACATTTTTCTTACATCACCTAATGCCCAGAGCTGGAGACACAACATGTTCAAGAGCTGAGGCACGAGTCCCACATGTTCTGTATCCACACTATGTTTTTATCTTTCCAGATGACAAAGCTGCATGGAAAACCATGGATGACATGATGAATTTTCAGGGAACAGCAAAGTCTGTTCCCCTATCATCTCAGTGAAATACGGACCTTTCTGGAATCTCCTTAAAGCACATTTTTCATACAGGATTACAGTTTATTTGTATCACTGTCTGAGAGCAAAAGCCAAAACAGTTCCAATGGAATTAAAATTTTTAACCTTTGTTCAATTCTACTGTCTGATGAGACCTGGTTAATTTTAGTGCCACAGAATGATTAAGCCAAGTAATTTCCAAGATACTACCTTCTGTATGCAAACTTTAAACTTGTTAGTGCAATTCCTCATGCTCTTTTCCAGCTGAAAGTAAAATAAGCTGGTGTCAGAGTGAAAACACAAAATACGGACATTAAAATTACACCATCAATTTCTGCTGGCAACTGTGTGTCATTTATTGTCATTTGCCCCACACAACCATCCAACATTAACTCTCAAACTATTAAAATGTTGTGTTCAACACAGTATGTTACCTAAACTACTGCACAGAATTTTACTGCAGAAGGTGTTACATTATTCTGACCTGTGCATTGAATTTTACTACAGATATTATTATTCTGACTTCTCAATGTTGTCTCATCAGCAACTATTTACTTTCCTTACTACTATGTAATGTGAGGGCTTCTAACAGCCTATGCTACAAAGACACCAAACCTGCATTCCATTTATCCATTAAAAGCCTTTCAACTTAATGATTTTTGAGGATTTGCCCTCAAAAAATCCTCTTCAAAGTCAGCATGCTCCTGATTTGAATAACAACCTTGTTAGTTATTCACATGCTATTTACCTTTGCTGCAGAGTATATTAAAAAGAATGTCACTTACATACATTTTGCTTGCTGTGAGTTCAGTCTATCATGGTTCCAAACACCATCAGTTCCCTTTGCAATTATAATTTTCAGTATATCTGAGTGACTCGGAACCTCTAAGGATCCACTTCAAGAACACGATAAATAATGTTTTTAACAGCCAGTCTGAAGACGAATATACTCCTTTGAGCACTTTATCACATGGTCTCCAATAAAAAGATTTTCTTCCCAGTTGCTTCATTTGTTTTGACAGTACAAACACACTCTGTGTAAGAAGCGGGCTCTTTCTGAACTAAACATGGCCCCAGTCCTGCGAAGTTTATTTTCTACTGTATACACTCTTTATGTAAGTAGCACTCAGGTACATTATTCGTACATCAAGCCTTGTGCTACACCACAACAATTTTTTTTTTTTTTTTCACAACAGAGATTGCAAAATGTTAAGATCATTCAATGTTTTGTTACTCAGTAAGTTGTTCAGTAAACCAGTAATTTGTCTTTGAAAAGCTATCACTCACTGAAATGAGAAAAGCAAACAAAAGGACCAACAGCACACATGTGCAATGTTCAGACGTTGTCTGCGATTGTTAACAAGCAGGAAAGCAAGGCGCAGGGAAGTAACAGTGTGTCCAAAATTGCAAAAGCCCTCTGAAACAGAATTAGGTACAGAAACAAATCACTGCTCACGAAGTAACAAGATCATCCTCGACTGAATGAAACCTGCTCCAGAAGGACTCAGTGCTCACAGGCACGTTTGGCAAACGCCTGTAAATATTCAGCAGAGTTTAATTTGCACACAACCACTTCATTTATCCAAGCACATTCTAGACTCGCAGCGTTTCATCCTACATGTTGAGTGATTATATAAAAACCTCAGTAGTGACCCCACCAACTACGAAATGCTGCCTCGGAGTCGGTGTAATGCCCTGCTTCCTGTTATCTTTAGTTTTATGAAGTCCTCTTGAAAAGCTGGTTTCCAGTTTCAAACAACTCTCTCCTCTTCGCATTGTATTTTTACAGGCATTTACTCGACAGAAAATCTTTGCAAAGGGACAAATTGTGAATGTCTAAATCACTCATCTAAATTTGAAGTCAATAGGAATTTTAGCTCAAAATTAATATACGTAACATAATTGAAGCATGTAAGTAGAATAAACATCAAACAAACGAAAACTGCATACACATAAATATTTAAACCAATGTTATCTGTAAATACCTTTTTCATATTTTCCCTAAGCCTAAGTCATCCTTTGTATATTTGAATTCATTTATAAACGGCCTATCATTAGCAGACATTGAACTAGGTGCAAGCATTTTATCACAGTAGGGAGACGCATGAGCAGGCATAAATTTCACCCCTTAACAAGTAGAATATGCAATTTAATTTGATAGAGAATAATTAAATTTGTATAAATTCAGGAAATGTATTCCATAGAGGACAAAACTTCAGTAGGTGAAATACATGTAAATAGGCAATTTTACATTTGAGTGAAACGCACCATGGCTCAATTAACAGTATTGGAATTATGGTATTTAGGTAGTCAGAGCTGCTTTTCAGACCTACGTGAAGGAAACTTCAAAGACCTGATCCTGCAGCTCTTCCTGAGGCAAAATACCCTTTGTCTTTTGGTGGGAGGTTTGTCTTCTGTGAGTGAAGAAGGGGGGGGACGGGACGAAAATTTACATAGAATTCAGATAAAGACACACACTATATATTTTATGGGCAGGATCCAGGCTTCCACTTCAAACGGATCCTCGCATGGCTGTGCTTAGAAACTTTTTTAAAATGATAAGCGACCATGAAAGAACAGTCTGACTATTTTACAGAGAAGGAGTTTAACAAGGGACTATGCAGAGATCCCAATTCAGCCACAGCCTACATTTCAGATGCTCTTCTTGTTAAATAAGTTTCATGTTTGAGATTGATATGGGATTGATACTAACAAAACCCAAAGTCCTCTATCAGCAACATATACATAACAATGCCAATTTCCATCCGCTCTCCTGTCAACACCCCTGACTGAGTTGGAGAGATGCCCCTCCTTGGAGGTGAGAGGAGAGGAAACCTGATACATCCTCTGTCTGCTGGGCTGCCACCAGGAGTGAAATGGGATAGCAGTTCCTGCCATGGGGGCACCTAGTATTCCAGCCAACTAACTCATCTCCCATGGGCACCCTAACACCTGTCATTTGGTAAAAAAAAAATCTATTCACTTGCTGTATTTGCTTCAAAAAACACCCAGAGATACCCTCCTTCCCCACTTCACCTCAAGCCCCAAATCCTCCCCGTGACTAGGCCATGCCATAACTGAACATACACAGTTTAGGGCCTTGGGGAGTAAGCCACCAGGTTGGGATCTTGTCATTACAAGCCCTGGCTCAGGCCTTATGGTCTCAAGCAATTTTTAACTCTTTGTGAGAAAAAGTCTCTTTTGGCTCACACTTTGTGAAGTCTGCTCCGTGTGTATGACAAGCTGGAAGGGCAGAGTTAGATGGGAATAATTTCAAAAGCAAGTGAGGCCCAGCAAACCTGACACATTGCAGATACTGTCATGCTGGACAAGACGCTGGAGATATGTGGGGCTTCATTACTTTTTGTACTATTAAACTCAGGAAAACTCAAAAAAATGCAATCGGTGCAAGCGAAGCCACACCTATTGATTCTCAAAGTTTTTCTCCTTATGAAGAAATGTAAAGAGGTAAATAATTGAAGCAATCAAAGGCAGCTCCTCCTTCTGGGATATCAAATTTGAAACAAATTTGGTCATAACAAAACTATTACTAAATAAAAACCAAAGCCTCTTGATGCAACCCTGCCAGAGAACTTGCACACACCCCACCGGACGCCCCATCCCTCCCTGCCCGGCTCGCCCCTCGCTCCAGAGCTCTGCTTGGTGCCGGTAAGCCTTGCGGGGCCAGCTTGGGCCCCCGGGGCCAGCAGGGGAGCCCCAGGAGGAGGTCATCGCGCGGAGGGGAGGGCTGCAGCCAGCGGTGGAGAGGAAATGCAAAGCACAGAACATCTGGAAATGAGCCACCTAGTCCCGTTTCTGGAAAAAGACCAGCTGTTGAAAGGGACAAAAAAGTGCACCGGGCCGAAAATAACTAAATAAACTGAAATTACAGCCAGCGTTAGCTGTCTAACCTGCTTGATTTTCTGCACGGTTTGATCAGCGGCAGCTGCTCGCTAATGTGCTGCCTTTTGAGACCAAAAAGCCCAG
>NW_008825618.1:3234073-3234501 GCF_000699105.1 Pygoscelis adeliae
GCCCGGGCAGGGGGAGAGGGGGCGTCCCCAGGGGCGGCGAGAAGGTGGCCGGCTGTCCTGCTCCTGCCTGCCCCATCCCGCCCCGGGGGGGCACACGGCTTGGAAGTTGCCCCCGGCCGGGGGAGGCGGGTCGCTGCAGCGCCAAGGGGCGAGTGAAGCAAAGGACACTTTGCGGGAGGCTGAGCGCAGCCTCCGGCGGGGCATTTCGGCCTCTTTGGTATGCTGAGAAGTGACTGCTCTTTGCTGCAGCGGCAGCGGCGGGGGGGGAAAGGGGGGGGGGGGGCGCCACCAGGCCGCCCAGTTCAACGGTGGCATCCAGCAGCCTCACCAGGGTCCGCTTTGGCTCTGGGCGCCCCGGGCAAGGGGACAGCCAACGTCCCCATGTCCTGCACTCCGTGGGGACCCCACAAGCCGTGGGGCAGGGCCAG
>NW_008825618.1:3234642-3236385 GCF_000699105.1 Pygoscelis adeliae
GCCCGGGCGCCAGCGGCTCTCGCCTCCCCAGGCACGCAAGTGCTTGCAGACAACTGGCCGGCCGGGGGGGAGCAAGCACGGCGGCGGCGGGGACCAGAGCCCGGTGTGAGGAGGGCGGGGAGGGCCGGTATTTCCCCTGAAAAGCTCCCGGCTCCCCCGCCCGCCGAGCATCCCTTCTCGCCCACCTTGCTCGCCAAGCCGCGGGCTTGGCCGCACGGACGCCCCGAGCAAGAGGGATGCAACAGCAGCAGCGTGACCCCCCCGGGACCGGGCGGCCCAGAGCACCTGCATTTGCATTTCTTATGTAATGTACTGCAAGTTTCCCCCTCGGAGCCGGGCTGAACCGAAGCGCATGATCCTGGCTGCCAGGCAGACATGGAGACGCACGCAGAGACACCGGCGTGTGCACCGAGGGGTCATCCCGGCAGGGAGAGGCGGAGGAGATGCAGCCACCCAGGCAGTGCTGCTGCTGCCGCTTGGCATAGCTGGCCGAGTTGCCGTCTGGGCACAAACCCCAAGAAAGTGTGCACCCCCTTTCCTCACCCTCCTCCACCTTCCCGGCCTAGAGTCCCGGGGGTTGAGTGATAAGAGGGAGCCCCCAGGCCGGGGGCGAGGGTGCCGGGCTTGACTTCAGAAAGCCGAGCGAGGCGGGTGTGTGTGTGTGTGGGGGGGGGTGACATATTGCAAGCTAATCAGAAAGTGCCGTGAAGGACCTGAGCCCTGGCACACTCACCCACCGCAGGCAGGGCCGGCTCACACCAGCACGGGAGACCCGGGCTCCTCTTCCCAAAACTGACTGGGGGTGCGCATGGGGGGCTCGCATCGGGGACGGGGACGGGGGCTCTACCGGCTTCCCCTCAAAAAGGGTAGCGATATAAAAGTTTCCTCCTTGGAAATAGCACATAGAAACTAAGAGATGCAGGCTGGGCTAGGGTCGCCTTTGATATTTTTTTTCTCTTTTCCATGGTGACAGTGGCTGAAGCCAATCCAAACCGCTCCTTGCTTATTCATACACGTATGCACATGCATGTCCGTGCTGGCCTCGTTCTATTTCCCCCTTCTCCCCTCAGCAGGATTGCAGATCTACCTCGGCGAGCAACAGACAGGGTAGCATAAAAGAAAAACAACGCAGTGCAATGTATTGCTTACCAGTTTGGTTCTTGTTTTTCTTAAGACTCTTGCCACAAAGACACTGCAGCATATGCGATCCTTTGCTGAAAATGTTCCAAAGAAACCACATTGATTTGGGCGAAAAGCAATCCAGCAGCTTATACACCCTGAGAAAGAAGAGATCCTTGTGGTTGCATAATAATAAATTGAGACCAGTTCTCCTGAAGAGGGGCACCAGTTTTATCATAGAAAAAATGATTATATTCCGATCTTCTCCCAGTTTTTTTTCCTCACGTGGTATATTTCTTTGAGACTTTTCAACGGATGCTTTTTTTTCAGCCAGGCTGAATGGTTATTCCCCCTAGATCAACACCGGATTGTAACCAAAAGCGTGGAGGGAAAATAAAAGAAATCCCTTTTTTTCAGCATGAAGCCAAACGAAAAGTAAGGTGGCGAAATCCCAGCCGAGGCCAAAACCTCATCAGAGACACCGGCAAAACGCGGAAGAAAGATCCCCAGAGAGAAAACCATAGCCTGGTACTTGACTGCTAGGAGGATGGGTGGATCTGCAGAACAAAAGCCACGGCAGGATCCATCCTACTGAACGACTGCCATTGTGCAGCCCCGCGGCGG
>NW_008825618.1:3236925-3243772 GCF_000699105.1 Pygoscelis adeliae
TTTTGCCCGTCTCGGTCGTGCCGTGGTCTCAAAGAACACGAATGGTCAACGCAGCCGCGAGCTGCATAAATCAACCTGAAAACGGTGTTTCTGGGTGCTGGCCCTGCTGGTGTCATACCTAAAAAGTGTTCTGGTGAGGTTTGGGGGTTGCCCCGGCAGAGGCAAGCGCCGTCCGTTTCACGTTAGGGTGATACCATCCACAGCGGAGTCCTGGGCCATGACCGGGGTTCCCAAGCACCACAAATACCTACAGGGACAATGCTAAAATAACCCCACAAAGCACCTGCTGCACAGCCGAGTTGACAGGTCCACAGGCAGACGGACCACCTCCTGAGCAGCACTGCTCACCCCTCTCCACAGTCCCACCCAGGGGGCACTGCCCTTTCACCAGTCCTCCCCGGCCTCTGCGGGAGGGCTGCACCGACCAAGCCCACAGCCGTTGCACCCATGCGTGGCAGCGGTGGCACTGGAAGAGCTGGAAGCTGATGCCCATGTTCTCCCTCTCCCCTTTAGATGCTCTGCTGGACTGTGTGGATACTGGAAGGCGTTGGAAGTGATGGGACAGAGAGCATGAATAAATGAGGGAAAAGGTGATGAGGGACTCCTAGAAAGGAGCTGAGAAGAAGAGCTTCTCTAGCTGTTCTTCTAGCTGAGAAGAAGAAGGGCTGCTGGGAAAACAGAGGTGACGATAGAAATAGGACACTCAACAGCTCGCTCTCCTCTTCTCTCCTCTTCTCTCCCACTCTGTCTCTCATTGGCAAAGTAAGTCATCTATATCCGCCTTCATCATCATCTTTACCTCTTTGGACAAAGGTTCACTCTTTGACCATTAACTTTTTCCGGTAACAGAGTACAAAACAGAAGCACCAGGACACTGTTTTCACCTATGACGTTTCTATTAATATTTGCATTCATTCAGACGTGGTCAGACGTTGCTGTTTTCTCCTGAAGCCGTGGAAGCCGCCGTTGCTCCAGGAAGTCTAAGACTAAAGTACGAGAAATGCAGAGGTTTGTGTGTGTGCTTTTCCTGCCCTGCCAGGATCTCTGTCTGGTTACCAACTCTTGGGAGTTTCTTTCTTGGGAAACTCTTACAGTAAACATTTGGTCAGCACACCAACAAAAGCGCTGGGAACTGAAAATTTTCCAAAAATTTTAATTTCAGCGAGATTCTGGATTTATACATATAGAAGAACTACTTGGTTGCCAGATCCTCGTCTACCTGATATTTAAACATCATTACCCTGTTTTAGAGAGATGAAGAATGACGCACAGGAATGAAGGGCTATGTTGTGAGAAGTGGCCCATGGAGTTTGCAGAACATTAGGGGGGTGAGGGTAGGTGCCTACCTCTCAGCACCCAAGTTTGCAAAAATAAAAATAAGCAAAACTTGATTGATAATATTTAAGAAAAGTTAGAAAGAGAATGAGGCAAAGGTCAGAGAAGTCGATGCTAAGAAGTGGCTTGGTCCCTTGTCCCATCCCCTTGGCTGTGCTGCCTGTTGAGCTAACGAACTGTCCTTCCTGGTGTGCAGACATTATACGGGCTGCTGGGAAGACAAGCTGGCTCGGCCGCCTTGCAGCCAGCTGGCTGGGAGTTCACAGCAGCCCTAGTGCTATTCATGGTAGCTCATATGTCACGGCTCCCTGCAAACATAAAATTGATCTAGAGTCTTCCCTAAATATCTGAGGTCTGTGTCTATCTTCCCTTGACCACAAGAGCCAACAGTATATAGCTGGGAACAGTCTGTGATCTGTAGAAAACAAAAAGTCATTTACAACCTTTCCACCCAAGTAATTGGTTTATATAGCTCCCTCAGGCTAGCATGTAACTCCCCACTTTCTAAATGAAAGTAAAACTTCTCTTTAGCATCTCACCATCACTCAGATGTCAGGAATTGTGGCTACAGAACCGAAGGGGGCTGGTTCTGATGGTGATATATGATTTAAGGTTTACCGGAATTAGAACAGAAGCAGAAACACCATATCTCAACTGAGAAAACTAACATTCACCTTGCCTGTCTGGTAACTTAATGCCCTTGAAGAGGTCCCCAAAACATGGCAGGCCTGCAGAGAAATACCTCAACAAGAGCAAGAATTTATTCAGAATTCCTCTTTATGCGAAGTCAAAGTCATGGAAAGAATAGCCTTTCAAAAGAGGAGTTGACCTAATGTGGAAAAAACCAGAGGAAGTCTTTTCTTCTCAGGTGAAATATGTGTAACAACCTTAAAAAGTTCAAAACATGTACTTAGACCTATTTAGCCTAAGTATAAATTATCCTTTTCAACACTTGAATTAATTTATAAATGGCCTATCATTAACTGACACTGAACTGGGTGTAAGCATTTTATCACAGTAGGAAGATTCATGAACAAAAATAAATTTCATACTTTACTGCGTACAATGTGCTATCGATCAAATCAAAAAATGGCCCGGACAAAGAGAAGGAAACATTCCCTCAAGGGTTCTTAACTGTCTTAGGACCATGGAATAAGACAACTTTACTTGAAGAGGGATATACGCATAAAAGGTGGGCAGACCTGTGGAAGAAAATGTCATCTACATAGTCCTTATAAGTCAAGAGAACTGAAAAACCAGCAGGTGATATTTGGTTCAGCTCTACCTCCAAGGATTTCAGGTTCCCATTGCAGGGAAAGGGACAAAGCAGCAGCGGAGTATTCTGGTCACTCAAGCTGTACCAAGACGACCTCTGATTAATAGAGACTATTGCAGGTTTGGGAGAGAGGAAGAACATAACAAAATGAAAGGCCCCTTGCTTTTATAGGATGCCACCAAGAGTCCCTGTCTTCTGGATTAGAGAAAAGAAGTCATTATCTAGGGACTCCATGTGGGAGGCCAGGGTGATGGTGGTGGAGGAGCCAAATTCCAGGTAACCCATCCTCATGGGGTGGTGGCATCAGAGGACTCATTTTTATGTGAAGAAAATTAAGAAAAGCCTTGTTCTGGAAGTCCTTTGAGAAGTGAGACAGTTTTCCCAAGATGTCAAAGCACACCTACCATATAAGCAGCTTGTATATTAGTCAGTAAGACTGTGGACTGAATAACCCCCTCAACCCAAAGTTTCGGTATACATTGATTGCAAGAGTAAATTAGATAACGTTAGCTGTTTACACATCAACTGTAAACTCCTTTGTCTTCTAAAATACAGAGCCTGCATAATTCCCATATAGTCTAGAAAATACAAAGACAGTAGCTACCATTTAGTGAGATTAGTGCAGAACAAGACAACTAGATGTCTACCTGTGAACTAGATGGTTATACTCCATTATAGTCCATGAAGATCCGGAACTTGATTTGGCTGCTGAAACTTAGACATCTAGAGCCATCTGAGACTTCCTAGGATGTCTTGCAACATAAGGCATGGCAGATATGATTCTGGATCTATGGGAGGCCCAGGCCTTTATGGAGCTGCAGGTGGAGGCCACACAGTATGTCCTAGAGCATCTCAAAAGGACAGTGATGGCTATCTATGTGTAGGCAACTGTATAGAGCTCCTAAATCCCTATTGATTACATTGGAGCTTAGATACTCAGCTCACGTGTTTACACGTATACAGATAATTCAGTTTAGGCATCTTAACCACCAGTCGTATCCCAAACTAAACGTTTATAACTGTAGACTCTTGCCATCCTTGGAGACAGCTAGTTCTGAAACCCTCTTCATCTCTTCCTCTTCTATCCCGGGGGTAGTGACTAGAGGAATAGATGAGGCTGAACTCTTCATCATACTTCATGGTAGATTTTTTGACTATTCCACAGAAAGAACATCAGAAAGAAGTACCCAAGTACAAAAAGCAATGGAGATAAAGGGATCCAGCCTTTTTGGAAATGTCACCTTGCTCCTAGTGGGAAAGGGAAGAAGGAGGGATTGTCATTCTCCCGCAATTCAGCATATGGGTGCACTCGCCCTGAGGGAATGAAGAGGATGAGTTTGAACATTGGATGATCTTACAAATTAGAACATGCTGATCCACCAGTTCCAGCCCAGTGCCAATTTCTGTGGGAGTATAAGGGTGGCATTTCTTATCTGAGAAAGGAAGGGAGACAATGGGGAATAGATCATATTCTCACAAGCAGGTGTTAGCCAAATTCGTAACTACATATATACAAAAATAAGTTACTGTCATGGTTTAACCCCGGCTGGCAACTAAGCACCACACAGCCACTTGCTCACTCCCCCCCGGTGGGATGGGGGAGAGAATCAGAAGAGTAAAAGTGAGAAAACTTGTGGGTTGAGATAAAGACAGTTTAATAGGTAAAGAAAAAGCCACGCGTGCAAGAAAAGCAAAACAAGGAATTCATTCACTACTTCCCATGGGCAGGCAGGTGTTCAGCCATCTCCAGGAAAGAAGGGCTCCATCACGCATAATGGTTACTTGGGAAGACACAACGCCATCACTCCGAATGTCGCCCCCCTTCCTCCTTCTTCCCCCAGCTTTATATGCTGAACATGATGTCATATGGTGTGGAATACCCCTTTGGTCAGTTGGGTTCAGTTGTTCAAGCTGTGTCCCCTCCCAGCTCTTTGTGCAGCCCCAGCCTACTCGCTGGTGGGGTGAGAAGCAGAAAAGGCCTTGACTCTGTGTCAGCACTGCTCAACAATAGCTAAAACATCCCTGTGTTATCAACACTGTTTCCAGCAGAAATCCAAAACACAGCCCCATACTAGCTACTGTGAAGAAAATTAACTCTACCCCAGCCAAAACCAGCACAGTTACCAAACATCAGGTAAATTTCCCTGTTGTTCCAAGGTGATGAAAGAGCTGCGGGGCCACTCAGGTGAATAATGCCCTAAACTGGTGGTGCACTGGTGCCCTGTACTGGTGATGCCTGGTTGGGTAGCCTGGGTAAAGGTGAACATACACTGAGGTCCTGGGATTGTTTGAGGTTACTAAGGCAAGTGGATATTTTCATGTGCATAAGCAGTGTCCTCCATTATCTGCCTCTATCCCACCAGCCTAGTATCCCATGACGGCATTGCCTGTGTGGGAAAGAAGGAGCTAACTGAATGGGAGAAAAAGGGCCTTGAGCTGCCTGCTCAGCAGGGGCCTAAGGTCCTGATGTTCAGGAGGAGGAATTGTGGGAGGAATCCTACTGTCTCCATACAGTCTAGTAAGATTTCATTAGACAGTAACTGGGAGGTGGGTGGGGTGTGAGTGTGATGCGGACTAAGTGTTACATGAGATAGTCTGACACTCAGAAACCCAGATCAGAAACCCTGGTCTGTTACCTTGTTTTGGACTGGAAGCACAGTGAAATACTTTACAAGGAGGTGTCAAGATCACTTTACTGAACAATTTGTTGTTATTAATGTAGTAATGCCAAAGAGCTTTAGTCCAGGATCAAGACCTCAGCATGCTGGGCCTGGTAAAACGCAGTCAAAGCTGTGCCTGGACTAAATCTATCTTTGCAGGAAAGAATAAAAGACCAACCTTGGAAGAAACAGCCAGATTGGGACAACTCAGATATTGTCCCATGTTAGATAAAATTTAATTCATTCATAGATCTGTAAAAACACGAGATGTTCATAGAAGCACAGGGATGCTCCTGCGTGCCTTAACTGTATGAACATCTGCCCTGATAAATGTGAGGTCTAGTGGCCATAAACAGGTATCAGTCCACTGGGGTATGTATCACCCCTGCTTTTTCCAAGGGAAAAGCTAAATGCCGATGGTCTGGCAGAGCACAGAGTCCCGCAAATGGGTGACATATGATGCGGGAGGAACCTGTGTAGGTTTACATGTGGGATTTGTCTTCAGGAAGCCTATTAAAATTCCCTCCATCAGACTTGGGGCAGACGTACCTGAGTAGGTTGTGATGGCTGTACTTACCTCTGCCTAACCTGCGGCAACCAGATGGCAGTGACCGCCTGTAAGGCACTTGGCGGGGGTTAGAGACAAGTGAGGGATTTACAGATTGAGCTTTTCTGCCTGCAGCCATCTCCTGGCTGTGCTGTTGGGGGCTGCCCCGGTACCAACTCCAGCCGGCTTCAGCACAGAGTCTGGCTCAACTAACTGAAACCTTGGAGAGCAGAGCCCTGGCCACTCCATGACGTACGAGCAGCTGGTTATGGCAGGGGACTGGGCAATATCCCTGTTTAAATTGCAAGGCTAATACTGCAGTGTTTTGCTCTGTGGAAATGCAAGTCAGTCATTGCAGAGACCATAATCTGTAGCAAATCTGAGATAGTTGTTGTCATACAAACGAAACACAGCTATGGGTGCTAGAGCAGAAGGTATTACTTTTTAAACAAACCTGGTCCTGGCACCACTTTCAAATGCAGATTGTGCCTTTTTTCTTTCCCTTCAATAATAGAAGTTTCATAAAGTGCAAGAGCATGTACTATAGGGCAGAGGGTAGTAATTTGAGAAATACAAAAACATTGGAGAGGCAGTTACAGTTAAGATAAAACAAATACATGGCAAGAAATGTCTCAAGGACTTAAGGGCAATGGCATTGAAGAAGCAATTAACTGTGAATCTAAGCAAATATTGCAGATTTTAGGACAGAGGAAAGGCTTAAAAATAGCTTAGCCTAAGTTGTTTAGGTGATACAATGGTTTGGTATCTGTAGTTGCTTGATTTAATTTCAGATATGTGTAATTGCTATGAAGACTGAGTAGTGAAACTTATAGTTCTTAAAGGGCAAAACATTTGTGTTACAGCTCTGTGGCTAAATTAAGAATTGTGACGGTGAAGGACAGCCAAATGCTTCAAGTGGTTTAAGTGGAACAAAATCATTCTGCTTCAGCAGAGCTTCCGAAAAGCTTTTACATTTGTGTCTCAGTTTATATTTATTGTATTTGAAAGATGTGAAGAAGTGAAACTATT
>NW_008825618.1:3243799-3253836 GCF_000699105.1 Pygoscelis adeliae
GATACCATAGTGTTTTGTCACTGACCTGAGCAACAGGAGTAACAAAGTCTCTGAAAGATCCTTAGAATAGAAAACCAGCAAACACTGACGAAAGCATAAGCAAAACATGATACCTTATACTTCATGCTATGATCCAAAAAGGAAGCATAAAATACATGTTGATCTAAATGAGAGTGTAATTGATACAGAAAGCAGAGGCTCAGTTCCTGACGAGATAAAGAGAAGTACCGTGGTGACAAGCTTGAACACGTGTTTGCAGACTGTTTATATTTGCCTTGGCACCATTTGGCAGAGCACCAACTAAAGTGGTGGGCACAAAAGGTGGTGCGGTGGGCTGCCAAGCTATTTAAACAAATCGCAGTGAAATGTGTAGACAATGCAGTACTGTGAACATGAGGACGGATCACCAAAGAACAGCAGAAATCTGTTTGCCATCAAAGCAGAGCAGGGGAATTTGCAAACGTACCTGCTGGACACAGAGGACTTTTTTCCTGAAGTATTTTTATCTGCAGTATTTTCATATCAACACATATGTTCTCTGAAACAATAATCATCATCCACAGGAGGAAATCATAGTCCCGCAAAGGAAGAGAACCCAAACCATTCAAAGCATGAATCAAATACATGTGTTTTCCCTTAGAATAAATTATTGTCCCAGCTTGGCTTGTTGTGTAATGCATCTAACTTAGCCAGCAATATCAAACTGTCATGAGATAAACAGCACCCTTCAAACAGGTAAGTAAGGAATAGTTGGAGATAGAAGTCAACTCACCTTTTTAGTTGCCTGACATAGGAACTTATCTCATTGAAATCGTAGACACTCGGCCACACAAGGCAAGAAGGGAAATCCAGTCTGCCCGACCTGAGTATCTTTATCTTTCCATTGATTATGCAGAGAAGTGAATCCAGTCCATCCACAAAATTAGGCAGTGGCTGAAGTTGTAGACCTGGCAGCGAGAGACTCTCTTTAGGCTACAAAGAGTTATTATCTAATCACTAGACCCTATCATTGCCATTAGCTGTAACAAGTCCAATATAGCAAAGCACACACGGGCCAGGCATTAGATCCCTCCACCTATCTGAAGGTCTTTGAGCCCTACAGTAGATTCAGGCTTTCTCTTTCCAGACATACCCACAAACATGTCAAGCTCAGGAGACAGCTGGGGCAGATTTCTAGCTCTTCCTTTGTTTTTGCTGCCACACTGCAGGGACATGCAGATTGTCCCAAGCTGGGTACAAATGAGAAGCATGTTTAAGTAGCCTGATGGAGAACCATGTGGCTGTATTTCTCAATATGAACTTAAAAGGGATGCAGTCGCCACAGCACTGCCTCTCCAGATGTGAGGGAAGGGAGACCTGTGTGCAGCATAGGCAGATGGATGAAATATCAATGGGCAAAGGAAAATACAGTATTAAACGTAACTGAGCAAGGAGGTAAGGAGCCTTCTCTTTCATTTCCCAGGTCATGACAAAGACTGATCCCTTCAGCAGCAGGGCACATCTACAAATGCAGAACTCTACTGGAGAGCTGCTGGAGGTCCCTCATTCAGGAGAGGGAGACATAGAAATTGTGAATGCTCTGTAAAAATTTGTCATTGCAAGGAAAAAAGGAGTTCTTTTTCTCCCATTCTCAGCACAGTCTCTGACACTGTCCTTCTTGGCATCGGCATAATGAATGATGAGAAATTTCTATGCATGTGTTTTTGTGAGCGTTAGGACAAAAAGTAAAAGAACCATCCACTGAATTTTTTTGCTGGAAGGAGATATTTTCTAATGTTAGGGGCTGCAGCCCAACGAGTACAGATATTTAGGTATTTCCCACTGAAAGCAATACTTTGAGGACTTGAACCAAGGTCAGAATGCTCAGGTCACTGACTGAAGCTTTCTCTCTGTTGTATATTATGTATATGTCAGATGCTATAAAACAACAATTTGTGAATAGCCCAGGTAAATAAGACAAAAAAACCAGTTAAAGGAATTCAAGAGCTTAGTAAGCAGAGACAGTGCCAAGAGTTGTTGGGTTTTTCCACTGGGAGCTCTCTACATGCCGGATTTCATTATCACTAACCATTTCCACAACAGAAGTGATCAAGAAGAACAAAGATACTTATTCTCCTTTTTTTTTTTTCCCCTGACCATAAAAGTAGCCAAGGCTTACCCAAGACGAAACAAATTCAGATCTAGCTTGAGTGCCTTGATAGGAAATTTTGCTGTGCCATTGAGACACAACTGAGATTTGGAAATCTGTCCTCCCAGGTGACCCACTTTTGCTTTTTCTTCCTGTCTAAATAATAAACAATCTTTTCTTGGTAGAGACCACACCAGGAAAACTATCCATGCTTTAACTCCAAAGCCATGCTTTCTACTTCAGAAAACAGTATGTTTTCTATAGGCTCTGGTTCTGAGAGCTTATTAACATATGAGTATTGCTGAAGACAGCTGTAATAGGACTTAATTTTTTTACATCTAGGAATGCAATTATTCTGCAATGGATGTATAAAGCGGCTATTCAAGACTGAATTCAAATTTTGATGCCTGATGATAGTCATAGCGAGTGGATTTCAGCTCCCACTTTAAAAGACCTAAATGTAAGATGTCTACATGTATTTACACATAATCTATATATGACTATGTGTGAGATAGCTGCCTCTGTTCCCAAGGTAGTGAATGAGATTTCCTCAGCACAGTGAATGGACTCTAAAGAAGAGTAGACTCTAGTCCGGAGTTTTCCTGCTCACTTCAAAACAGACACCAGGTCAGCTTTGCATCAGGTCGGCTGAAACCCACCCTTGATTCCACTGACTCTGCTGACTAGCTTTCCATAATAGAGGTTATATTTAAGAGCCTTAATCTGCAAGTTGAATCCAATCCTTTACTACATATGGGTGATATGCCATAGTGAAAACTAGTTGGGTTGATTGCAAAAATTAGCATACTGGCAATAAAATGAATGAAATACTAGGTAGGTCAGACATCTACTGATGAAAAATAACCTGTGTGTGGACATGCTGGTTTATGCACATGCAAGTTATGCTACATTGGTTTAACTTTCTACTATGATCACCACCCACATAAACAGCTTGATCTTCTGAGGTGCTGAGAATTCATACTTTCTGGAGCCAAGAAAAGCTGCAACAGTACATCAAATCTGAAAACTGGGACATTTATTTAGATTGCTATGCGACAATGTTGATTTAAATACCCAGCTTGAAAATGTTGGCCACAGCTTCTTCAGTGAGGAAAGAATGCAGTACCTTGCCATAGCCGGTGCAAGGCTCTTTATCTGGTCCTGTGATTATTATTCATTGTTATGAACAATGAATGCTTCCCATTAGCATCTTTGCTTTTTTCTAGTTTTTCCCCTACAGGTTCTGGCATGGTGTTCTGCTGATTGGCATCAGTGATGGCCCCTCTTTGACGCTTTTGGCATTTCCAGATCTTTTCTCAGTACTGTCATTGTTGAAGGTAGAGATTTGCACCACGCAGAAGTCATGTCCTCCCTTGCCTTTCTCCCGTGCCATCATGTATACAAAGAGTTGGAAATGATTGGATAAGTCGAGACCTCTGATTTATCATTATGTTACATTTATTCTGCTTAGGTGTAAGTGACCATACAAGCAGTGTAAGTGACTACAGAGCAATGGAAAGCAAGGCTTTTCCAAAGGCATTTGCTATCCTCATTTACACTCAGTCTCCCTTACTTGTCACTCTAGTGTATGAAAGTTTTTGATCTCGAAGGAATTTACAGTTGCACTCACTCAAACATTTTGTATAATGCAAGAATAAAGTAGCAAGGCCTATCTATGAATGAGAATTACGTCTCAAGTTCTTTTTTGGCAATATTTTTTTGGAAAAAAAAAGGGTCTAGAATGGATTCTCTTTTGCTATACCAATAAAAAATTAGCAACTCCAATAAAGATGGTGAAGGCAAAATAAACACAATCTTGCCTTAGGATGGAAGGTGCTAAATAAAACACATATAACTTCTTTCTTCAGGTCTTTCTCTTCATATCAATACCTAGTGGATGCTTGTGCTGAACAATGTGTTAATCTAGAATATCTTTCTAAACAACTTTTTTTTTTTTTTACAGAGGAAAAATATTCATTATGAGTTGTTCACATTTTTTTCATGTTTTTCCCCAGCCAAATTATTAGTTTCAGGTCTGATCTGGGCAACTCACCAGCTCTTCAGCTACATTAACACGTTAATTTTTGAGTAGCCACTTGTACTGCACAGAGTTTGCACAGAGATCACCAAAAATATCTCAGTTAAAGGCTTTACTTTGTACTTGGAACATGGGCCTTAGAGGTAACAATCTACTATTTAATAAATTAAAACACATAGTGATGTACTTTTATACTGCAAATGAATGAGAACATATCGTAAATAATAAATTACAAGAGAGACTGACAATGTATCTACCACACATCTTAGATCTTGCATTTGTATTACACTAAATGACTACTCTGTGGCTTGTGTCATGGAAGTGTAGAACAAGGTACATTAAAATGAGGTGTGTTAAAATGAGAGTGCCATTGGAAAACAAAGCCCAAGTTTGTTTCCCGTATGCATTCTTGATAATTTGTAGTAACTGTCAAATCACTGGAGTTGCTATTCATTATTAGAGATACAAGTAAGAGCAGAGGATGGCTTAGAGTAACAGTCTAATCATCCTCTATGGAGGCATCTGAGCCATTCTGCTATTATTTTTTTAAATAAAAAAAAAGACTGCTCAGGGGCAGCGTTTCATTAGTTTTCATTTAAGAGAGAATGCAACAAAGCATTAAAAAACAGAATTAAAGCTATTTGTTTTAACCCTATTTACCCATCTGAAGTCAGATCTAGAGCAGCAAAATCAAGAAATCTAGAAATCAGTTTAATCAAAATTAATATAGGTTCAGATGTTGCAGGAGCTGCAGAAATTTGCTATTAGTTTTTCAGCTAAGGCTCATTTTCACATCGAATTATGGCAAGACAAGGCTTGCAGAAGTCATTTAAGAGAGAATAGGCTACTGATTATATTAATTACTCCTGCCTTCAACAGGTATTAGGTTTCAATGGAGTTCTAGAGAGAATCCAACTCAGGTGGCAGCCGGCAAGAATGAAAATACTGCTGTGGAAAACTAGGCAAAGCAGAAAACAGTTGCGCTCTTCGATAAATAACCTAGGGTCCAGTATCTTTGGAATATATTCCTAATACATTCTGAATCCCATCTCAGGACTGCCTGAATCTGGGCAGGAGGGAACATTTTCCATGCTTTCCCTTCTGTGGTGGTAGAGGCTGGAGGAGCATCTGCTGAGAATGAGACCATAGGAAGTAAGAGACCTGTCTAGATATCTAGACATCTAGGGTCTAGCTATCCCTGGAATGTATTGGACTTACACAGAGAAAAGTAAATAGTCAGCACAGGCTGATTCGATAGTTTCCTATTCTGGTTTATGTTAATCTCTCTTTACATCATTCATAAACTTTCATGGGATCACAGGGTGATGTAGAGAGCTCTACACGTATAGGAAAATTAGATTTTGCTTCATTAATAAGTATCTTCATAAACCCGTTATTACAAAGAAATAAAATGGCATTAGAGCTGATGAGAGACCAATGAGAAAAAAAACAGGCAGAACCCCTGCTGCAGTGTACCATGCCAGCAAGGAGCGCCCGGAGCTGGTATAGGCATACTGCTATTTCTAAATGTGAGTGTTTTGGTTTAGGAATATGAGGGCCCTATTTCTTCCTTGTTAAAACACACTTTGTAAATTAGCTGAGTTAAGCAAGCACAAGAAATATGGTTTGATAACAAGAATGTTTAGATTATCCCTGATCTGGGCATAGAAAAAACCCTCATGTCTCTTTTGATTTCATCTGAAAGAGCCAGGAAGCTAAAAGATGTGTTAGCCAACTGGAAACACCTGAAAATCTTTAATTAAAATAGCTATTAAAATTGTAATTTCTTAATTATTTTTTTTACTATTTAGGCACCAAATCTAATCTCATTGTGTTATTGAGGTTATTTCCACGTTAGCTGCCTCAAGGTACCACAAAATTGGAAGGCTTTAGGGCTTTTCTGCAGTAAGACTGTTTAGCAGGCATTAGCTGCCAAATAGGGCCAAAATATGGAGAGAAGATGAAAAACAGAACAAAACTTGAAGTTCCTCCCTCTCACCACACTCAACGCTAGATGCACTGCTTTTTGTCATTGTCCATCGACAAGAGTAGAAGATAATGTTCCACACAGCATTAAAAAAGGACACTGTCAACCGAGCTTTAATAAATTAAATCAAAACCTAATAAAGCTACTTTCTCAAAAGGGCACCTACCTCTGAGATCATCTCCTCTATATTCTTTCTCATTATTTAAACTAATTTTATCTAATTTAATTTTTTTATTACTTTTCCATTATCTGCTGCTGTGAGACCATTTCTTCCCCCTACACAGATGCAAGCTGCTTGCAAAGATTCCCCTGAGGATGCCTGGAAGTAGGATTGAGATCTCAGGGACCCTTAATGCACACCATGTCACTGTGAGAGCTTTGTGCACCCACATGCACCCACCTATGTCTGTTCGTTGCTTCTTCTCTTCTTTAGCTTCAAGCAGAATGAGGCAAATTGGGAAAAACACTTAAGTCTGATGTTATAATCCTTAACTGCCCTTGCTTAGTTGCTGCATGACATTAGGATGCTTAAAGACCTTACAAAGGGGGTTTGAAACCCCTGCGGCAGAAAGAAGACTTAGTATTTGCATCCTGAGTAGCTGCTCTGTCCACTACCCTATCCTACAGAAAGGCGGCAGCAGCAGTAAGTAAGTTTTAAACGATTGGAGCAAGCCCTGCCCAGCTTCAAAGGGAGACTGAAGGACCCTTCTTTAAGGACATGATCCTGTGAGGAGAAGAGGAAAAGGGGTGGGATATGTATGTCAAGACTGAGACTGAAGATGTGTTTGAGTATTTCCCATCTTGACTTTCACCTCACAACCCTGCACTCAGTAGTTTGACTTTAGAATCATAGAATCATGGAATGGTTTGGGTTGGAAGGGACCTTTAAAGGTCATCTAGTCCAACCCCCCTGCCGTGGGCAGGGACATCTTCAACTAGATCAGGTTGCTCAGAGCCCCGTCCAACCTGACCTTGAATGTTTCCAGGGATGGGGCATCCACCACCTCTCTGGGCAACCTGTGCCAGTGTTTCACCACCTCATTATAAAAAATTTCTTCCTCATATCTAATCTGAATCTACCCTCTTTTAGTTTAAAACTATTACCCCTTGTCCTGTCAAACAGGCCCTGCAAAAAAGTCTGTCCCCATCTTTCTTATGAGCCCCCTTTAAGTATTGAAAGTATTTAGGCATCTTTCTGCGCAGCATGATAATTATTTGGATCCCATTCAGAGATCTGCCCCAATTACCTTCTTCTTTACAACATCTAAGTTTGTTTTTGAATGTGTCCTTAGTATCCTATACCTTTATTCTTATTGACACCATTAAGTCCTCAAGGCCCTCAAACCTCCATGAAGAATCCATTGCTTCCCTTATGTGTTTTTTTTTTAATCAGAGGTGTCCCAAGAAAACACTAAAAATCCTCTTCCCAGACCTACATCATTCCGACCCTAGCACACCAAATAGAGTAAATAGTTCATTTTCCATGGCAGCTTGGCAGTTATTCTGTGTGATCCCCTTAAGTCTTTTGGGTAGGTAGAAAAGGAAAGCTCTTCCTCATATCCATTAGGGGAGTGACTTCTCCAGAGTGATACCTTCTTCTGTTCCTGCTTCTTTCTCAGGGCATCATGAAGGCTGACCGCATGCTTCTGAGACAGGGAGCAGCTTCTTAGATAAATAGTCCTTTCCCTTGCATCTGCGGGGATTCACATCAGAGAAACTACTACTCACCAGTTGCTGTGTGGACCTACACATTTTCTGAGCACTCTGAAAACATTTACAGATTAACTAATCTTAGTAAATAACATTTTCCTACTATCATCTAGCTGAGGTCTGCAACTTAGTCACAGCTGAGATGCTTTAAATTTAAGAAGCCATATTTACAAGGTCTAGGCTTTCATCCTAGAAGAAACATGACTATTGAATTCTCATTTCTCATCTCTTAGACTAGGGCATGATACCGACTAAAGGGACACTCATTTCATATGCAAAGAAATAAATTGGAAATCATTTCTCTCAAACTGAACAGTTCTGGGAACGCAGGTCATATTTTCCGAACATGGTGTTTCAGAGAACATAGGCAGTACTTTGCAGAAAGCTGGCCAGTGCCCCTTGTGATAGCAGTGCTTGTCTCCAGATCTAAACCGCACCAAAGAAAGCTAACTACCCTTTTGACATACTTTCCTAATGATACCTCTTCAGAAATTTTATGTCGTTGCCATAAAGTGCAAGTGCTTTTGAAAATAGCCCCACAGTGGCCCAAACCACGATTCAGATAGCCACACTTCCTAGTTCCACCACTTCCCAGTCCTTACCCATTCCCTTCTGTCTGAGGGTGGCCAGCTGGCTCAAGTAGGCTACACCACTCCTCCTCACCTCTCTCCCAAGGCAGCTGATGCCATTTGTATGTACAGGTGCAATTAAGCAGCTGAGTAGGTCGGTCTGAGTAACTCACTGTGCTCACGCTCACACACACACAACACTCAGCTGCTCATTTCCTCTCCTAGGACAGAAGCTGGTTTGCATGGACCTTGCCTACGCACGCACCTCTTCTTTGTTGTTTCTGCTGCCTTCCTATCTAGTCTTGAGTCTTGAGTTTTGCAGCCATTCCTCTTTTCTGCCTGACTTTCTGCTCAGTTTCCACTTTTAAAGAATCATAGAATCATAGAATCATTAAGGTTGGAAGAGACCTCTGAGATCATCGAGTCCAACCGTCAACCCAACACCACCATGCCCACTAAACCATGTCCCTAAGCGCCTCATCTACACGTCTTTTAAATCGTCTTTTAAACACTTGCAGGGATGGTGACTCAACCACTTCCCTGGGCAGCCTGTTCCAATGTTTAACTACTCTTTCAGTAAAGAAATTTTTCCTTACATCCAATCTAAACCTCCCCTGGCGCAACTTGAGGCCATTTCCTCTCGTCCTTTCGCCAGTTACTTGGGAGAAGAGACCGACACCCACCTCGCTACAACCTCCTTTCAGGTAGTTGTAGAGAGCAATGAGGTCTCCCCTCAGCCTCCTTTTCTCCAGGCTAAACAACCCCAGCTCCCTCAGCCGCTCCTCATAAGGCTTGTTCTCCAGACCCCTCACCAGCCTCGTTGCCCTTCTCTGGACACGTTCCAACATCTCAACATCCTTCTTGTAGTGAGGGGCCCAAAACTGAACACAGTATTCGAGGTGCGGCCGCACCAGTGCTGAGTACAGGGGCATGATCACTTCCCTGCTCCTGCTGGCCACACTATTTCTGATACAGGCCAGGATGCCGTTGGCCTTCTTGGCCACCTGGGCACACTGCCGGCTCATGTTCAGCCGGCTGGCGACCAGCACCCCCAGGTCCTTTTCCGCCAGGCAGCTTTCCAGTCCCTCTTCCCCAAGCCTGTAGTGCTGCATGGGGTTGTTGTGGCCGAAGTGCAGGACCCGGCACTTGGTCTTCTTGAATCTCATACAGTTGGCCTTGGCCCATCGATCCAGCCTGTCCAGGTCCCTCTGCAGAGCCTTCCTACCCTCGAGCAGATCAACACTGCCGCCCAACTTGGTGTCGTCTCCAAACTTACTGAGGGTGCACTCGATCCCCTCATCCAGATCATTGATAAAGATATTAAACAGAACTGGCCCCAATACTGAGCCCTGGGGAACACCGCTCGTGACCGGCCGCCAACTGGATTGAACTCCATTTACCACAACTCTCTGGGCCCGGCCGTCCAGCCAGTTTTTGACCCAGCGCAGAGTACACCTGTCTAAGCCGTGAGCCGCCAGCTTCTCCAGGAGAATGCTGTGGGAGACGGTGTCAAAGGCCTTACTGAAGTCCAGGTAGACCACATGAGATGGTGGTCCATCTGACTGCTCCAGCCTGACTGCTCCTGTGCTGGCTGGGACCCGCATC
>NW_008825618.1:3254203-3267393 GCF_000699105.1 Pygoscelis adeliae
TCCCTGTTTTCCAGCTCAGGGGGCCGAGTACCCTGAGGATAACTGGTCTGCCTGCTAAAGACTGAGGCAAAGAAGGCATTAAGTACCTCAGCCTTTTCCTCATCCTCGGTGACAATGTTCCCCCCCGCACCCAATAAAGGATGGAGATTCTCCTTGGCTCTCTTCTTGTCATTAATGTATTTGTAAAAACTTTTTTTGTTGTTTTTAACAACAGCGGCCAGGTTGCGTTCTAGATTTCACCGCCGTCAGATCAAAAGGGAATGCTTATAAGCTTTCCACTGTTGTTAGCAATGCAGGCCAGATGTGACCACACAGGAACAAGGCTCTGTTATCAGCTTTAGGCTACTGGCAGTTTATAAGACAATTTAATGGCAATATCCAGGAACATCTAAAGAAATCAATGAAACTGAAACAAAATTTGTTGCTGATGGTGCTTGTTTTCCAAGTCAGCTGTGTATACCTAAGAAACATAGCATACGCTCCACCACTTACATTTGCATAGCTGGCAATCACAATTTGCTTGTAAAGTGACAGATGTGGAATGAAACCGTTGAGGAACAATAAAAATTAGAATCCCATGAAACCAGTTGTACATGATGATCACTTGTCAGAACACGGCTATATTTTAACATATGGCCCATAAAAAACGTTAGTCAGTATATTGTAAAATCTAAAAGAATGACATTTTTAATTGCTGATGAAATCGGCTTGCTCCCCAGGCAGTCCAGTTTTGATGACACTATAAAGAAATTAACTGTTTTGTGACAAAAAATAAATAATGCATAGATTATATTTCCAGGAAATACCACAGATGAAAAAGGAAACTTAGAAATATGGTGTGACTTTTAATTATCCATTTTTAAAAATTCATAGTGAGAAGAAGTAGAAATCAAAGTTATCACAAGCCACCATTATAAGTATTAATTCAACTGATTAAAAATTATATAAATAATTTATCCAAGTTTAATAATAGAATAACAGACTAGGTTTGATGAGCTAATAATACAAAGATTTATCTACAGACAGAAACACATTATGCACAGAGTACATAATTCTTCATATTCATAAAAGATCCATTTCTCTTCTTAGGAAAAGACTGTGAGATTTGATCTACAGAAGCATCATATGATGCCCCAATGTGGTTGGTGTAAACCCATCACAGTAGCTATACCAGACATGTTAATTCATATCTCTATCTTATTTTAACCCTGTTACTTTTCAAATAGTCATTTGTACAGCATGACATGGGGTCCAATGCTGCCTTTTTAAAGCATTTTTTCTTATATTAAATGCCATAGAAGCATTTTCTTGTGAAGAAATCATAGCTCATTTTGCATTTCTCTTAACAGCATTTGCTTAACGACTTCACCACTTTGGAGTTACAGCTGGGACTGACTCATAAGATATTTATATAAAGGACTATTTTATCTTGTAGCTAAATTCCCATATACAGACAAACTCTAACCATAGATAGAGCAGGACAAGATTGGTACCAAGCAATGTGGATTTATATTTAGGATTGCTGAAGACTCAATTTTACAAAAAGCTTCTAAAGTGATCTTACTATTTATTCATTTCCTAATAGACTAACCTGAGCTTATTTCTAGGCAGAAAGTGCCTGTGAATCTTGAGGAAAGAAGACCGTTGCTTTTACAGTCCATTTGCTACCTTCTTCTACCCAGAACATGAGGTAGTTACACAGCTGTATTGATTTGTTCCTATCATCCTACCTTCAAGGAGATATTTCAATTATTTCCTAACAGAGCTAACTGAAAAGTGTTGGTGGTTCTTCAGATACACTCTTTGATGAATTTAAAATAATATTTCATTATTTTTCCCTGAAAAACAAAACAAGAGCATTTAATGCTTTGACAAGATGCGTTCTCTTCCCCACATCTACAGTTTTGCCAGTGAGGTAAACAAAAAAAGAGATAAGAGTAATTATAAATAACTCAAATCCCCAAATAGTAGTCAAGACAGCCTAAAAAATGAAAGGTTGAGAACAAAATTTTGTAGTTTTGGGGGAGAGTGGGGAAGGGAAAAAAAAGGGTTTCTACTGAAAAATAGGCTGGAAAATTTGAAAATTCCCTTTCCTCTGATGTGCTGCCAAATCAGGGGACACAGCCAGTATCTGCTAGGAGACCTGCTAGTAGACCTTTCATTACCGAAGTCGTTACTCTTAATAGAGACAGGCTGTTACAATTAGTAGCAGGTAATTATCCATCGACCGCCCCGGCCGCACACTCGCTTTGGGGGCAGATGGCTATGGGGTGGGCCCCTGCTTGCTGTCCTCCAAGGGTCCCGACCCCGTGGGGTGGGTGTGCACCCGCAGCCTTTGCAGGGCAGCAGCCTCCTTCTCTGAGACACCCCACCTGCTGCTGAGGCCAGTGCCCGCTGGCAGCCGTGCTCAAATTTGGCCGACTTGTTGTGTTGTGAGTTTAACAATTCTCGTGGGCTCGGGGGAGGAGTGGTTGACAGAGCTCATCAACTCTGGGGAGAGCCTCACACGCTCCCCCTCAGCTCCACTGCCTGCCTTCGGCCAGCTGTTTTCAGTAACTCTTTCTCCATCCATGTCCATATGTCCCTATCCCGTTCACACAAACCTGCGCATGGGGCTTTTATGACAAACTGGCTTTTACCTTTGACAGGAGGAGAAGGGAGGGAGGAAGGAGCCTCCAAACCTAAAGTCTTAAAATAATAGGTGTATTTTTCTCCCTTGCAAAAATAACTTTTTGCTCTGGGTGTCTGCTTCGTCTTCTTCATTACTGAGTTACTGTGGAAAATGTTGCTTTATAAAAGCCTCAGATCAATATGATAGATATGTGCTTATGTTGCCAATAGTTGATAAGACTTAGAGAAAGCCAGCTGATAAACTTGAAGATAGCACATCACTACAAAGTGGAGATCAGCTGTCCCTGCAGGGTAAATTAGCTACCTCTGTTAGTAGCTAAAACTCAGGGGTTACGTTAAAGCTTTCACTATATTACATGTATTATGCTCTCCTCCACCCTGGTGTCATAACCAATTCATACATATTGGCAACTTCTTGACGTGGCTGACCGCAAAATTACATCTGTTCAGCTATTTCTTGCAACTCGGAAAGGCAGCAGTCTCAATCACATGACGTATCTGAGTTATTTCCAGGAAAAGAGGATGGAAAGTGTATCAAAATGACAGAACTCGCACTCAAAAATCCCTGGATGACAGTGTCTAAGGTAAGAAACCCCATGCCTGTCCTTTTTCACCTGGTAGTCTATAACCTTTTCACCTTAGAAGAAAGGGTGGAAATTTTCTTCCCTACTTAGTATACCAGAACCAGTTTGTTAGGAGATTTTCCTGGGAAAGATGGAGACAAACTTCCCTGGGTCTATGAGGGTGCACAACCGAGACTGTCCTGCTCTGAAGCAAGCATTTTCATCACTCTGTTAATATCTACATGATAGGAAAGTGGGACACCATGGTTATCATTTTCTTTTTTAAAAAGAGATGGTCATGCTTTATTAGGTCCATATCTTCAAAGTGGCCTATTCGGAGTGGATTCTGAATAAACAAAGTCATCTAGCATTTAAGTCTCTGTGCAACTAATGAAGAAAGATAAACGTCTGACTTAGTGAGGCTGCACCTCCCTTCCAGTATCTGCAGAGACATCTACCCTGCTCCATTAACTTTAAAGGAAACATAGGCACTTTCTTTTCCCCTGCCAGGTCCAAATACCTAAAATTTCTGCAGATTTTTGCTCATCAGTTAGACACACCGCGTTTTGCTTGCACAGACTCCCCTTCCACAGGACTTCTTATAATAAGTAATTTAAAACTGCTCGTGTAAAACAACTGTGTGTCACATAACATGGTATATATGTTTGGTACGTTCAGGATACATTGAAATGATCAGCTGACTTCCAAGGGATCAAGGAACCAACCTGACTTTCCACTCCTTGTACTTTCTTTGGTTGTCTGTACAGCACAAAGTGAATGTAAAACACCATTTACCGGACTTCTTAGCTTTTTTTAAGCCAATACTCAAAGAATTATAAGTGTCTGTGACACGGCAATATTTTATTCTGTGTTTGTACCCTGTCTAGCTCGAAGGAGTCTTGGGCAGGGAGTGGAATTCTGGGATTCTATGACTAATGTGATTGTATATGAGGGAGCTTTTTTTCATCTCAAAATGTCTTTTTTTTTTCCCCTGCCTGCAAAGTCTATTCCAAGAGGATTTTAATAAGAGCTTGGAGCCAGATT
The DNA here is from genome assembly GCF_000699105.1 of Pygoscelis adeliae. NCBI lineage: Eukaryota > Metazoa > Chordata > Aves > Sphenisciformes > Spheniscidae > Pygoscelis > Pygoscelis adeliae. The sequence goes on from NW_008825618.1 coordinate 3,258,442, forward strand.
TTGAAGGTGTGACCAAAAGCAAGTGGTGGGACTTTGGTCTTGTGGAAAAAGTGATGGCAAGCAATGCCCCAAGGTGAGGGTGTGGATCATCCAGGTAGAACAGGTCCTGGGAGAGGTGAATCTGAGGTGTTGGACAACTATGCTAGCTCTGGGGAGAAGTGGTAAAGCAGACCTCATTACTGATTGTTTCATTTTCTGATACAGATGTGCTAAAACTGGTGGACACCTCTCCCTTGTGTGAGAAGGACTGTTCCTCTGTTTGCTTGCACCTTCTCCATTTGTCTTTGCCTTCTGAATGTATTTATAGCCTTTGGAAGCTCCTTATCTTGGAGCCATGGGGACAGGCACTCAGACCCTATCAGCTACTGGGCTCCTTTTGCTTTTGCCCCATGAGATGCAATACTTTTCTGCTGGCGATAGCTACCAGCCTAAACCCCTAGGCTCTGGATGGAGGCACCAGCTCCCAGTTCTGGAGGATTATCTGTGGTCTTGTCCTAAATGCTGCCTTCCAGACGTTGCAGAAGTTGCGTGTGGCTCAGTGCACCAGCTCTCTGCTCCTGGCTGAGAGACCCACAGTCTCCCCTGCGGGGAAGGAGAGAGGAACCAGGGCAGGCAGAGGCGGGCTGCCCGTCCATGCTGGCAGGGTGCACACATTGTAGCAGAGACTGGAAAGAGCTGGGGGTAAGAAGGGCCCAAAAGACCCTCAGTAAGCAGAAAGATTTGGGGTAACAAATGACATTGACGACTGAATTTGATGCTGTATTCATGAGGGAGATCATTAAGAGAAGTGGTGATTTCATCTTTTCATGGAGTATGTCATCTTCAGAGGCCAGAGATGACTGTTAAATTACTTAAACTGACTTCGCATGTATTAAAGGCATGTAAATGTCACCCACACATTCCTGTACTGAACACAATGACTTTAATGAGACTTAAATATTTCAATCCTCAGGCAACTAAACCCTTTTGTACCACAGAGAGGGAACAGACAAGACTGAGGCATCAGTCTACAGTGAAGGGGACCTACTACAACAGAAAGGACCTGTTTTCCTTTTACTTAAATTGCAAAAAGTGTCATGAGTCCTTCCAGTATAGAGATATTTTTCATCCCAGAAACATTTCTTTATCATCCCAGATTTGATGTTCAATTGGACTTTGAGGAACTGTCAACCATTAGTCAACTGACAGCACCCACCTGTTTCATCTCAGAGTACCAGTCCCTCTGCTTCCTGCATCCAGCTCCAGTCAAAGTCTGATGCTTTAGAATAAGATAGAAAAATGGAGAAAAAAAAATAGCCAGTTGTTCTTCTTATTCAAGTGAGGAGCCTTGGGAACAGATTACAGTCATTTACTGAGGGCTGACCTTATTGCGGTCTACAAGGTGGGCACCGAAGGGGGAGGTGCTGATGTCTCTCTGGTGATCAGCGATAAGACACAATGGAATGGAATGAAGCTGCATCAGGGGAAGTTCAGATTGGAGATTAGGAAAAGGTTCTTCACCGAGAAGCTGGTCAGTCACTGGAACAGGCCTCCCGGGGAAGTGGTCACAGCACCAAGCCTGTCAGAGTTCAAGGAGCATCTGGACGACACTCTTAGTCATATGGTTTAGTTTTAGGTAGTCTTGCGAGGAGCAGGGAGTTGGACTCAATGATCCTTATGGGTACCTTCCAACATGAGATATTCTATGATTCTATGACTCTATGGCTGCAGAGCTGCCAGTTCTGTGGGATTATGCAGGCAAAACTGTTGAACCTTCCTTCCCCTAGGGATGTGTGGATGAAAGTGGATGATAGAGAGGTATTTGGAGCCACAAGATCCAAGGCAAGAAGGAACACAACCACCTAGGCTTACTTAGGTACCTGCCTATGCAGCCTTCAAGCTCTCAGAAGCTGGATCAAATCCTATCTTTAGGACGGCAACTGACGTCACCTTCCAATTATAGTGACTGCACCACCCTCCAAAATCGGTGTTAATTTATCATCCTCCCTGTTAGAAAACTGCATCATATGTCAAGGTGAATTTGCCTGACTTCTGCTCATTGGATCTGGTTGTCTCGTGTTATATAAGACTAAAAGGCTTTCTTTCCTAAAAGCCAGAACTACACACTTTTAGATCCTTTTTTCCCCTACATGTATGAGTAGCTACACAAGATTTTATCTCAGCCTCCCTTTTATAAGCTGAATAGGACCAGCTTCTCATCTTAAGAGTTATTTTTAGCGATTTCATTTTATGACTCTTCCTCTTGAAGTGAGGATAGCAGAGCCGCTATGGCAGTCCAGCATATTACAGTAGCACAGCATATTACTGCAGCACAGTAGTACAGCTATTGCAGAAGTAGAATTATTACAGTGGTGTGTTGCTCCTATGTGCAAAGGCAATATTGTATCCCCCCTTTTCACTTTGATACTCCCTCTTTTTTCCTTGATCAAGGAGGAACATCACCCTTGATCAAGGGTGATGCTGATAACTCTAAAGGACAGTGTAACACTGAAGGCTGACAGTAAGGTGATGAAGATGGCCATTGAGTAAGCAAAAAACAAAAAAAACTTAGTTTCTGAATTCTGGAAAAAATTTCTTGAAAATATTTCTGGGGGGAAAAAAAGAGAAATTCCATTTTTAGCCGTTATGAAAGTGGAGAACTAGAATGTTTGTATATTATATTTTAAAAAGAAACAGGAATGCTCTACTTGACTGATACATGTCTTGCCATTATGGACCTGTTACCACTTCACTAACAAGAAATTACAACATTTTAAAATTCAAGGGCAGGACAAGAAGAAAAGCAAACAGAGAAGAAATATCCTGACTACCTCACCTTTCTTCTCAGGGTGAGACTCAAATCCAAAAGGAAGAAAAAAGCTGAATACATGCCACATTTGATAGCAAACAGTTGGCCAGCGGTAGTTCTAAAAACACATTTGAAACCTGTGAGGTGCACTTACTTACAGGAAAAGGTGTTTAACTCCCTGATTAAGTAGGTAGCTTCAAATTTAGATGCAAGGTTCAAAAAAGTTCTGATGTGTGCAAAATATATCACTTCAAAATGGTTTGGAGACCATTAAGAATATTAGATTCATGTTGTTCATAGAGGTATTTCTCAAGAGAATTTTTGAAAATATAGTTTTATTAATAACCAGTTATATCAGAATAGAGTAAATTATTTTAAAATGTATGTAGTGACGAAAGCAAACTTATTTGGAGCTATCTGATAAAATGGATGTATCTTACACTCAGGGAAAACAAAAAAGTAATTGGACATTATTACTCCAGGGAAAAAAAAAAATCAAAGAGAACCATTTATGATAGATATTTCAGAATATATTTATCATCCCTTAATGGACGCCTATTTGAACTGTAAAGAACATGTCTCTCTTCTTCAATCATCAGCAACAGCTAAGTGAAAGGAATATTTCTGGATTAAAAAAATTATATTACACTGACAGTAAAATAGCCATATAAACAGTTTACAACAATTTCAGATTGCAGTACAATATGTTGGCCTAAGTAGATCATGAAAATTGTTCATTTATGCTTGCAAATTGAATAACTGAATATTCACTGAAGAGGAAAGTTTCATCAGATACAAATGCTAGTTAGACACATGATTTCCACCATCTCCCTATGGAAGTTAGGTCCTTAACTGAGTTTTGCACATTTAAAAGTCTTTCCTGCAATCATCTGATCTAAAAACCACAATTACTTTTTTTTTTTTTTCCTTTTAGAAAAAGCCATATTCTTTCTACCAAATCATCAGTGGGGGGTGTAGCTCCCCAGGATTTTTGGTTTCTGCTGATGTTTTCAGTCCTGAAGGATGGATACCTACCAGGAAGCTCTCAGAATGGAAACTTAGCATCTTGAAAGGATCTGATCTCTGAAACCAAATAAAAGCCAAACAAATTAAAATGATAGAGTTGCCTCTACCATCTAAATTTGGAGCTGAGGTGTTATAAGTGTATTCTGGCTTTATTTGAGGAGGTACAAGCAGAAGTTATATAATCACAGAATGACAGAATGTTTTGGGTTGGAAGAGACCTTCAAAGATCATCCAGTCCACCCCCGCTGCCATAGGCAGGGACATCTTTCACTAGATCAGGTTGCTCAAAGCCCCATCCAACCTGACCTTGAGCACTTCCAATGATGGGGCATCCACAACTTCTCTGGGAAAGTCTAGGGAATAGAGTAACCCAGGTAATTAATATTGTGGAGAAGGTATCTAGCTGAGGGTTGAAACACCGGTCAGAGTTGGTTGTGACTAAGCTGGACCTGGATGACACGTGGGATTGCTCAGGAACACAGTTCCTCTGACTTCGACTTCAGTGTTCTGAGCTTATTGAGTATCCCCCTTAAAATAAAGGTTTTCCCTTTGAAAGTTTCTAGTCCGTATAGCACAATTATTCTTAATTTTTTCTGTTTTGCCCTCCCCACCTGTCACAGGCTCTGTCAACCTCCTGATGCTACAGCCATTCACATAAATTGAATTCCTTATTATTATGTAGAAAGCTAAATACTGGTGGAGATTTGGGTCACATAATTAAATATATTTACTCTTATGACAAATCATAACACCATTCAGCCCCACGTTTTTCCACCCACACGAGTTTTGTGCATTTCTGCTTCAGAGGAACTAAATTCATTTTTCTTCATGGTCACTTGGATAAGCAGCAAAAAGAGGTATCACAACAGCCTGTGTTTTAGCCATGGAGACAATCTCCTGTGATATCAGCAAATCTGACAAGCCCGACCCCGAAGGTTACCCCTGTCCCAGCAGACCCTGGAGAAGGTCGATGTGCTATCTTTGGCCTTCAGCTAGTGCCAGGGAGACAAGCTACACTTACTGTTTACTAATCTGGTATCCTACACAAGAAAAGATAGGTCAGAAACTCCACTTTTTTCTCTCTGTGCTCTATTCTTGTCTCGCAGGAGAATGCCGTTCTCTTCTTTGTCTTCTCCTCACTTTTGTGCAGGGGCTTCTCTGTCTCTCAGCAAGTTCTGACATAGCAGGGACCTTTATGAGAGCAACTGAAAATAAATATGTTCAGTCTTCCCTGAGCTGCAAAAAATTTTCCTCTTATTGATCTATCTGGAAATCACAAGACCATGTAGAATTAACTTTTACTTTTTAAATGATTAAAAGAAATACTTGTGTGCAACGGTTCCTTTAGAAAAGGTTGAGCTCAGATGTAAATCCAGAAAGCCTTTAATTCCTTCAGCTACTGGTTCAAACCTGCCTTCCCTCTGGTCTTCTTCAGGGATTATCTTTCCTCTGAGGAAACGTGTGTGTAAGTGAAGGAATCTGCCCTGACTGCTTCCAGCTTCTTGCTTTTCCTTTCAGTGCAGGATCTCCATTCCTGACCCTCTGTCTCTGCTCAAAAATCTTTTTCCTTGAGCAGTTTTCCAGATTCTTTCTGAAAACTGAGTTTGTTTCTGATACAGGCTGCTGTGCCATATGGACACCAGGCAATGTGCAGAGCAGCTATGTTTCTAAGAGCCTAAAGGTATTGTGGCTTGGCTTATGCTGGTAAATCATCTTTTAGGTAATGTCTAGGATTTGCTTGGGGAAAACAGTATGTACAGTCCCAAAAGATGAAACTCATGTGCCATTTGCTCCTCTGCTACCAGTGCTGATATGCAATTTAAGAAGTAACAGGCCACAGAACCTTTGGGTCCATTCGGGGAGGTTTTGGACCTCTTCAGCCCTTCACCAACTTCCAAGGAGTGAGTGACAATTGATACTGATAAAACAAGGTGATGGTGCTGTTGCAAGAAGTCTCATTTGATCACGTGGATTTTCCATTTTTGATGCAGGACCCTGGGCTTGAGTTGACTGACGCTGGTAAGTGTTGAGAATTGCCAGGTGTCACTGCAGCTGGGCACCGTTTGATCCCTTCCATTCTTAACTTCTCTGACAGCCAGTTCAGCAAGCATCAACAAGATGTAAAACACGTTGCAACAAAATTGTGAATATTTTCATAGTTACATGTCTTTCTATATTTAAACAGTATTTGAACTGGAAAAAAAATCCATTTAAGAAGACTGAGCTTAAACAAAATACAATGAAGAAGTTATAAACGGCTTAAATGAAACCGTGCTTATGTGAAACTAATGGCATTCATAAACAGTATAAAATCACGTTTTCTAATGAATGAATGAATTTTGATTGCTTCACAGTTTTTGCCTTTGCACTCAATGTGTGTGTGCACGTGTGTGTGTGCATTTGGGAATGAGACCATCCTCCCCGTTGTGGTTACTTGCAGGAGCACCAAATCCTTCCTTTCCATGAGTTTAACAGAAGTGACAAACTGATTGTCACATCACCTTCACAAGGTGGATGGTGGGGAGGAGAAAGCAAACTATAACAACACAGTTTAGTGTTTTGTTTTATTTTACTTATTAAAACTACATTTCCTGCTTCATGGACCCCCTTTCGCCACGGGAGGAGGGGAAAAAGTAACTGATTCACAATTTTCAAATGTGATTATCTTCTGCCTCTAGTGGAATTAACACAGCAAGTTGGGTCTTCCAGCCACTGTGACTAACAATAATTCTTTTCTAATGCATTCTTATATTGAGTATTCATTCACTCTCCTTTTGTTTATTCTTTGAAAAATAAACTAACCCTGCAAATGTTTCAGCCAGTTTGATATTGATGTTGGGTCAGGCTTCAGGTTTTGTTATTTATCATTTGTTCAGTGAAATGGAACTTTTTAAAGACAGTTAATAAATCACTTTGTCAGCTAAAAAGTGAACTACCGGGAAAAGAATGGAAGTGGTAAAAAGACTTTTAAAAATATCTTATACATATTCTGTGACTTTCTGTGAAAACTGCGGAGGGAACATTTTCAGTCAGTCTCCTTCAATCCGTTCCTGCTTGTCCTCTGAAACTTTTTATGCGGCTGCAGGATCTAGCATGAAATATATGTGCACATGCTAAGCTGAAAGATAAATGTGGCTCTTCGTTCTTGCTGGTCCCTCTGGATAAACCCAGTACATTGTAATAGAAATACCTGCAGGACCTGCAGTTCACCTCTACAGGCTAATGTGAAAAGATGTATATATCTGGAACTACCAGAACCAACATGGCATTTCTAACAATAGACCAACACCAACAATTAATGAGTGAAATTGCCAGTGAGGTAATTAAATGGCCATTTCACTTGAACATTTGTCTAAATGCCAGAAAGTTCAAAGCATTAAGTTACAGGATTTGTGTAGCATGAAGAGAGAGAGTGTCCCTGGGATGGGCACGCAGAGCTCATCTGGGCATGTGGGCTGATGATAGGATGCCACCAGGGAGCAGGCCGGGACCCCCGAGCTCAGAGGTACGCCTGCATCTTCTTGTCTGGGCACACGCATGTTGTTACAAGGTCAATTCTGAGGATTTCTACACTAGCAAAGCCTGAACTGAATCTTTGCTTAAAGCTTAAATATGGACTCCAGTCCCTAGTCTAGCCCAGGTGGGAATTTGATTGCTATTGCTCGATTTCTGCTAACAATGTAATCATATAGTGACATAACTGTTATCATGAAAGCCTTGAAAACTTCGTCCTAAATTTGCATCTCTTCTTCATGGAAAAGACCCCCGTCTGTGAGAAGAAGTGGTTCAGTATGAATTCAATATTATTGGTTAAATTTCCTTATATGACCCAAAAAATGCAAATTTAACAGATGCAAATATTTCAGAAGGAGCCTGGAATGTCTTTCATGACTGTTATTAATGTAAGTAATTACATCCTGCAGCAAAGCCAATTTATTCAACACTTACTGTATTAGACAACAGGCATCTTCTGTGTGTGATGGCAGGTAACAAGCATAGCACCTTTAGTAATCAATTTTTTTACATCAGTGACTCTTTTGGAACATGTGATTGAGTGTGCAATATTCATGTCACCATTTTCAGCAATTTTACCCAAAGCCTGGTGATTGTTATTTTGTAACAGTTGAAAAAGCAGTTCCACTTTACTGGAATTTGCCATCGGACTGCTTTGACAATTACAGGATGTCCAACACAGGCAGGACAAAGACAGGACAAAATTAGAACTGCTGCCCTTTTTGGGTACAGTGTTCTTCTTTCAGTTGCGCTGTCATCAATGTTGTATTTCGATGACTTCATAAAGCCAAAACTGCACATTTAACACCTAAAGGAGGGATGAAATACAGAGCCAACATGAGGAACTTGCTAAGGTTTTATCAATGCACTCTTGACTGATGTATTAGAGCAGGGTAACTCCGCTTATTTCTGTTATTTCAAGAAGCTATTTCTAATCACGTCAAGCAGTGAATGAAGTGTGGTGCCTAAAGACATCCCAGCAGAGGTGTGTGTGCTTCATCCCTTTGAGGAAAGTACTGGAGAAGAACATAGATGCTCACAGTCTAATTCTCATTTACAATAAGGCCCTCTCACACTGACCTAGCTGTTGATACACGGGCTTTAGATCATGACAAAGGTACAGCTGCACTTATTATTATTTATACTCTGTCATACCATGAAAATGGAATTTCCAGATCCTTGCCCTGATGGGCCAATGAGGCCAAAGAGTGTTCACCTCGCTTGTGTGACTAGCCTCATCATCTCTACACAGCTTCATCCCATGAGTAAAGGGAAAGAATGGGTTTTAAATTCCACTGAACTCAATATAAAGAACTCTGTAGAGGATGAAAAGCTAAGGCCCTGATCCTACAAACATTTTCTTGTTTGGGGCATTTTACTTCATTTGTCCCATTGTATTCCTCATCTTCCACACCAGCTTCTTCTTAGGGTTTCGCCACACGTTGATCTTATGGCGAGCAGGATGAACCCCCCATAATCCAAGAAGAAGCAGTCAATGACCTGCTACGCCACCTGGATGCTCACAAGTCTATGGGGCCGGATGGGATCCACCCGAGGGTGCTGAGAGAGCTGGCAGAGGAGCTAGCCAAGCTGCTCTCCATCATCTATCAGCAGTCCTGGTTAAC
>NW_008825618.1:3268783-3279454 GCF_000699105.1 Pygoscelis adeliae
AATAGATAAAGCCCAGTTTAGTGGGCATGGTGGTGTTGGGTTGACGGTTGGACTCAATGACCTTAGAGGTCTCTTCCAACCTTAATGATTCTATGATTCTATGATCTCTCATGGGAAGTGCAGCATCCCTGCTAGGACCTTGGTTTTGAGGCTGCTCAACACAAGCCCGGCTCTCACATCCTCACATACAATGAGCCTCGAGGTCTTACACACATCTAGTTTTGTCTTTCTCAGAAGTCCTTGGAAGTGAAGAGTAATGAGCAATCCTGCTCACTTATATAACCGTATGGTCTTATTCTCCATATTTTATTCTTTCTCTCCATGTTCCCTCCAGTCTGGTACCAATGAGGTTCATTGACTTGTTATGTCAAGTTAGCATGGAAGCTCTTCCAAGCACATGTGCCACCTTTTGTGCTTGTATAACATCTGACTCCAGCGTGCCCAGTGCAATGGATCTGAAATCCATATTAGGGCTACTCATATGTGCCGCTGCATTACAGATAGTAACAGTATTAGCAGTAGTCATAAGAACATATGATTAGTGCTGCATTTTTGTTTGTATAACTATGAACTACACAACTGTGGTTTTTTCTATGAAAAAAAGCCCTGTGATTTCAGCAGCAGTATAGGCCAAATTCTTGAGCAGGTAGTACAAGAGCAAATTCACCCCAGAGTCCTGATCATCCAGCAAACCTTTTGCTTTTGATTCCCATGACATGATTCCTTTGTGAGGATATGAATTCACAGAATACTTATTTTCAAGGAATAGCTCCTTTTAATGGGGTGCAGGTTGATGTGAAAATATAATAATACATTATGCAAACACAAAGCCTCAGTTAAGTTTTCAAGAGCACTTTACAGCCTTGATTTCAGTTGCTTCAGTTCATTCCAGTTTTCTTGAAGCTATGTATTCCCCAGAATGCTTCCTCCAACCAAAGAAGTAAGAATAAAAACATTTCCATTTGGCATTAGTTATTCTATTTCTTTTCAGAAAAGAGCAGCAGTCTTGGTAGTGTTCATGCTCTGCTATTAAGGGCTAAGAAACCTTTTCCTTAATTGTATTTTTTCAGACAATGCCTTCATTTCACATTTCCCAAGGCAGATAATGCCATATTGCAAGACATCAAATCCTGGCACACCAGCCACACACCTCATTATCCTAGGTCATGGGATGGAATACAACGAACCTGGTATAAATGGATGTCATGAAGCACAAGGTAGGATGTCAAGAATGAGTCCTTGACACGCAGTACTTTTCTGCAAAGCGTAGCGTGGTGAAAGAGCACCTCCTCTTAACTCTCCAGCACCTAAAGGCAACAAACTGAAAGTATGTGCAAAAGCATAAAGAACTCCAGACCTTGCTAACTTGCTCCTTTTTAAAATCTTCTAAATAGAGGTGATTACCTAGTTAAAGTTGCAAGCAGAAATGCTTGAATATAATAGGATCCCAGACAATAGGAGTCTCTTCCTGCTTCTCATCACTCAGGATCCAGGCCATTCAGCTTTGAGAGACAGGATCTCTCTCCCTTTGGAAACCACCAAAGACAATGACGCATCTTAATTGTCTATACGGGAAAATGTGGCCCTTACTTCAGAAGGATTGCTTTGTTAGGCACCTAAAATGTATGTACAAGCAAACTGCTAAATTAGGCAGACTTGATACAATCCTCTCTTTTATTTCTTGTGTTGGAAGTATATTCGGCTTATTCATGACTGATTTATTTTATGTATAGAAATAGTTTACAGGTGAAAAAAATAAATACAACCTCTAAAAAATGATTTTTACTATGTAAGAACAGAACCGGATGATTCTAGTAAACTAATCAAGATATCTGCATCAAACATTTATAAAAACTGTAGCTAAAACTTCCTGCAATCTGAGTGAAAGCAGGAATTAATTTTGCAACCAGAATCCATTTTAAGCACTTACACATCCTGTAGCCATTAGGGGCAGGGTACGCGTAACAGGGGGACTGAACGGTAATAAATGAAAATAGCTCATTCTTTGGGAAAAAGAAAAGCTGTCAGCTTTCCCAGGAAAAAAAAAGAAGAAGCAGGGCTCCTCCATCTCATGTAATATTCATCAGCCTTTCATCACCTCTGGCATTCTTGGGGCATATTTCTATGGTGTTGTCTCCAGACTTGAAATGCATTGTAATATTTTGATGGCATGTATAGTGTTCTGAATCCTGTAAGTAGCATTCGTTCTCTCAAGGTGGTGCGGCTTGGAGGCAGGAGGGTTTGCTATTTGTAACAACAAAATCGAGGAAGAAAAGGATCACTCAGAGCAGACTACTCTAAGTGTAAAAGTATTTTGTGCAAGAACTCCCCACATCATGCCGTTTCAGCTTGAATGGGCCTATATTTTTTAAGCTGTTTCACTGAAGCCTGAAGTACACAAATGGAAGCAAATTTTAAAACACTTTTGCTTTCCGGGATTTTTTGTAGCTATTACATGAATTATTTAAATCTGTTAGATAAAATGGAGGAGAACGAAGAGGATTCACTTGCTGTTTAGTGCTCTCCATTGAAGGGAGTTGAAAGCCCCTCCCAAAACAAAAGTGCAGTCCTTTTGCAGACGTGTGACAGGCAAGTGTAAAGCTCAGTAAGTGCTGCAGTTACGTGCCCATTTGCACACTGTTTTGTCCTGAAACAAAAACATTTGATCTGCAGTTCTCGGCTTTAAGCCTGCTTCATCTTGCAAGGCCAGAATCCATGCAGCCAGCGATGCTCTGGCAAAACATCGTACATACTCTGGTGCCATCTTCCCCTCCTCCCCGGCACGGGAGAAGGGCATTTGCCTTGTGCCTTCTTCCAGGCTCCTTGCTGGGGGCCGACCGGTGGTTGGAGGAGCTGTGAGAGCATCCCTGAGCACTAGCAGGCTCCTGAGCTGCGCGCAGTGCTCTCTACGTGCAGCACTGAGTCAGGCACTTTGGGATTACGAAGTATTATATCAATAGAAGAGGACTGTGTGCACACAGTATGAGTCTGTCTGTCTTCCCTAAAATTTACTGGTGTGACTCATGACTGGCTTTCTCTGTGCCGTTAATGGGATAATTGAAATACTTTTCCAGTGGTCAATTTAACATGGTTTATACCCAACAGTGAGATGACAGGAATGGCAATTATACTCCCATGCACATTCTGTAATTTTTAAGCTCCATGGCCTGGGCAGAATATATGCTTGTTTTCTAAAGGTATGGCAGTTTGTGGGTGCGCACCACCACGCTGCACTCTCCCCATGGCTCACAAAGGATTTCGGTGAGCTGTAGGCTGTGGCTGGAATGGGATCAAGTCTGCCTTTGTGTTGGTCAAGCCAAGATGTCAGAGAGGTAAGGTAAGGAAAGCAAAGAAACAGAGCAGAGTAAGTGACATGAAGGGACGTATGGAAAGGAAATGTTATTAATGACAAAGCAAGAGAAAAACACTTAGCAAAGACAAACTGCAGGATGATACTTGATGGATAGCTGAAAGAGAGCTGAACCTGAGCTGAGGGATAAGTGAGGAAGACAGACAGATGAAGTGAGAGACAGTGAAGTCAACTACTTGGGCTGGTGCAGAGGAGGGATGAGGGAGCGTTGTGAAGCATGTGCTGTACGGGAATGAGAGGCTGAAGGTGTCCTGCTGCCTTCCCTTTCATTATATGATAGTACTTGCTGGTTGCAGAGGAGCAGCCTCGCAGAAGATGCAAACAAGTCCTCGCTCCAGAACTGGCCAGCTCCAGGCAGACCTACAGGCGTTTTGCACAGCAGAACAGTGTTTGTTGTCTTTGTGAGACGTCTCAGCAGCCAAATCTGTGGTGGTGTCAACACACTCGGGGGTCGGTCAGCCTTGTCACACAGGCGATGCCTCTGATGACTGAGCTGTTGCTCTAGGTCCCTGCTAAGAAAGCAAAAGTTGCAAGCTGTCGCACTGATCGCCTGAAGAGTAACTCTTTGTCATTTAGGGAACAACCTCAGTTTCTGCAGCAGGGGCATGTTTGTGACACCATTTAAGACTGAAAAAGTTTAGAAGAAACATCTTTCAAGGGTGAATTCCCTCCCCGGGGCTAAGTGACTGTTTAAGTTACAAATGTTGCAGTCTATAAAGTACTATTCTGATGTAACACAGTTGGTGCAAGACTGCAGAATGGGGGACTTGAATTGGACCTGATTCATTTGGGTTGCTGGCAAAAGGATCAGGTCTGGGCTTCCCTTTTTCTGCAGTTTTTCAACATTGCCCAGTGCAATGACACACACATGGACTTGAGACTCCTCTCAAGACTGTTATTTGGGTGCAGAAAATGGTAGTCTACGCTAGTGGAGTGTTGTGCTGGTACGGCCATACAGCTTTGGTTTGCATGTGAGTCCATTCAGACCCGGACCCAGACTCTGTGCGAGAGAGCTCTGTGCTCTGTGCAACAAACTTTCCTTGACTCCCAAAATTTCCTCCTGCATCAGCAAGATTCACACAAAGCATGGATGTTAATGGGAGCTTTATACAGGGGCTTTGCTGGGTGAAGGACTTCGCCCAGTGACGTTATGACAGCTTCCTGGTTACATATTAAAATGAGGACAGAGGACTTTTTATTTTAAAAAGTGAATATTAATAGAAGTTAATATTAATATCCTTTGAAATACCTAACTGGAAAATATTTTTTTACAGCTAGAGGGAGTGATTATAGCACTTTAAAAATCAATCACCGTTCCCCTTTTAAAAGGTTCTCTGCCTTTACCAAGCTGATGAATAGCCTAATTAAATTCAAAGGAGTTAAAAAAAAACAAGTTCAGAAACTGAAGCATCCTGAAGTGCTATTTTGGGGAACACAAAATATGACTATGTCAAAAGCCTGTTTGGTGAAGCAGCATGTGATGAAAACTGCCTTACTCAATTGAGGCCGCTCCCTTTCTATCTCTCATAAAGATTTTGAATGAAGAATAGCAGTGCTGTTCTTTCCGGTTCGGAGTTCCTGTTTCATCCTCACCTTTTTCACTTCCAGTAGTGATGTAAAACAGGAGGAAATTATAAATGCAGTAGTGTAAATTACGGCTCTTTGTTTTTATTCTTTGTAGAATTGTGGATGCATAATCACTTTTACGGCTTCTTTTACTGTCCAGACAGAGCAGAGTTCTGTTGTGCAAGGCACTACGCAGAGCATAAGGAGGGCTGTTATTTTAGTATAAAATGGACATGAGAAAAAGAAAAAAAATCTTCTCTTGAACTGGGAGGTTTGAGGGATACTACTGCATTGCTACAGCTAAAATATTTTCATTTTTGTATCTTTAATTATATAACTAATTCTATTTATTTCTATTTATACCTATTTATTGTTCATATCAATTTATGATCTATACTGAATTTATGCTTTCTTTCTTCCTTACACTTCAGTCCAGTGAAACAACAGAAGGTTGTAGTGTACAGACTACAGAAGGTTGTACTATAGACACTTACATTTGCTTATTCTAAACTTACAGTGAGGCCTTCTTTTAGTTTCTCAGGCTTGTTTAATTTTCAAATATGGCAGTAGGAGTTAGTATTTCCTTAAAGATGGTCAGTGGATGTCCTATATGAGAAGTTACCTAATCTGGCATTTGGATGCTGAAGAACAAAATTCTCTTTTCTGCTGTTTGCCCGCCCTCCATGCACTAGTTGTAGAGACCAGCTGTACGCAAGATTTTGAACTATTATCTCAACGTATATGAGTTGAAAGAAACAGAAGGGACAAAGAGTATTAGGGCTAGTATTTTTACCCCAAATTTGAAAAGGCTGGCTGCAAAAGAAGAGATTTAGGTAGAGGAAATGATAGAGAAGAAAATATGGTTGTGATTAAAGAAAACATACCGTGCAGGCAACTAGAGATAAGGTCCAGAAAGAAACTCGATGGGTAGGTGAGAGATGGAGCTGAACTACGGCTGAGGGGCGAGCGAGAAGGTGAAAGAAACAGGAGGCAGCTGAGGCAGAGACTCACAGCATTAAACCCGGAGGTAGTGGAGTAAGGGAGAGAAGTCAGAGGACTGGAAAAATGACAGCTGTGGACAGACACAAAATGCTGTGTCTAAGAAACACCGAGAAGGAAATGTTAGTGAAGAGCTTATTAGAGCAGTCCAGTGAGAGAGAAAGGGAGGAAACAGCAGGCGTGGAAGAGTGAAATCCAGCTCTACGCTGGCCTTAAGTGTGGAGTAGCGCAGTTCAAAGGAAGGGGCAGGTGTCAGCTAATGTGAGGAAAGGGACGAAGCAACAGGGGAGGATGCTGAGCTACAGTAAGAGATCTGTGGTTTCTACGCACTGTGCTCAGCAAAATGTGGGTTGACTGTTCTTCAAACTGTCTGGTTTTGAGGCGTGTTCAGGACTACCCTTTGTCTTGGAGGAGAGAGAATGAGACATTAATCTGATTTTCTAGTTGTAGATCAATGCTTTAGAAAAATAAATAGAAGAATTTCAAGTAAAAAGAAAAATGCCAGCAGCTCCTTTTCTTGTTTGGGTTTCTTTTTGCTACTGGAGTTTGACATTACATTCTCTTTTCTTCCAGATGCATTAGCGCACACTTTTCTACGAGAACAGTGTCACTGGCAGGTTTGGATTGACTTCTGCTACTGACTGACTTGGAAAGTGAAGCCTTCTGGGGGAGATAAGCTTATAAGTAGCTCCATAAAATTTCTACTTGTCTCTTTTTTTGCATTGTGCGGAGGTTATCAGACAGCCAAAGTTCAGTCACTCTCAAGTGCAGTTCACAGCTCAGGAACACACAGGTGCCAGAAGAATTTATTGCAGAGTGGCACAGCCCGATTTCAGTGTGAGAATGTCATAGCACATAAAATTTGGAGTTTCCAAGAAACATCTCACAATGAAAAGCTGAAACCTGTGATAAACTTACTAGGTGGATTTGCTAACATTTCTGTTTTGTAAAATTCACGTCTGGAAAAAATATCAATCTCCTGACCATTTTATTTAGACATTACGATTGTTAGTTAAACCCTCCTTTTTCTTCTTGTTTCTCTCTCTTTTTTTTTTTTTTCCCTTTGCACCTCAGTAGGCAATGATCTTGGGCTAGTACTAACAATACATCCTCCTACCAGTAGGCAAATGGCTGATGCATTTCCATTGAATAGTGAGTACAGTTGCACGTTTGGTTAGCTGAATGTTGGAAATTTTTAGAATCTGTTTTTGTTCCTGTATGCTGAGCCAGGTTTGCAAAGCATTAACAGGATGATTATCATTTCCTGATATTGCTTTGTGCTGATCCCACAGCGTGCTTTGGCTATGTGTATGTGCAAACAAGATATACGTATTGCTTTTCCATGTTTAACTTAAAACGGTATGTGCTGGTTGGCAAGACTGCTTCTGTGTTCCTATGCTTTATTTTTCTTTTGGCTTGCTCCATTTGTAAAACCTATGCTCTGTGTGCATAAGGCATAAGTGATCTCTAGCTTTACTTTCAGGCGTACGAATATACCACCTAAGGTGCCGTGTTTCATCACGGCATTTTCATTACTCAGCTCCCAAGTGGAAAAAGCCTCATCCCTCTTGACTCCCCCAAACTGCACACTGCTGGGAGCAACAGCACAGAACTGCAAGACCATCTAGCAGTGATAGGTTTCATTGAGTATTTGTCTGGATATTTGGGCTTCTAGGTTTCTGAATGTTCATGACTACCTTCTTTTGTATTGAATGTAATTTTATTTTTTAAAAAGCAAGGCTATGTTTAAACACCGTTATGGCTGCCAACCAACCATCTCGATGTGGGTGGGAGAGTTTACGTACTAACGATATGTAATTATTTACACCAGAGCAGGATCTGTGCCAAGGAACAAGCAGGGCAGGTGCTGCCCACGCAGGCAGGGGAGCTAGGAGCAGAGGGTGACAGTGGGGCAGGACCCTGACTCACCTGCCGCAGACCCAGAGCACCCAAGCAAGAGGAGCAGAGCAGGTCCAAGGACGGTCACCTGGGTCAGCTGAGAGTCCAGATGGCCAGGGCAGTTCACAGCAACGAGGCAGGGCCAAGGTCAAGCTGGGAAGTCAAGTCAGCACAGCAAGGCTAGGCTTAATGTGGTACAAGGCTGAGCGCTGCCTTTCCTGTTGTGTAGCTCAAGTAGGGACAGGGGACTGAGCATAAAGCTCAGCTTAAGCCTGGGTTTAAAAGGAGATACAAGTTAAGGGATGGATAGGACCACTCTCTGACCCAGCTCCTTCCCAGCCATCTGCCCCCAGGTGACAGAGCTGGGCCATACCAGAGCTGGCTTGAGCATGGGCAGCCAAACCCAAAGGAGGTGAGAAGAGGAGGTAGAAGAGGTTGCAGAGCTGACTCATGCATGCAGGGCCATGAAGCAGATAATGATTCAGAGAAGCTCACAGTCCTGCTCCTCGATCACCTAAATCAAGGAAGCTACTGTGGCATCCTGCAGGTCCTGCCCTGCCTTTTCTTCTAGTGGAAACCAGACTGTGGGCAGGAAATGGATGAAATGCAGCCAGAGCTCTTATCTTAATGCGCAGTCCAGACATGGCTGGGATAGGGACCTGCCTCCAGGAGCTGGAAAACAACATGGCCTTTATTGTTTAGAAATAGATATCAAGGAGAAAAGTGGTATAAGTGCCTGCTAATTTTGGTGCCCAGCCTGAGACAACCAGATTCTGGTGTTTCAAAGTTGTGACTGTTTTGCAGCCCATGACACGCAGGTATTGGGGCCAGTTTTGTAAAAGTTAATGTGAGGGGCTATTGGAAAGAGTTTGGAGTGCTAGCCAGGCAGTACTTTTCGTAAGAGCATCACAATGCTTGTTTTGGGATCTCAATCCAGCATCTAACCATTTCTAAAGTGAAGCCACCATGCTCATTGTGGGGGGTGCAGAGAACCCTGCAGTTCCATCTAACCAGTGTGTAGCGCAGATAACATCTTCAGCCACTGCAATGATCAAACTCTATTGCCCCTACTGCCAAACTGAGCATGTTTGGTAATTTTCTAAATCGTTTAGATTTGTGCAGATCCTTATGGGAGAGAAAAACATACATCCTGCCAATAAACTTGAAGGTTCTTCTTTATAGAGTGGGAGCATTAGTGCTCTTCACAAAAATGCTTTTAATAGCAGAAAGACAAAGGGCTTGTCCCCAGTCTCCTTTTTACCTCAAATCTTGTAAGAAATTACAAATTCCCAACCTGGGAAAAAAATTAGCCCAGAACTTTGGTTAATCTTTGGCGACATTTTAAATAATTGAAAACAGAGTTTTCTAATGGAATGTGTCAGGCAAATTGAACTGTAGGAGGGACTGTCAGCTATGCCTACGATTTCTTATACTTATCTCCTATTGGAGATATCACTACATAAAAATCTTAAAACATGATTAGCATGAGCACTGAACCCTTCCTAATAGTTTTCCTTATTTGAGCCTGATAATTGTCCATTACATCACCGTTACTGCAGTTAATCATACCTACCTTTCTTCACAGGTTTGCTTTCTTTGCAGTTAAGTTTTACCTCAAGTAACAGCTCTTTTTAGTGTTGTTGCCTGATGGTCTAGGATCACCCTGGTCCTTGTTTCTCGCCCCTTGGGGCATGCAGATAACATAGATGTCTTGAACTAAATCCAGGAGGAAAGGCAGTGTAAGACCCTTTACCACTACTTGAGTGACCCTTCTGCACATATCTAGCTTTTAAGTGTCTGAAGTTAGATGAAATCTATCCCATCCCAATTGGAGTTATTCACTATTACCCTCCTCACCATCAGATGAAGCACAAAAAAACATGAACAATTCCCAAAATCTTCACCTTCATTTGCAAGTGTCATCTAACATTTTATTGCCATTCTCCAAGAGCAGTGAAGATACCATCCTGAATCCAAATACAAAGCAGGCAAATTCAAACCCATGCAATCGAATAAACAGAAGGTTATCTGCCAGTCACATCTGCCAACTCTGAGGACTAACCACATCTAAAAGCTACGTTGTCATCCAAGGTCATAACAATCCAAAGGAAGAAGGATCTGTAAGCCGTCTTTAATCATAACATGGCCAATTTTTTATTTAAAAATAATTAAGGTTGTGATTTCCCTCTAGTTCAGTCCAAGAATATCTCATTTTTATCACTTTGAAGAAAACTGATCCAAAACAAAATCATGACTCTGAGGGAATATCACGTCTCCCCTTCTCAACATGTTACACATGGATTCTTATGAAGCTGTTGGTTTTTGTCCCTGCTGGAGAAACCCTTCACTTGCATTCTTCAAGAAGGAAAAGTCTGATAAATAACAGAAAGTCCTTCTTTCCTGTCAGCTCTTCCAATTGCTTCAAGCCAGACGGAGCGTTCCCTTTCTGCTTCTCCCACCTTTGATTTTGGAAACGCTAAACTATTTATTGTTCAGCGAGAAGCCACAGCTTGTCTTTCCCTTCTCATCCTATTTTGTATCTCCTGCTGCTGTAAATAGTTCCAGACTGTCACCGTGATTCTTCTTCAAAGCTTTTCCAAGCTTATGGAGGATGACTCTGACCCAAGTTTTGTCAGTTGCTCAGTTGTCCCCAGAGATCCCAGCATTACCACTGTCCACAGCAATCCCAGGGGTACCAATTCATCTTATTCTAGAATAGACACCTAGGACAGATAAAAGTGCCAAGGACCTCATCCAGCCATAGCATCTGGAAGCAGCAGCAGAAGCACTGGCAGCTGTGTGCGCATAAGCTCGAGGAAGACAGCATTGCTCTGGTC
>NW_008825618.1:3279464-3308449 GCF_000699105.1 Pygoscelis adeliae
TTCATGTTCAGAGGGTTTTCATCTAAACCACGCAGGCTCGAACCTGTTTATTTCCATACTGATATTTAAATAAAGCTAAAATTCTGCAGAATTTGATAGCACTTGTTTGGAAGAATTGAGGCTAGAGAGGAGCTATTTCGTCAAGTCTTACATATTTAGTAACTGACATCTTCTACTATATTTAGCTTGTGTACTGACGAGCAGATAGCTGATTATGCAACAAATTGAACTTTTTCCGGCCTCTTTGCAATGAGCAGGGCATTCAGCACCCTGATTACAACTGTAAACAGTTAATAATTATTGTAATAAGGACGGTTATCATTAATCTAGCATTAAACTTCTGAGATTTTCAAAGCATTTTATAAAATAATGGAGACTTGTAACACTGCTGTGAGTTAATTAAGACCTGACATGCTGCTTTTTTTTTTTTTTTTTTAACTGAGGATTAAGGTCCTGATCTGGAAAGGAATGTAGATGATATCGACTCAGGTTTCAGTTTTAGCATTAATAATATTGATAACATTTAATTAAGTGTTTAAGCTCATGTAATTTATGTTCCTTAATACAGTAACTGCAAAGTTATACTAAGCTAGTGTTGGCCAGACTTTTCCAGAAGTTTCTCTTGCTATTTATAATGAAGGCAGAATTAACCCGAGTGTTAATGAACTTATAAATCCTGCTAGTGTAACATTTGTTAAATGTGTGAGGAAAAAGAAGAAGGCTGGAAGAAAATTCATGCAGCAGAAAGCCATTCAGTTTTTTTAATCCCCGGTTAATGGTGAACCAACTATGTAAGTATCAGACATAAGGAATATTTTTTTTTAAGAACGGTATTTTTTTCAGTGTTTAATTTCACATAGTTGGCACTTTCCAAAGATTACTGAGGAACAGGCATTGGGACTTTGAGATCTGAAGAAATTGAAATTTCCCCAAATACCCAGGCCTTTCGTCTCTCAACACTCTCCTCTAAAAATTAAACCCTCACCCTTCAATGGGAGAATGAAACAGGTTTCTGAAGCATCATTACTGTGCTTTAGAACTCCACAAGTAAATCAGGAAAGATGCTGCACAAGCAACAAACATCTTATACTCTTTGGTTTCTCCCAAAGCGCTAATTATCAGTGCTATGCTTAAAAGGTCTATCTGTTCTTCTTTTTGTGATCAATCTTCTAATAATTTAATAAATTACCATGGTGAAAGAATGACTTTGACTGGTTAACTGTGCAGTAAATTGGCTGTTATTAGTCAGCAACATTTCTTAATACTATGTTTGTGTATATAGCTGTAGGTGAATTGCCAAAATAATATAATAAGTCAATAGGGAAACCTGCAGTTCTTCTTTCTAATTTCACCAAAAAAACAGTATTCACATTTGAAATAGAGAAAAATTTAAACAACATCTCTGTAGCTGATTCTATCAACTTGCTGTTGTTTGATTCATTCATGCTTATGCAACATGTAGGCATAGCCATGATAAACCTTCCAGTGTTCACCCATCTAAAAACCGCAAAAATTGCTGTTGATTAATTAATGTATATTTTATCACCTGCTGAAGTGTCAGCCCTGGGGACATGGATGAATTTATATTCTTAATTCCCCAAGGGACCACACATTACCTGTGCATTACCGCACATTGGACACAACAAAGTAGATTGGTTTTGTCTGAAGCAAGTTGTTATCTCCCAAGGCAGCAGCATTTTACGTTTGACGTAATGTATGCTTGTGTATTACTGCATGCAAAACTAATTGATTACTTTTGGTTTTCTTCTGATAAAGACACAAAGTCTTTCACTTCCCTTCTCTGATTTATTGACATTTTGATGTAACTTTTAATGTGGTATCTTATATGTCCTTTTCTCTTTTAGTAAACCAACTGCCATTATACTTTTGACATTTTGTTTAGCCGTGACAAACAGTAACTTCAGATTTAGTAGAACTTCAATTATCTCTCCTTTAAGTGTCGATATTCCATTATTTTGTTGCAAGCCACTCTTCCAAAGGAAAAATATATCAGAGCTCAAGAGCGGTAAACAGAATTGCCCGGTTTCCATGTGATCCCATCATACCTTAACTCAACCACGTAACATCACCTATCAGGCAGTAAGGAGGCAAAAGCATTGCCTGCCAAATGACTGATAAAACGGTACATAACTCCTGTCCCTTCAGCTTTCCAGTCTCATTCAGCCTCGAAGAAGAAGAAGTTTTATGCTCTTTTGTTTCCTTCTGTAGCTGTTTCTACACTTTTGTGGGTTGGGTGTTTTTTTTTTTTCCTAATAGCAGCTTTTGGGATTTGGAGAGCAATGGACTAGTTCGCTGATTAGTTTCCTCAACTTTAATATCCGTCATTTCTCTGACTAGGTAAGAGAAGGCAGCAGATACAATGGCTGAAGTCCTGACTGCTTTGTGACATTAATTGGGAAGCTGACACAGACGCCAGCTCAGATCAGAAGCAAGCGCAGAAGTGTCGGTCTCTGAGCTCAGACTCACACAGCCACCGTAACTGCCTGATGGCTGAGCCACGGTCACTGTCGACAAACGTGCCCCAGCTGATGACGAATGCGATGCAATACGATTTATCTTAGCCCACGGTGAAGAGGGATAGCAGTAAGTTGCTTCCCGTACATTCGTCACTGTGTAGGAACGCGTGCACCAATAGGTCTTGCTTCTCGGCAAATATGCACTAACATTTTACCCTGCGGCAATCTGGTCATGTATCGGAGCCTAGTGAAGAAACTAGCGAAGAAAGTGCTAACGTAGAAAAGCTCGGCTACGGGGAGCTTGGAGGGAAGAGAGAGTATTTTGTCGTAGTCACAATGTGTTTGGAGTGTTGTTAGAGGCGTTTGGCATACCACACTTGGCTCCTGATGCATGTCTTCCCAAATGTGTTCAAAGGCTTAAAAGATTTCATTAAATTTATTTAATTAAATTTATTTAAATTACTGACTACTGAGAGTGTGAAGAATTTTCTGGGTGACAACTGTATTGCTTATGGTGGACCGCTCAGTCACCAGTTAGCCGTAACATTAAAATTATATGACACCAGTATGTAAGTTAGCTAGAAAACCATGGAATATCATATGAATCCATTTGGGAAGTCACTATCTCGGAGGCTTGCTGAGATTAAAATTCAGCTTTGCATAATCATCTGATATATAAGCACCAACTGGTCCAGAAACTTTACTCGTTTCTGGATTACTGTTATTAGTCAATTTTTAGTCTCTTAGGAGTATCTCAACACACATGTTAATCACCACAGATTACCATAGCTTAGTACCTTCTCGCTCATCCTTCCATTTTTCAGCCAGTGGGCCTGTTATGAAAAGCACTATGTTACTTTTAATCTTTTGTTCTATTTTAACCTAGCACAACCCACTGCCTTTTGTTCACATATGTGGCAGAATGTCACTATGGTGATAACCGTGCTATTTTTTTCAGCTGTTTTAATGGTATGCTAACATTTGTTTGAAGCTAGAGATTTTGCTGGGGTACTATTTCTTACATCTGGAACATATTGCCCACTGAGGTTTGCATTGTTGATTCAATTTCTGATTATAAATCCAGACCTAAATTTTATTTGTTCTCCTTGGCTTTCACTGAATGAACTAAATTTGTGGGTTTGTATTCTTTATGTGTAATTTTCCTTAAGACACTCTGTGAAAATCACTATGTAAGCACAATTTGTGCTGCATGGTGTTATTAAGTATTCTCTTTTAAGTTGTACAGCGATAGAACTGTATAATTCATTTTGTTGTAGCTTCCCAAACAAATATATTTTACTAAAATATTTTTGATTAAAAATTGATGCATCATGTAACTACTTCCCACTGATTTTAAAGTGAACACAAATAGGACAGACTGGAGGATTTTCAAACAATGTGTTCATCTCATGTATTTTCTTCAGGTTGAATCTAAAAAGGCTACCACTGGTAAAACACTGTTTCAAAGCTAACACATGTAATTTTCTCTGCCAGTATTCCTATGGAGGTCAAGATTTTAGAGTCAGATCATCCATAACAGAATGTATACTTCATAGTTGAGATATGCGAATCAATCTCCTTTCTTTCACTTTGAATTTTAATATTACAGATCATAGTATGGAGCACCATGGTATGCAGTACTGCCTAAAATATTCTGCTGGTGAGAAGGCATTCTAAGAACTGCTATTTAAAATAAAAACATCCCATTTTTACGTCAGACCAGGAGGTGATTATGCACTGCTACTTTGCAGTTCACTGTAACAGCAGTGAATAGTGAATGACTGCTTCGAAAACATGGTTGGCTGAGTTTCTAATCAGATTTTAACCAAACTGCACTTCCACAGGAATCACCTCTGGTGCATTAGACATCTAACAGTTTTTTTTGTTGTACCACTATATATTGTGGTGTAAAAAATTTTGGTTTGTTTGGAGAACAGTTCTTACAGAAGTTGCCTTTAATGCTTTGCAGAGCGATAGCTTTGTCTACGGAGCCGCAGCCAAATTTTACTCTCAGATCTACATGATCAGCTTCCATTTATCTTCATAGTATTGACAAATGTATATACAAGCTGATCTAATTTCACTATGC
The DNA here is from genome assembly GCF_000699105.1 of Pygoscelis adeliae. Lineage (NCBI taxonomy): Eukaryota > Metazoa > Chordata > Aves > Sphenisciformes > Spheniscidae > Pygoscelis > Pygoscelis adeliae. Next base: position 3,284,031 of record NW_008825618.1, read on the forward strand.
CATAGCTTACATTGAAAAAAAAAGTTCCAATTCAAATAAATCCTGTACATTCCCTTCTTTAATAAGCATTAAATTTGAAGCAAAATGCCACTGAAACTTAGGAATATCTCCAGATTTCAATATGCACCTGAGTTCCACTGAAAGTAATAAAGGTACTGAATCATATCCAAATGGAAATACCCTTCAAAGTGGGCAAGTGAAATTTAGAACCAGATCTGAGTTTATGTGACTCAAACCTGTCTTTAACAGTTGAATTACCAAGTTACAGCTGTTCCTTGATTTATTGATGTATCCAGAGCACAGCAAAACTTTAGATCCTCTGCTAAGCTCCACTGTAGTCCAATTTTGACTTGTTTTTGAAGGAATCATCATCTTCCTGAGTCACTGAGGTACAACAGCATCTTTTCTGCTCTTGTCATTGGCTCTTTTCATCAGCTTCTCCCTGGCTCACCACTCATCGATGTCCTATCCTGCCTGCTCTGCAGGCTTTCCATTCCTCAGTCAACATATTGCTGGCATAGATATTTATTTTTCCTACTTTTCTGGAATCCTACTTCCTGAGAGACCGCTTTTGCTCCATATTCTCTGTAAACACTCTGTTGTATACTTGTACCTTCTTAAATCTATGTCTACTCCTCTGCCCAAATATTTGCTGGGGGGGGGGGGGGGCAGATCTAGGCTAAGTAACTCAGAAACCAGACTTGTGCCTCAATTTTCTGTTCCTAGTTCATCAGTTCTTGTAAATTGGATGAGTCTCCTGTATAGCTAATGGAGTGAAGAGTGTGCTTTTGAAAGCCTTCAGGAGGAGGCCCTATCTACCTAAATTTTAAGTGCAAGTTAAAAACCTAAATTAGGCACATTGTGTATCATGTTCCGTGACTCTCTGGTCGGAGAGATGGGATATTGTTTAGGCCTGTACTTCCTCAGCTTAAGACTACTAAAATTGAATTTTCCTTCTTGCTATCCCTCTTTTATGTTATTGTCATTGACATTTCAGATGTACTTTCAGTAATTCAGATTTCCAGCTGTGCAGTTCTCTGACCTGTCTTATGCTTCTCGTGGGCAGCTTTACTTTTCTAACATCCTTCAAAATCCATCCTTTTCTTTACATCTCCACCAGCAAAACTTCATGTCATTTTTTCTTTTTCTTTTTTAGTTTTTCCAAGGTTACAGCATCCTTCTCTTCCTCCATTCTCTCTTGCTGAACATTTCCTTCTTACAATTGTTCAGCTTGCAACATACATGCAATTCTGCTCTAAATTACAACTGACACGAGTTCCAAGATCCTCAGTTGGGTCCTTATCTCTTGCAAGATAAAACATTAACTCTGTTCTCTCCTGTTGAGAAAACCCACACTAAGTTGCTGCGTAACTGTGGGTCTTCTCATTTGAGTGCCTTTCTGCCCTTGTACTCACTCTGTTGTTTTCCTACTTTGTTTCTTTCTTTGCCTTTTCTCCCTCTTTTGGGGGTTTTTCATGTAGCTCTAACTTAAGGTGGCGGAGGTGGGCGCAGCGCAGAATACATGATGGTAGGTCCCTGTTCTCAGCTGGCCTGGCAGGACCCTCTTCCTCTCTATTGACTATGGAAGGAGGCAAAGACAGCAAGCCTCTGTTGGGCCAGCCACCCACTGTGTCTTCTCCTATACTCTTCCCTCTGGTTAGTGGTTTTCTTGTAGTGCATTAAGGAACATCTCTCCCTATAACTCCTTCCTATCCAAAACCTATTTCTCTGTCTTCAGCCTTCCAATCGAACAATGATTCCCTGGGTCACCGCCCAGTGGATAGGGGCAACAGTATCTTCAGGTTGATTGCTATGGAGAGCAGAGGAATTTACCCTTTTAAATCCGAAGGATATTGGTAATTGTGGCACTTGTACAAGATGTTCTTGTATGCAGGAAGTGCTTGCTTCAAATTGTATTTTTCACATAGCTTTTATTTCTACAAGTAAGATTTATTTTTAATATCAAAACATTCACATCAGGAGATGGTTTTTAACCTTCCTTGGTTTTATGTTTAAACTGCACTGAGAGTAATATTTTGATTAAAATATTTGTCTTAGACTTGAATGACAGAGCAAATATTAATGAGAGATTCTGCACCACAAGAGCTGCAGAGAATGAAACAATCTTTACAAAACACGCTTTTTGTCCTTCTCACTTGAACAGTAAATTATTATGCTACCTGCCTGTGAACTGCACTTTTTTGTCCTAATTGTACTTTGAGTTTTCAGGAGAGGGTGACACAGGACAGAAGGCACCCATTCATTCTAGCATCTGTCAGTTCTAGTGGACTTCCACTCCACGTGAAATAGCGTGAGCTGATCACTCATTTTCCCACAGAAATCCATTGCACTTCCACGCAGCTACTACCATGTCTCACTGACCAAAAATTCTGGCCTTGTTGAATTTGTATTCTGTCTAGAATACTGTTGACAGGAAAAAGCAATAGAAGACTTTAGTTACCTGCGACTTCCTTTCAGTTCACAAAAAACACCGCACTCTCTTCACTGGCAGCTCAATATGGAGAAAGGGGTCAATCCAGAGTTTATATTCAAGGTTAAAAATGAAAAAAAAAAAGGACAAGACTTGCTATATGATCTTTTTAGCCTGTTCCACTGCCACTGCGGAACTTTTTTTCTGCCACACAAAACTCGTAATGCTTGCCCCATCTGACTTCATATGATGGATTACTTAAAGTGAAAAATTATTCAGAGATAACACTTCACATCACTCCAGTGCAATCTCACATGAAGATAAATGCTTGAAGTGCTCCGAGCTCAGAGTTGCAGAAAGGAGAGACTGAAGAAGTTCAACAAAAACAAAAGCCAACGTGAACGGGCTTTCAAAGAAAGATGAAAGCCGAAGTGTGAAATAAGATGTTACAGCACTCTGGTAGAGAGGACAAGGCCTCGTCTGTGTCTGATCAGTGGTCCTTGCAGTCTGGGAATGAAAGGAGAAGAAACATGACTATAAGACAGTTTTATTTGAGGAGTAAGGTAAAATAAAGGACTGACATAAACCAGCTTCCTTAAGATCTCCTCAGCACTGGAAGTTTCCTTTACATGGGTAGCTTCAGATAGAGACTTTCAGTGTTTGCTCCACAGGGTTTATGGCATCCCCATCTAAAGCTAGTGTCAAAGGTCTTGGCCTTACAGCCAAGAAACTGAGCCTAGGATTTACAATGTCTCCAGTGGATCCTTCCACTTCTCCTACTGGTCTGGGACATCTCAATGGTAGAAGTGGCACAGCTAGTAAATCTGACTCAGTTTTCTGCAGTGTTTCCACACTGACTTTGGGTGATAGCCTAGAGATATCTCTCAGAAACACAGCAACAAAGGTGGGAAGACGGTATGGTGCACGGGCCAGGAAACTATGTGCCCCAAAAAGCTGTCTGAGAGCTAACACTCACAAGTATTTCCTTCTCCAACCATCTCTTTGCACACAGAAGAGATGTAGCAGCTTGCATGTGCCTAACTGGAATTTGGCACAGGTTCTGAGCTCTTATAGATACAGAAGCATCTGAACACCCAATTGATAGGAGAGTTTCCTTGCACAGATGCCACTACTAGCTCTGGCAGGGCCATGTATGACTCCACAACTCCTGGAAAGGTTTCACTCGGCTGTGAGCGAGGAGGTAAGGAGGGCTTTGAAGATACCCTCGAAGGGGAGTGGGAAAACCTTTGGTAGTCAGTAAGTAGGTGCCCTGCTTTGTACAGCCATTCTGCCATGGGGTCCCTCTCACCCCATGTGAAGCACCTAACTCCCATGGAGCTTTCTCCACATGAAGAGAGGCCTGGTTGCCTCCTATAGCTTGGACTTTGCAGGGCTTGAGGCACATATGGAAGCTGGGCTGTGGGATTGGAGGGGTCTGGCAGAGATATGGGTGTAATGGGGGATGACAAGGGGTTAGTGCATGGTAGGAGGAGGGGGCCTGAAAGTATGGCATGCTGACTGTCCCTGGCGGGGCCATTTTATGTCATGCAGCCTGCTCTGAACAATGTTTCTGACACATTTGACAGTGTCCGTCATGAGTGAGGCTCTGGCTGCCATAGACATGTCGGTTGTCCAGCATCAAAATTTCTGTGCGGCAGGGAAGGGAAGGAACTGTCCCTCCTGGCAGTTACCCCTCTGATTAGCATCACTAGCACTCAGAAATGGGAAAGCTGCGTCTTGCACTTTGGACCTATTAAAAGGAGTGCTGAGCACACCCGAGCTACAACATCAGATCCCAAAAGGGCATGGGGACAGCCTGTGGGTGCAGTGAGCTCCATGATGTGAGGTTGTTGAGAGGACTCGAGGGAGGGCCAGAGACCAGATGCCCAACTGAACAACAGCAGCCACTTTTCAACACTCCTGCCTCCCCGCAAGACAGCCTCAAGGCCAACACAGGCTGTGCATCTTCATGTCCTGAAGATGCTCTTGGAAATTCTTCTACAAGATGTCACAGACATAGCCCATACAGTCTACCTTCAGTATTTCACCTTTAAATAAATGTCTTTCTCTTCGGAAGTAAAATCTGGTAGCATCTAAATATTTTGAATTTTGATGCTATGCCAATGTATCTGAATGCTTTTTCCATACTTACAGATCAATTCCTAGGAGAAGATGCTCTCTATTCTCCCTGAGGAAAAGCGTGTCTTTGTCTACAGTCAAGCAAAAAAGAGCAAAGGAAAAGCAATAAGCAAGTTCAGTTCCTGCCATGCAGGGTTGTTTCAGATGTCAACCAGCAATCAGTTACTGCTCTCCAGTTAGAGTACTTGTGGTTGAAGAAGTTTTAACCTTAGACTTTACAATTAAAACAAATTAAAAGCCAACATATCTACCCAAATTTTGTTTCAGAACAAGTAAGTTTTATAATATCTAAACTGACAGTCAAAATTTGTTATATAGGGAACTGACGTCAGATCCAGCTATAGTCAAAACATAAAACTAACAGAAAAGTTTGTTATACTTGGATATTATGACATGCTAGAGTAAACAGGATTTTGACCAACAGCTTCTCAGGGAGGCAATCTTACCATCCTTGTATTGTAAAAAGTATGTTAGTAGTAGAGCACAGTAAGTGGTATATGTGTCAATATGCAAGAAAACCTGTTCAGAATTTGTGATGCTACTTGAAAATAGGTGATGTAAAGACAGCTTCAGCTTTTCTTTGTTTGATGGATTTACAAGAACATTAGAAAAATCAGGTAAACCTACTTAGAGTTTCTAAATTCCTTAAACTATAATAACTTTTTCCCGAATTGTTTCACTTTCATTATTTTTTCTGATTTTCAGGTTAACAGATCTATGATTTTGCAGTGTTTTGTGTTGTAGAAGCCTCATCTTTCTTCTGTTTTGTTGTCAACTTTCTGGACTGCTTGTACTTCAGGTACATCCAACAATATATCTGAGCTATAATGAGGAGGCAGAATTCAGCCCAGTATTCATGTTAGGGACTTAGTACTATTCATTATAATGTATTTTTTAATAAATATTTTCCGGTCTTCTCTTACAGACCGGCCCTTATAGCTTTACACAGGCAAGCTAAGCTTTTCCCACTACTGTACTTTGCAAGATGACAAATTGGTAGACATCTCCATTCATCACCAAAGTGGCACCACTCTAATATATAGGTTCTGTAGTTGAATGTAATTAAGATATGCATTATGGTTGTGTCACTGCAAGAAAAGAAGCAGCAAAAATGTATCTTTGTCATCAGGATCAATCTGAATATGATGGCATCTGTGGATATTAGTTTTACTAGTGTCTTATGAGAGCAGTTCTGTTTTAATTAACTATCTGAGGTAGTTCTTCCCTCCGTTCGTTAAACAGGCTTCTCTGGTTTCCCTACCAGGATTTCTGTGTTCACTTTTCTCATTAGTCTCCCTCTACAAAATCTGATAGTAACTTCATTTTCTTTCCCTGAGTTACCCCAGTCTTTTCTCTGTTCATGTAAACTTAGCTCTGATCACTATTTCTTTCCCTTTCTTTTATCCATTCTTCTCCTATGAACTCTTAATTACCGTTTCCTTAAAACCATGCTTCTGCTTTCCCAACTGCTACAACTTAGACATTTCCAAAATGTCTTCCTTCTGAAACATCTGGAAAATTAGGTCATTCTGTATTTGAGGACTCCCGGCTGTGAACACTTTCTTTAGATTCTCAAGCACTTCAGGACTACCTAGAAGGCTCTGCTGGGCGCAGGGCTCATTGCAATGCATGATCCATTCTACGAGTATCATAAATGTCATGGTGTTGAGGAGCATTGCCTTTCAATGAAGAACTGAGGTGCAGAGATGACAGCCTGCCCATGCAAGTTCATGGCAGAACTTGGAGACAGCAGGCAATTTAATGCCTTTACTACTAAACCACCTCACCCTCGTAGCTGGTAATACTGAGTCATGGTTATCAGTCACAGAGGAGTACAGATGATTCAGAGGTTCATTAATGAAGCACTCTTTGATGTACTTGGAGGCTATACTAATTATGTTTGGAGATACAGCCAGAAGATTCAAGAATCTTGTTGTTTCCTTTTGTTTGCTTGTAATTGCCGTTCTGCAGTACAGCAGATTTCCATGCTAAGGGATTTATTTCTAGTTGCTACAGAGTATTACATTACTCTTTAATGTAACTCTGTGGTGACATTTTTAAATAATGCATACACATTTTATATGTACCAGCTTATTTTTAAATGGAAGAGGTAGATGAAAATCTTAAAAGACACACATCTGTACTGGGAGCCTTGCTGAAGACATTGCATTTCAGGAGTTGGCGATCTTGGACAGGCCACGTCTGCTCTGTTAGGTCTCGTACTTAGGGCTTGAGAAGCCCCTATGTTATTAATATAATCTGCAACTTATAATATAGCACTGGGAAAGGTACACTCTACGTGGATCAAGGGGTGGTATGTATTGATCCTGACCAGGAGAGCGCTGCTCGTTGAGGAGGGAGTGAGCCACATCGTGGTTAACCTGAGCAGGCACAGGCCAGTCCTGTGCTGGGCTGCACGTCCAGCATGGCCTTCAGGCTATGTTGTGCTGCACATGCCCTTGGCCGCAGGATGAGCTCAGCCAGCTGGTTGTACCAGGGAAGCCTGCAGGCAGCTCCCACTCGGTACAGGCGATCACACCACCTGCCTGGCCTTGACTTCATCTAAAAGGGTATCAAGAAGTTCTCGTGTGAGCATCCTTTAGGAATAGAGTTGTTTTCTTGTATACAATACAATTCTCGTACTATACAATATCTTGAATGACCAAAAAGGGAGAGCTTCGCTCCACAGACAGGGTCTGCTCTGCGCAGCACGCCAGGGGAAAATCCACCCAGGCTAGGTCCAATGCTACATGAATGCAGGTGCCCAGCATCTGAAGGGACATAACATTTACTCACTATCTATATTCCTCTTCCTATTCTGTCTTATTAAAGCAGTTATCTTATTAAGCCTTTTGTTGTCAGCCCTTTTGTATTGAGATCCAGGAAAAGCCCTGCACCAGCTCACCCTCTGTCTCAACCTCCCCCAGGACAACCTTCCCATCACTCACCTTAATGCTCTCACACTGTGCAAAGTCACTAAGGCTCTTAAACAAGCACTAACCTGATTTTTAATAAGATAGCTAAAGAGCGAAAGCTGAAAGAAAAAAAAAGAGGAGAGTGAAGCAGTTTCCAGTAGCTGAATTCAGGACCTCTCTCTGAATTATGTATTGTTTTCTGCGGTCACTGTCTATAAAAACAGAGTGTTTTCATTCCTATAGCTTAGTAATAGGAAGTAAAGCAACAAGGAGGAAATAAAATTAATGATATATATCTTGCTAAAATATTACTCTGAGCTTGGAAAAGCAGCACCTGAGAACTTCTGATTCTTAGGCAAGAAATTTGGTGGGGTGTCTATATGCTTAGAATAATACTTAGATTTCTCAGGCAGAAAGTCAGACGATATGATTAAATCATGGGAGCATAAATCAGGATTCTCATCCAGGTGACTTTCATGAGATACTTCAATTAAACTTTGATTAGGTGTAGATTCAAGAGGAGAGACATTTTTGTCTTGTCTATCCACCTCTGTGTTCACCTCTCCCTTTGTTCACTGTCTAATAGTTTTTGAACCTACCAGCCAATTTCAATCAAATATGACAGACTGATCGAGGTCTTAAATATATCAGGCACCAGGCAAAGCAGCAGCTGGGTAGAAAAGGGCCCCAACTGAACACTGCCATGAAAGGAAAGGTAGTGATTTCTCAGCTCCCTATCAATCCCCAGGAGAAGCTGTCCCCTGGCAAACAGCAAGTACCTGAGGGGCAGCTGGTCAAGGCATGACAGCCCCAAGCCCAGCAGAGCTCAGACTAAGCTGGGAGCACGGTCTGCCGCACCTAGGGATGGGGAGGATGAGAGCTGGGGTGGAGAAAACCAGCTCTCGTCTCCTTGCAGCATAGGGAAAACCAGAACGCACCAGTTCTGCTGCTCAGAGAACTATTTGCTTTTTCCTCTCTCCTTTTTTTTTTTTTAATCTTTATGTTGTATAAGAGATGGAAATGTTTCTGTCCTTTTTGATCAGTCCATAAAATCAGTTAACCTGTATCCTATTTCCAGCAGCGACTGGAACAAAAAAACCCATTTGTACAAGTATAGAATTGCCCGTCCAGATTGGGACCCCTATTTCCATGCCCTCTCAGTTAATAGCTGTAGCTTGGCCTGAACATGATGTTTTATATCCCTTCTGTTTTCCAGGCTGGCTTTCTGAAAACAAAAGGAATTCATGTGATTGCTCTGCCTACCAGTTTGTGTGTCCAGGTGTCTCTCACGCCCACCAAAAACCATTGAACCCACTGGCCGCTTTTAGCAAACCTTGAAAAAATAAGAGAAGTCTATGATAAACCATGTCAAAATCGGTGGTTCTGAAAAAGGGCTTATATTAACGTACCCACTGAGAAAAGGTCTGGCAAAATTCAGCTCCAATACACCCAGTTTGGCAACAGCCTGGGCGCCAGCCTGCACGCAGAGAGCTACAGTAGTGCTGCCTCTGGCAAATCGTGAGCTGGGGAGTTAGGGCTAGGGCATATTGGGGGAAAGCAGACGAGGGGACAAAGAATACAGTAAATCAGTTGGATTACTGTTTACAGACAACTTGCTTCAGAAACTCTTGCTTCCGTAATAAAAAAAAAAAAAGTACAAAGGACTCATAATTTTCGTGTCAGTCTCTTCATGATAGTTATTCTGGAGGAAAGGAAGAAGACACTCCCTGGCACCATGAGAAAGTTTGTACAGAATATTTGCAGGGAGTGACTCCATTGTACTAGCAGAAGCTTTAACCAAAATGACTGAAGTGTTTATGAATTTTTAATCCATGTAAACCAGAGTTGTTTAATTACATACAAAAAAGGATTGCATAACCTGTGTAAGATGCTGAATATTTCATCTCGGCCTAAGGATGCTAGAGTGTTCCATTAGTTGAAAAAGCCCTTGAGGATGTGTGAAAGTGGTGTGTGAGAGTGTCTCTATGTATGTTAGATCAGGAATGCATACATACTTACATACATATATGTGTGTATCTATAGGGGAGGAGAGAAAATAGCTATGGGCAGTGTAATATTGTGAGGAGTAGGTTGTATCTCACTGAGAGGAAGCAGATATTTATAGAGAAATACACAATCAGCTTTCATTATAAAATCCTACTTTAATAGTATAATAATTTTGACTTGAAGTATTGTTTTGCTTTGAGTCTTGCCTTTGATTTCCTTTAAAGAGAAAAGGGAATGCTTATGAAAAGTCTGAATAACATCCATAAACGCTTATCTGAGTATCAGGATGTTAAACAATACCCTGTTTGTAATATTTGGCATTTGCCTAAGATGTCTTTGTTTTTATGCAATCAGCTTGCTGCTGAATGTTCACACTCCTTGTGGCTATTTGAAGAAAACAAGATTTAATTTAGCAAGGTATTTATTGTTAATTTGTTAGATAATTTGGTCTCCACTGACGTAAAGAGTCTTTATTCATCCAGTCATTTATTTTGCTCCTGGCTTCAGCAGAAGCACACTATAAAACATATGAATTCTCCTAATTGCAGTTCAGAGACAGCATTACGACATTCCCTGCAGCTCAGGATTACAGGTTCCCATCTTCTGAAGTGCAGGGATCTGAAACGAGTTCAGCGCCCATGTTGGGTAAAGGTAAGTTCGGCTATCCAGCCACACTCGGTTAAGCAAGAACATCCTTCTCCTAGTAGGTACTGGAAACTGCTACTAATACATTAGTTTTATTCATCTGTCCTTGCCATGTCTCCTAGATTAACCCATTAATAGCATGTAAGAGTTTAATCATTTAAAGCTGTTCCATCTTTAGCCCTTATAAAGTATAACACCTGGCTTTTGCCACCTGTCACAGACCTGGAGCCAAGGTCAGCTCTGAGTTAGATAGCAGCGTTTTAGTGAAGTCCAGAAACATGGGGACAACGTTCCTCTGTAGGCGCCTGGTCCAGAGGGAGACCTGCCTGGGCACAAGGATCACTGCTGCAATGTGGCAGAGGAGAGCAGGTGAGGAAGAAGTTCAGCAAGCACTGTTGTCACTTACAAGGCAAACTGCCGTTTGCCTCCTCTGTCCGACCTCCTAATAAGCTCATCTCTCCTCCCATGTATCTTCCTTAAAAGACAGAGCCACTTGTGGAGTGGGAGTCTGGGACAAGCTTCATAGTACAGGCACTAAAATATCTCTCTCCAGGAGTCATGTGGCCAAAAAACCCCCCAGTTTTATAAAAGTCCCCATGTTTAACTAAAGGTCTGTCAACATCCGGGGAAATGGTTAAAGCAATAAGTGGCTGGTCTTTGCCATTTCCCTGTGAACGTAAAGAGGTCTGACAAGCCGCCACCCTCTTCCTCTGCTGGCGAACCAGACTGCCGCTTTCCTGTCTCCTCTTTGATTTAGTCCGAGCTGTCCACAGTGCTCCTTGGCCCACTTTTCATTCAGTGCCATGAGGTGGAGGTTGTCCCGAGCTCCTCACCAGGAAGGCCCTGGGCTGACCTGCCCACCCTGTGTCCGTGTGTGACGTTTCCTCCAGGGCAGCTGGGGTGAACGGCAGACCCAGCTGAGCCCGCTGAGCCCATCGCTTTCACGCTGCAGAAAAGGCGAAGCTCATGCTAAGGGGCAGCAGAGGCCTGGGCTTTCCCCTTCAACATGCCCCGAAGCTTCTCAAAACCCTGAGCCTTCAGGTCGTCTTGGGCTGGTGCAGGTGCAAGACAGGCTCCGGTCCAAAAGGACACGGGCCCACGCTGAAACAGTGTCAACCTTCTCATCCAGCATGAGCTCAGGGTTATATTTCATTTGGCAAGTTTAAACAAGGTTTTTAATGAACACGGGCATGGGACTCAATCACAGAGGCAAGCTTTTCTGAGGTAACCCCAGGAAATGCCATCAGCATACCTCCATGGCAGAAACTCTCTTTTCCCTCTTGGTGAGGGGTCAGGAGCTGTAGCTCTCAGGGCTCCCGGTCAGCACCTGCCATATAAACACACTGGACATCTCAGCAACACCTGCATCTCACTTGGCTTCAAGGGTTCACCCCCTCTGTTAGGCTGTGGTCTCACAGACAGTTGCCCTGATATAATGGCTTGTCACCACCAAAAAGGAGATGATTCATTTCTCTGTCCTGCTCCCTTCCCACAGTAAAACAACAAAAAACCTCAAAAAAGCAACCAACCAACCAACAAAAATTGTTTGTTTTGTGCAGGGATAGCAAACCAAATTAATTTCCAAAAGCTCAGCAGGAGGAGTATGCATGCAGGAGAGGGCAGCAAGGCTGAAAAGGAAGCAAGACCTCTCAGTCGGCAGTGGTAGATTTTAAATCCGTTCACCCCATCCTATGAAAACTAAATTATGAATGTAGAGAGATGAGTGGCTTCTAGCCTAGCAACTTTAAAATGGATCTTACCTAACTGCAATCCAAGGCAATTTAAACAACAGTTCAGTACATTTAGGGTTGCTTTGTCAGTGCCTCACCCTGTCCGCATGCGGAACACACCCTAAATCCCATTTCTCCAAAATGGATGCTTTTAACTCTTGTTTTTGCCTTTGAAAAATTAGCTTTATCAGTCCTGGTTATCACCTGTAAGATATAATTTCACTCAATGGATTTTAGCTGTTCCCACAACTCCTCTAGGCAGTTTTTCAAGAGATATCTCATCTTTGCTTCACCCACTGTCCTCTTTCCCCTAATCCTTTCTTTAATGCCACATAATCAGACAGAATAGTATCAGTTAGTCAAATTACAGCGCCGATGACACTCCATCAGCCAGAAGGAAGAAGAGGAATTACAGAGGCTGGACCAGACACATGCCAACATCTAATTAGTTGACATCTTGTGAAATCCTGTGAGGTTTTTGGAGAGTGGGGGTAGGGAGTAGAAGAAGGAAGGGTGCTAATAGGTGTTGGTGATCATTTTTCCAATGGAAGCGATTGATGCCCCTGTCTTTGAAAATTGTCATGGGTAGAGCATTTTTTTATCTCTAAGCATTTTCCATCTCTACTCTCTATGATGCTGCCAGGAAACACTTCAAAGTTAATTAGAGAGTATTTGTAAAGCACTTTGAATATTCAAGTGCTGTGTAAGTACCAAGGTATTATTAACTACGATCCAAATGAATTAGGGAGGAAGTTTAGACTCCAACAGCACCAAGCAGGCAGTGGTGCCAGGCTGGCTTAGAGAAGAGGGGAGCTGGGTGGGGAGAAGAGGGCTTCAGAGATGTATTTCAAATTCACCTCAGACAGGTGAGTAGCAACATGAGGAGCTGGCCATCCTAGACATGCTAAACCAGCAGTCGCTGGAATGGCTCACAGGTATAATTCTCCCTTACTACAGGTTCCTAAACAGAAATCTCTGCACCACAGCATTAGTAGTTACCAGTTCCTAGTTGGGAGGAACATCCATCAGCTTCCTCTTTGCTACACTGTTCCAGTCCCTTTTCATATAGAGGATGAAGAACTCAGGCCTTTTGGTGTATGACCATTTTCGTGTTGACTCTCTGATGTTATACACGGAGCACCTCACACATTCCCAACCCGAAGGGAACGGCTTTTCTCCTGGGGCTCCTGCTGAGTTGAGCTTTTCAGCTGGATCCTGTCTCTCACCTATACACGAGCACAAGACTGGAAGTGATGAGAACTCTGTGATGCTTTTGACGTTTTTCTGGCATCTTCCCATCACCCTGAGTTATATGAATAAAACTCAGCGATGGGCTGCAGCTCACTGAGGGAAAGAATCTGGAAGACTTCTGGGTGGATACATTCCCAGTATTATTCCTCCCCAGTTGTGCTGCTAGGCTGGGCTACGTAAGTTTGAGGGAGCAGAACTTGAGGCCAGGGAAAAAGCGCTTTCTTATAGCAGTCTGCTGCTCCATTAATGTTCAAAAGCTCTTTCCAAAAGACATGGTTCCTTTGAAATCCCTCCAGGCTGGTATGGTTTGGACCAGAGATCTCATGACCTGCAACATTAAGTTTTGAAAACCACTTGATTTCTGTCATTTCTTGGATCCACGGAAAGACAGGTAAGCTGTTTTACTTACCTTTACTTTTAAGAGAACCATGGAGATCCTCATGGGATGGATTCTTCATTCACTTGGAGTATACTGTGAAAACTGTGATTGGTAGCTACCACCAGCCTGAGCAAATGGGTCCTACTGTGTGCGCAATGGTCTCACAATCCATGGGAGCTTTGACTGGCTAGCAGTTTTTAAAATCAGGCCTTTTATGTTCAATGGACATAAAATACATAACTTTAGGTACCAAATAAAAGTACTTAGAAATCCATTTTAGTGCACAGCTTGTTGCAATTTTCTAGCCTTTGTTATCCTCTGCCATTGCTCTCAGCCATTTCTGGAAAATTCAAGGGAGAAGAAAGGGATAATAAGGTTAATCAAAAAAGAAAAGAAGCTTCTCTTAAAGCACATTAAAGGCATTAGAGGCGATTGTATATTTTATATAAACAATGAGACAAGGTGAAGGTGATGAGCAGGACTCTGACCACTGTTAACATCAGGACAATTGCCACCAGTTTTAATGGCATGTAAAGTTACCTAGGCTCTTGCAGGTGGTGAGCAGTGCCAACATTTTCATGCTCAATTTTAAAAGCCAAGCAATTGAATATTACATATGCCAGAGTGACTGAAAAGGAATCGCACCTGAGGTCTCAGGGTTAGGAAATGTGCATTTACCATCTATTTAATTTTACATCTTTTCTCAGGGGATAGGCAAGCAGAATGCCCACACTGATCCCTGGCAGACTCCACTTGGCTAAGGAGCATCATGCCTGCATGGTGCAAGTTGGACGGTTGCCACATGCCCGTGCTTCAGCTTCGAGCCATGGGTCCGCAGGCTGAAATCCGAGTGTGTTTGTACGGGAAGGTTGCGGTCCCCAGCCTCTGCAATGCAGCCGGCCAGTGCCTCGCTTTTCTTCCTGAGCCACTCCGCCCACCCACCCAAATTTTACTGCTCCAGGTGGTGAGCCCTGGATATTTTAAATGTCCAGTAGCGCTTAAATAATTCATTCAGGCCTTTTAACACTGTTCACAGATAGGAAGGTGCCCTGGGTGTTGAATGACTTCAGTTCCCGTAGGCCTTCAAAGGGTCTAGTCACAGGACTGAGAAATGCTACGGGAAGCGGTGGGATTATAGCTAGTGCTCTTGCTGGCAGGACAGGAAAAAATCCCAACCCGGTGACAGAGCAGACTTCACAGCACACAAGGTTGGAAGATCCTCAACGGGACACTTGGAAAAAAAATCAGTTTTAAGCAAGCTCATAAAATGGACAAAGTAACTATTGATTTTATCAACGGGTAAATAACAGCATTTCTTTTTGCCCACACTTCTGAGCAGCAGTGAACACTGGAGCCTATATGATGAGGAAAGGAGTGACTCCTGCCCCTTTTGGGTATGGCTGTTGCAACGTAACTACTTCTCTCTCCTGCAGGACACTATTTAACCCTATGAACGTCAGGGTTTCGTTTTCAGACATCTAAGAATACCAACATATCAGCAGCTCAAGCTGCCAGCCAGAATCCTGTCAGATCAAATTGCACCACCTGGGCCACAACTTGACTGAGTTTAAACAAAGGGGTTTGCATCAACAGTACTTTCTTTGGGGGAGGTACGTGGGGAAGACAAGGCTGGCAAACCTACTGTAGCACTAGCCTAGGAAACCCAAACCGTTACTAGTCCGTGGGACTGCCATCGCCTCCGGACAGAAGGCGGCAACCCTCTCTCCTCTTCAGTCCTTCTGTTGTTGTAAACTGCTGTTGAATCGCCAGGTACCACCTTCCTCCATGCTTATACTCACTGAAACCTGGACTCCAAATATTGAGAAGCTCCGTCTCTCATTCCTGCCAAATGGACAATGTGTAGGGGCCCCCTTACTTTCCCGGGTAGCTCTGGTGTCTGTTGTGGCTCTGCTGCACAGTAGGGATTCCCACCAGGAGGTTTCCTGCAGTAAGTGGCCGTGTCCCCAATTAACAACCATTTCTGCCACCACCACTTCGCTGCTGGTGGCTGTCTGCGCTCCTCCAATTGCCCGAAGTCTCCTCTTTGTCAAAGGCATCATCTACGAATGCCATCACTTTCAAAATGATTTATTTTATTTTAGAAATAACTGCAGTACAGCTCCTGTCTGCACCTTTGCCACAAAAAGGGAGACAGCCTTTGATAGCCTATTTTTGTTCCACTTCACTTTCAAGGCCACAGCAGCTAACTCTGGTGGCTCCTTCCCCTAGACATTTTTACCATAATACTCTCATTCAGATATTTTCAAATAACAACATAAATGTATGACTTGTCGCTATATGTATGTATACATATATTTATATAAAGTTGTACCTATAAATGGTGTATACATATAAATTGAGTATATATATGGTGTGTATGTGTATATATATAAAATGGTGTGTATATATGTAGAAATGGTATGTGTATATATGTCTATATATACACACATATATATATGAGGCATGTTTTAGGAAAATGTCCTAAACTATTACTTAATTGCGTGGAAAATAAGTCCTAGGTGACCCAGTCAATAAAACTCTTTCAGTAAAGGCTGATCCCTGCTTCCTTCCCTGCTTGCAGTTCATCAGGACTTTACAAGATCAGCTGGACACCTCCCCCTCTTCATGAAGGGAGATGAACAGTAACCTTCTCTGCAAGGTGTGAGACTACAGGCTTACGTATGCTTCAGAAACAGAGCCTGATATTCCGCTGTTTGAAGCCTAGGGTCCGCTAATAAATTTTGAAACTTGTATTAAAGCTGTAATGAAATTGGCACTGAGAATGCTGATCTCCCAGAGCAGTGTGTAGAAGTGAGATCTACTCTTTTTTTATGTTTCTCTCTCTGTTTTCATTAATACACTAACCTGTCACAACCTGTTCCAGCAATCTTTACTTGAAGTACTATTAACACATTGAGCCATGTATTATTTTTTTTAATTTTATGACAAAACTACCATAACGACTCAAATATTTTCAGCATGCTAGTAATGGTTTTGCCATTTGATTGAACTCCATTTCATATCAAATAACATATTAGTGTAATTTTATAACAGGCACAAATAACAAACATAGAGCTTAAAGCAAAAGCTGGGGCAAACATAATTATTTCTCATGAGAAAAAATCGGTTCTGAGGTAGACGATACTTTGTTGGTAAAATAACATAGGTTTTGGTATTTGGTTCACATTCTAGCTGGATAAACTGAAATACAAGAAGATTATGAGACAAAGAAATCTAATAACTATAACATCTGACAGAAGTCTGAAAGGGAGTGACTCCCTTAGGACAGTAGACGATGCAAGTTCTGATATGCGAGGGCATGCAGTGGTAAAGATTAGTAAATACTGTAAAAAACTGCAAACAAACAAACAAACATTGATGTGAACATGTGGAATATTTCTTTTTTAAAGGGCAAATTAAACGTTCTAAGAAAAATATATAAAAACTTTGACTGCAGTCCAAACAGTAAAAGGGAGAGGAAGGAGAATTGGATCAAGCAGTCATTTCCAACTGATAGACCAAAAAACTCTTTGTTTGGTGGAGAACCTATAGAATTACACATTTTCCTATAAGGGGTCCTGCAAATCATCTTCCAAGGCTTCACCTTGGAAGCCACATTCTAGTACATAGTCTCTGATGTCTCCCACTCTCCATTGCAATCTTCCAGTACTCATGGCTACGCAAATGTTAATTATAAGGCAGCCAGTGGATCTACGTTTAGTCCCAGTTTACTGTGAAATCTATGAACTTGCTCATCCTTGTAGCTCTTCTCTGAACTTCTTCCAGTTCTGTTTTCTTATTTCTCCTGTCTGGAGACTTTTTGTGTTCTTCCCTTTTTGAGGGGAACAAGCAGAACTGCATGTAATGAACCATGGAGCTGTGGCATAATGACGTTCTGTCTTATTCTCTGTACCTTCTGCTAATAACTCTTAATATTTCATTTGGTTTTTTGACGTCTCAGGCACTAATTCGATGTTTTCATCAAAACATCCACAATAATCCAAAATGGCATTTCTGAGTACATGTATAAATACATACATATGTATAATGATGTATCATATATAAGCTACAACCTTCCTCTGCTCCCATTTTCCTGAATGATTCAGTATTATCTGAAACGTCTTACCTTGCCACATCCCCTTCTCCAGGCGCATGCACATGTCCCAGCACAGATCCATGCAGAACTCACTTATGACTTCCTCCCATTTAAAGAGCTGAAAACTTGCTTCTGTGCTGTGTTTCCTATTCCAACCAATTACTTGAACGTGAGCCACCAGCATCCCCTGGCAGCAGAGACAGCCAACAGCAGCCGGGGCTGCATCAGCAGGAGCACAGCCAGGAGATCAGGAAGCACTGGTTACCCCCTCCTGCTCAGCAGTCACCAGACCACCTCTAGACACTGTGGCCAGTTTGGGTCCCCCCAGTACAGGAAAGGCATTGCTAAACTGCAGCGAGCTCAGTGATGGTCAGGGCTCGAGCAGTGCCCTTGAGGAGAGCCTGGGGCAGGGGCCTTGTCCAGCCTGGGGCAGAGATGGCTCTGGGGACACCTCACAGCTACCCCAGTGCCTACAGGGAGGTCGTCAAGGAGATGGCAGTCAGACTCTCTGTCCTGGTTTCAGCAGGGATAGAGTTAATTTCCTTCCTAGTAGCTGGTACAGGGCTGTGTTTTGGATTTAGGATGAGAACAAAGTTGATAAGGCACCGATGTTTTAGTTGTTGCTAAGCAGTGCTTACACTAGTCAAGGACTTTTCAGCTTCCCGTGCTCTACCGACTGAGAAGGCTGGAGGGGCACAAGAAGCTGGGAGGGGGCACAGCCAAACTGGCCAAAGGGACATTCCATACCATGTGACGTCATGCTCAGTACATAAACTGGGGGAAGCTGGCCGGGGGGGGCCGCTGCTCGGGGACTGGCTGGGCATCGGTCGGCGGGTGGTGAGCAATTGTACTGTGCATCACTTGCTTTGTGTATTGTTATTATTATCATATTATTATTATTATTATCATTTTATTTCAATTATTAAACTGTTTTTATCTCAACCCACGAGTTTTTCTCAGTTGTGCTTTTCCAATTCTCTCCCCCATCCCACCGGGGGGGCGGGGAGTGAGCGAGCGGCTGCGTGGTGCTTAGTTGCCGACTGAGGTTAAACCACGACACTCTCCAATGTGGTGTGCGGTGGGAGGATAAGAGACAATAGGCATAAATTTAATCTTCTCTGAAGTTTCACCTTTTCTGTCAACCAAAAACATTTTAAAACCTGTGGACTGTCTGCACTGACTTAAAAAAGTGTGTTATGCCCATGCCTCACGGTCTTTTAAGGCTCACAGAACATAACTCCTTTATTTTTGAGGATTCAAAAGTCTTGGAGTCCCATTCTGAACTGTTTTTCCCCTCACAATGACTTGCAATTCCCCTTTGTGATTCCACTTTCCTGATCATATTTGTATTCCTCACAAACTAATGGGCAAGGATAAGTAGAAGACAGACTCCAGGAGACATTTGGGGCTAGTTATCTAGACAGAACAAACAGGTGTCAGGTATGCCATTGGTGTGATATGGAAAAAAATGAATAAATTTATTGAATTTATTATTGAATTAAGCCTAAGGGTTATTTTGGAGTTGGAGGAAATAAATTAGCAATTGAAAAGGCATGTTTTCCAATTTTCCAGTTCTATCTGAACCATAAAATATTTTGAGCATCTAATCAAATCAAAGAATCAAAGAGCATCTAACAGATCTTCCATGTGAAGATTTACTAATTTATTTTTCTACTACCAATTTATTTTTCTAGAAAGAATGTTTTTCTTCTAACAGAAAGATCTAATTGTTAAGACTTCAGAATAATGAAATAATGTATTCGCATTGCTCTACATCTTCTAAGGTGTAATTTTTAACAGAAATGCTGAATATTCAATGTATAGAATTAAGGACACAGCACTAGAAAGCTATAGAGCTATCCCACAATTTTTTTCTAAGTGACTACAACTTAGAGCAATGAATGATGCTTCAACTAGGTTTACATAGAGCAACAGTCACATCTAGTGGCCACAAAATTAATTATTTCTATATACTTTGCATGGCTAATCTGAAAGACATTTTTTATATCGAGTATCAGAAGCTATTATTTTCTATTTACATTGTATGCATTTTAATAGAATTTGAATACCCATATAAGGAAGACACACATATATCTGCGTACAAATATACATTTTATAATTCTGAATTATGTTAGAGCAAAAAATGCTACAACACTAACAGAGAGAAGATGAAGAAATTCAGAAGGCATTTAAAGGTACTCATATGGGTAAAGAAACCTTTTTGATTTTGGCATGGGATGATGCCATTTATGAATCCAGTCAAATGTAATATGTAAAATGGCAATATAGCCGGAATTATCAAGGATTTGAAGTTTTTATTCCCTTGAAAGCAGAAGGACCATCCTGAGGCTTGCCATATATGACAGCAAGCAGACATTTACAATGTTTTATTAAACTAATCTTTCAGGGCACGTTAGAGCATACGGACAAAAACCTTTCCTCTCTTGGCTAGCCTGGATAAGTTGCTCTTCTGGCGGAAGAGAGATCTGCCTGGGAAAAGAAAAGGAAACCTTCCCAGAGATCAGACGGGGCCTCCATCGCCACCACTCTGAAGGACTTCAGGGAAGCTATACTGATTTCCCCGGCTCCCCCAGCGCAGCCACTTACCACAGCACCTGGCCTTCCTGACTGCTCCATGCAGGGCCACCGGTGCCTTAATTGCCGATGAGGACTGATCAGCAGCATCCAGTCCTTGAGTTCCCCAACTAAAAGAGGGGATATGGCACTACGTATGGACAAGGGATAGCTCTTCTCCCCAGCCCAGCCCTATGCAGGATGAACTGATGCTTCATCTGATGCTGATCTTGTCCTCTGGCCTCTCTTCAAGGATGACACAGGCAGGAGGGGGCTCCACATGATCCAACCACAGAGTCTTACAGATGGGCAAGAAACAAGCTGACACAGCTGCTAACAAGTCAACCATCCCAGAAAGTGATGGGAGTAAGTCCAGCCATACAGATAGATTAAATCATATGCTCTCTCACCAACCTAGAGGCAGTTCACCCTGCACACCATACGGAGCAACCCTGCACGGTCAGGTCTCCTTCGTAAGCCTGCATGGGCATGCAACACCCACTGCCTTTCACATCATTATGAGTTTCATTCTTTTGGTCTACATGATATTCCTTGAAGATCCCTTCCCCAGATTTCCTCTGCCTTATGATGAACTGATCAATATCACCACGAGTGAAGAATCTAAATGTATGTAAACTACTTGGGGATTTGAGGTATGGGATTTGGATAACACATCCAGAGTATATGTTCTTGCTACAAGACTGCAAGTACTCCTGAGGAGTGCAGTTTGGTACAAACCAGCTACACCCCACTGAGAATGATATCCAACTTTCCTGGGAGCTGGAAATAAGCCACAGAACAAGCAGAGGACAATCAAACTCCTTCCATTGTTCCCAGGAGCTCTGCATCACTCTCCAAGTTTGAGGGCATTATGTTTTCCAGTACATGAAGTAAATTCAAGGGAAGCAGGTCATTCCTGGGTCAGGCATACTTACTGAGTCAAAAGCAAAGAGAAAAGTTCCGAATCACAGAGTTCCTATTAATAAGATCAATGTAACAGTAAAATGAGACATGCCAATGTGCAGCACTGCCAGCATGAAAGGTTACACTTAAACTTGTCTAATTTACTCTTTTATCTAGTTGCATTCAAAGATTACACAGAAGTCACAGTTATCATCAGTAGTAAATAGAGCGCTAGTTCAACCTGTTCTTGATAGCTCTTTTCTTAATTAATGAATGAGGAAAGAAAGATTGTTCCTTGTAGGCTTGCACTGAATTTGGTAACGACAGTTAAGAGAGTTCGCCCACCGTTGGTGCAGCACGTTGCACCGATACAAGAAGTAGCAACAGCAGGTGTTGTGTTGAGGTGCAGAAATACTTCCTCAAACCTGTGGCAGACCTACTGACCGCTGCAATCATTTGCATTTACTTGTTCTGCAGAGTGAGACTGCCCTGAAGAATGAAGCCACATGCGACGCACATAAACAATATATAGGCAGACCGAGCACATATGCTAGTAGTTTTTGCTATCTTGTTTGTAGTTGTTTCCTTTTCTCTGTTTGAAGGCATAGCACTACATCCATGATAAAGACACAGTAGACAGAACATAGCCAGAGTTGTCATTCGTCTTGGCTGGGCATGTGTGAATATGCTCATGAATCACCAGAGCTGTCCAAGACACCCGAGCTTCTCACACAGCCTTTGGTTGAGCTCCATTATTATGAAGCCATATTTTAAAAGCTCATTTTAAATTTTATCACACATGATTGGCACTAGTTGCAACAATGCACAGAAAAAGAAAACTGCTTAATTTTTAGTGGATGTCCACATTTTTTCACCTGACCTTACAAACAGTGGAGAGATTCTGAAGTGTACGATATGTTTCTACTTCTCAGTTACTCTGTTCTCAGTTGGTTCATAAGGTGAAGCCTTGGTTTCATACGCTGTATTCTTCACTTAAGCTTTCAGGCTTTGTCCTTTAGTATAAGAGCTGTAGAGCTGTAAGTAGAGCTGTACTCTGAACCATGGGGGCCACCAGGCAAGCTAAGCCTGGCCTATCTCAAATTCCAGATATTCTTTATCACACCATTAAGAAACATGAACAACTTTTAGTTCTGAATGTTTGCTGCCCTCAAGAGGAGAACTTTTAACAAATATCGAATCCATGACATTACTCTATTAAAAGCAATGACTGAGGGGTGTTGTTTCTGTTTCGCAAAACAAAAACACATCCCAGTCATTACATCTTCAGCCGACTATGTCTTTCAAGAGTTTGCACAGTCTGAAACACTTAGCTTTAGAGTTATTCATATTTTTAAATCAGATAAAAAGAAAAAACATATACTAGATACCTGTAACCCCACCACTGACAACATATAGTTTCAAATGGAGATTAAATATGTATTTGGAAGACAGATCCATGTAAGGTTACTAAATAGACAAGCCTCATCAGGTTCAGGAAGTCCCCTGAGCTGAAAATAGTAGAAGTTTAGATTACTCACAAATATAATTTATGTTTGCCCAGATCTTACTCCTCCCTTGGTGTTTGCTACTGTGCTTCACTGGGAGACAGGATACTGGATCAGATAGACCCATCAGCCGCTCTTAAGTTCTGAAATATAGTCTTCAGGTATTGGTTAAGTAATCTAGGAGATGCCTCTGAGGAGCCCAGTGTCCTCGTTATCTCCTGGAAGGAGCTCTGCAGCTCTTCAGAAAAGGTATTTCCTGGAAGCAGTCAAAAACTGTCCAGGAGATTCTCGGTGGTTTGTTCTTTTAGCAAAATTCGATTTACAAATTTCTTTGAAATTCCTGTTTAGTCACATCTTTGCCTTTCCGGGAAAATTGAAGAGTAACAAAAAAAAAATGGAATTAGAGAGCAACTTAAGAAAAAAAAAAAAAACACAAAAAAGAAATAATTTGAGTATTTAAGCTCAAAAGCAATCTAAATAGTTTCAGGTATCGTTCAAGCCTTCTTTTATGAAATACTTTCCTTAATTGCTAGATGTTCTTTTAGTCTTGTGCTGCTCAAGAAATTATGTTAAAGGCTCATATGCCATATACAGTTAGCACAGAGTGTGCCTGTGATACTGTTTAGCTGATGGGGATCTCCACAGAAAATGTTGTCCCAGACGTCTGCACCTGCATATAGAGCACTGGAGGTTGAGACAACAGTACCATAAGTCAAGAACAGCATAGGTTATGCTGTTCTTTGTCACCCACTGGAAAACAGAAAACAAAAGGCCATTACCTGGTACAGGACCTTGTCATTTTCTCCTGTGCTTCCTTTTCTCGTCAGTCCAGGTTGTCACGTAACTGTCTCTATGACCCTGAAGAGAGACAGCAATATCCCTGCTGAGGGCTACTAATTGTTCAAATAGTCATTTAAAAAAAAAAAAGACTTACTTACAAGATGTAAAAAGTTGCTACGTTGTAACTAGTTGTATGAGGTTTGTAGCTGCCTCTGTTTTAAAATGGAGGTAAACTTTCACTGAGTATTTGTGCCACTGCGTGGTGCACAACAACAAAGAAAGATTTAAGTGGGGGATATGGACATCACTATTTTCAAGGAAAGAGCTGCTCCTGTTTGGAGAGATTTCTCACAGAAGACACCCCTTACATTAAAGGAAATTCACAGTAACTTCTCTTACCTTGATGCAGATTTCTCTTTCTTTTCTTTCAGAACAAGCTGGTACTTAAAGCACATTCCTTTATCTTGATGACTGGAATCCAATAGCTGCTGCCCATTTCCTATTCGTGTAAGCCAAAGAAAGATAGCCGGTGCTCAGCTTTGTCCCTTAGAGACGAGAACTAGAACTTTAGAGCTCAGATCATGTCTCCATTTTAGTTCAGGCTCATCAATAATAAAAAGCATTGCCAAATGATATTGTAAAAGTGGTTACAGGAAAATCTGGAAATATTCCTAGCTGGCTTATTGTGTAGTTTCTGGCTAAGAAAATATAGTTTCAAATGCCTCGTATATTTACTTCTAAATGAACAAAGCATTTCTCAGACAGAAGCTCCTGAGTTCCACTATAGGGAATATGTGTATATTTCATATATGCATGCAGATACATGATACATTTTTCAGCCTTTCTAAGGTGGAGCTTTAGAGTTTAAGCAGATAGAGCAAATCTTCAGAACCGGCTTGTAAGGATGTATGATTTACATTCCATCATACATGGGTCAGGGCAATCGCAAGCACAAATACAGGCTGGACAGAGAATGGGTTGAGAGCAGCCCTGAGGAGGACTTGGGGGTGTTGGCTGACAAGAAGCTCAACATGACCCGACAATGTGCGCTCGCAGCCCAGGCG
>NW_008825618.1:3311193-3317925 GCF_000699105.1 Pygoscelis adeliae
AGTTTTCTCACTTTTAACCTTCCGATTCTCTCCCCCATCCCAGCGGAGGGAAATGAGTGAGTGACTGTGTGGTGCTTAGTTGCTGGCTGGGGTTAAACCACGACATAGTATAACTTGCACAAGAGTATTTGCATTCATAAATTTAAAAAGAAACAAAGCTGTGGTGTCTTACAAAATTTGACTAATTAAAAGCCTAAAAACCCCAAATTGACTTTGATGTAACAGAACAAACACTGTTGCAGTGCTGACTGCTTTGGCAATCACCCTATTATACAGTATTCCTGTGATTGCAGAAATTTAATACAACAAAAATAGTGTGAAACCACATGGAGGAAGAAGGTGACATCTATGATGTTAAACAAAACCAGTTTTGTTCATTTACATTCATTACCTCATAGATTGTTCTCCTGCACTCATACGTTCACCTGCAGCAAGATGTCTGTGTCCCAGCGGCCTGGCTAATTTCACTTATACATGACACAGGGGACAAGGGACATCAGCTATCAACTCCTAACTAAACCTCTTGGATTCCTCTTGCTGACAATGGGTTTTAGACATAGGTTTTATTCACTTTGCGAGTTCGTTACTATGGCATGAACTTTTGCGTCAGAATCTTGCTTAAAGGTTTCTCCTCCATAAACTTTTGGGAAGGCTGCTACCCGTGGTCTGTGTATCCTCTCATTTGGGCATCTTTGTGGCTACAACCTTGCTGTCATCCGCCTGTATCACAGTTCAAGTCTTCTGCTTAAGCACCATCAGAGCTCAGGCCTTCTGGTCTTGCTGTAAACAGCACACTCCTTGGTGTTCAGCCCTTTGACTGACGTTAACCACGTCCTTGGTTATCAGTATATGATGTTCTTCAACCTTTGCTTGGTATTGCTTCTTCTGGTGCTTTTACATACATACATTTCCATCTGTAATTCATTCTACTAATCTTTGTATTTATAATACAAACCTCTGCATGTTATGCAAGGCCAAGTCTGGGAAAAAGGCTCAACTCTATTTCGAGCTTCAGAGAAACCTGAAAAATGAATCCGCATGTTCAGCTCTAGTAATAGCAAGTACATATTTATATCCAGCAATTTCTTTGCTCATTTCTGCAGCACAAATAAGACCCCACAGGCCTTCTTGCATCTGTCCTCCACTGATGAAGGCATGGCTGTCTCAGTTCATTCATGTTCTTAAACAGAACATACTACCTTGGCTTTGAATGCTCTCCAGCTAAAAAAGGATCATGAAGGTCACATTTGCTCATCATTCTGTGTTACACCATTGCAAAACTCAGCTGTAAGTTAATGAGGGAATTACATTTTCTCATTCCTTTAAATGTCTGTCTCATCTCCCCCATGTGGGGCAAAAAATACACGTCTAATTTTCTTAGGGAAGGCAAGTTTCTAGAAAGTCACTCACTCTGCAATTGGAACACAACCTCCAATGATTCAGGTGATTCTGAATTAGGAATTCAGAGAAGGAATGCTTCCTATAGGGTCAACTGCCAGCTGTGTTGAGGGCCTGTGGTGGCCCTCAAAGCTCTTACGACTGGGGATGTGTCAGAGCCCAATACTCTCTGAGCAGGTTCTTTGAGATGTTCCACAGGAGGAGGGCTTCATGTTTAATGCCAGATTTCCTTATTTGTAGATATTTGATGTTACACAGGATTTTGATTTAGCGGAGGGATACAGCAATGTACTAAAATCCCAAGTGCAATATAGCAATTGCAATACACAGTTGGATCGCAATACAAAGCCAATTGCCATTGTCAGTCCCTGTATGCTCACCGTTACAACACTGGACATCCCAGTCTCCAGGGAGGAATACGTGAGTTGAAACCAGCTCAAGTCAGTTGCTCTCTTCAAAGTTCATTTTCTTGGTTGCTCAGCTTTTATACTTTTAGGTTTGACTGAGTCGCCCACACACTTCTCCACCCATGCTGTTTCTCTCCCCTAATTATCTCAGGCAAGGCTGTTTACACAACTCAAAACCCCACTGGTACAGCTGGATATCTAAAACAAAGGTCACCCTCACCCTTCGTGCTAAGTTCAGCCTTCATTACAATAATTGGTGGCCATTCCTTATACTCTTCCCTGAGCTCCTCATTCTTGCCCATCTTCTCTGAGCCTTCTTTCGTTGTAGGTGTTGTCACAGGGTGTGATTCTCTTCTTTCTTTTTTATACCAAGAAAAGCAAACTTGAAAAACATTCGTTAGTTACATTGAAGATAAAAAGTGAGTATGGCATTTGGTTTTGTGCCTCTATTCTCAAGGAAATATGTTGTTAAAAAGCAACCCTACTAATGATTTTGCCACAGAAGACCATTAGATGTTTGAGGTTCAACTGGTACTGAACTTCAGCTGCAGCTTTTTGTTGAGGCCAGTGTCTTGCTAAATGAACCCTACCTTCTTAAATTTACAGGACTAATCAGTTCTTTGAGCAGCATTATTGAGAAAGTGTTTAAAGCAGTATATGAACAGCTCTCCATACGGATATAATTTCAGACAATTTTTAACAATTTTGTAAATGACAATACAGCCTAAAACCATTAGATGGGCCTCAAGAGTCTGTGACAGCGAACAGTAAGAATTCATTAATTTTAGCTTCTGCTAACTCTTACAGGCATATTTGAAACACGATTATGTTGGAAAGTAACAGCCAGCTGTTGTTGACTCGTGATCTCATCATTTTATGGGTATACAATGATCTTCTTGTTTTATATTTATCAAGGGACGAGCATGGCAAACTGACCCAACCAGGTAAGTAACTTCATGAAGACAAAGCTGAGGATACATTGTCCAGGAAGGAAGATTTGTTATCAAAACTAAAAGATGGGCATGTTTTTCTCTCTGTGAAGAAAGAGTGGTGCTCACTGCACAGGTCTGATACCTTTGTCCACACTGAACTGTTTTGTACTAATCAAAGAAAAAAGTACTAGGATTTAACCTTCTCGGAAAATCTTTATGAAATAGACCCACCAAAAAACTTACACAGGCTTGTAGCTACCCAAGCACTTTCTGGAAGTCTCAGTATAGGGCCTGGTAAACAAAATCTAAATCCTGTAAACCCAGCTTCCCTGCCAGAGTGTGCTGTGGACCATGTGCAGCGGCCAGGGCTCCCCATGCAGCGCCGTAGTCCCATGGCCTGTTTAACTGGGGCGTGCCGTGCTGTGAGGGACCATCTCCGCTCTGCACCAGCTCAAGCATGACAGAGGTGGCATAGGAACCCGTCTCAGGTAAATGCTCCCAACTGCTTTTGTGGGACAGTTTTCAGCCACATTTATTCCTTGAGCTGCTTCACCATGAAGCCACACCAGCACAAGTGACTGGGGAAGCAGAAGAACAAGAGTGAATGGCCAAGGATCAGGCTGGGAGTGGGAAACTGTTCCTTCTGGAGGACTTGTGTTGATTTACACTTAACGGGAGTAACGAGAGCCAGTATGAAGGGAAGAGAGACAAAACTCAGTGGCAGGAATTAAGTAAATCTTGATGTCCACCTCATTCAAGGACCATCTATCCCCATTATAACCTAAAAGTTAAATACCGAAGCTAACCCTCTCTCATAAAGTGGGAACGAGGAGGAGCCTCTACCGAACACCGCGGTAATTAATGAACTCACTCAAAATACTGAAGTGCCTCCCTTGCCTAATGTGATTTGATCAAACGCCTCCTCTCCTGGTCTAACTGGTAGGCTCGTTCCTCCTCTCAACATGTTGTAACTGAGGCAGGGTTAAAGAAGACATGAGTGGGTGAAATCTGTAACATGGTGACTAAGGTAATTGCTTGCAACTGAAATTTAAAGAGTTCTTGTGCTCAACTCCAATTGATACTTTGCATGTAATAATTTGGTGTTAATTAGAGAAAGAATGAAAACCCCAGTACTTCTCCACCCATGTCAATGCCTGCACTAGTAAGATATTAGGTCATGTTGTCTCCTGTTCACTTTGGGATGCTTCCATGCAAAACAGAAACACCTGACTCAGAGAGAACCCTGCAGCAGCTAGAGCATTTAGTTTGCAGAAAGATGCAAGCTTAGACAGAGAAGAGATTTGAATCCCAGCATCCAACTTCTGGGTGTAACATCGGGCAGAAGACGCAGCAAGTATCCTCAGCCACCTTCTCTGAAGTGCGTTAGGGCTGCATGTGAAATCAAAGGGGATCGTTGGCTCGGCTCTGGATCCTGACAGGCCTAACACATGAGCAAGGTGGGGAATCGCGCACTGCTGTCAAGACTGAAGCAGCCTTGCTGGTTCTCAGAAGCACATCCGCATCGGGAGTATTCAGAGCTGAATCTGGATGGAGCATCATATGGAAATGACGGAAAATTATATGGACATTTCCCATGGCAATCTAGCCACCTGTAGACACTCAGATGTTGCCAGGCCTAAAACCTATTTCACAGCAGAGGAATGATCCTTAGGGAAAATGGGCAGCCCTGGTTTTCAGCGCTTTCAAAGGGATCTGCAAATCACGTGCACCTTTGAACATCAGAGTCCTGGGTTGCGGCAGCAGTTGCTTACTCTTTCACTTTGGCTCAGGCCCCAGATTCGGATCCAAACAGCTGAAAAGGTTCCTAATATGGAGATGTGAATCTATTTAACACAGCAAACCCAGACAAACTGCTGTACAAACTTAGATCCCAAGAGAAGCTAAATCATTACTGTAATGACCAAACCATACTGTCTCAAGAAGTTTTGGGACAAACTCTTCTTCTAAGTTTTCAACATGGCAACTTTACTTTTGCCTTTACTTTTGTGGAGCAGCAACAGTATTACTCAGAGCAAAATAAAGCTCTGTTTTCTACAATTCAGAAACTTAGATACAGTAAGGGGAATCAATGTTGAGTGTGCATATTATCATTATAAAATAAATATATTGCAGAATTATTGTAACAGGCTCTATAAGCAAACTAAACATCAGAAACCTGAGAAGCTCAGAATTAAATGTAAAATTCAAAAAATCTCAGTATGTTCAGATCTGCAAAGGCTCAGTAAGATGCAGAACCCTAACCCTGTGTTCTAACACAGCAATTGCACTCATACAATTAATACAATACAGTTATGTTTTAAAGACTGTAACCAAAACTAGGTTTTCTTTCTTCTCTCATGATATTAAGTCTGTTAAAACGTGTTTGGCACACCTTCCTCAAATCCTGATTTTTTCCTGCAGAACCTGCCCTGCTACTTGGCAGTGCACATCACTGAGTTGTACATATCTGTACAATTAATGTACCTGCTAATTAGATGAGTTGTTTGTGGTATAACTCTAAGACCAAGGCAACAGAACAGAGCAGAAATTTTCAGGGTTAGTAATAAATGTTTCCAAATTGTAACATACAGCTTGTTTATTGAATGGAATATGAAACATTTTGAGAATTTGGTGTAGTTTAATGTCTCAGAATATACTAGGAATAGGATATATTAGACTTCTGTTGATCTGAACGTGCTGCCATAAAGACAAGCATCTCCCATTGAGATGCATTAGCAATGACACACAGAAGGAAAACTAAACTCAAATGGGCAGTGAATTAGGTATTAAACAAGTGGATAACCACTCTGTCAGAAAAATTCTCTCCCCTGAAGTAAGATCAGTCAAGGTTTTATGTAATTCTAAAAAAATCTGAATATGGCTGTCAGACACCAGCAATATTCTAAGAAAGTCAAGCACCTGGTATCTAGACGTCAAAATGCAAAATTTTTCCTTATGATTAAAAGCCAAAGAGGGAAGCAGATTGAGTTACACAGTGAGTACAAATGGTACAGCTTTGATTTTTTTTTTTATCATATGTATTTTTAAGATCATATGTATTTTTAAGGCAGTGCTCTTCAGGTTTATTTTAGTACTTTCGTACTTTACTTGCAAAAAATTCTGTAAATCTCTAAAGCCATTGATGAGCTGGAAGACATTGCAGATGGTAGCCCACAAAATGGGGAAAATGCATAATGTACTACTATTTGCTAGCAACCCCCCCACACATTTCTGCTAAGAAAGAACAAATGCCAAATTTAGTTCAGTGAAAATTAATGTGTGACAAACATTCAGTAATAATCTCAACAGACCCGTGAAACAAAAAAATTACACAAAACGAAAAATTCTCAAAAGCCAAAATCCCCTTTGCTTTACCATGAACGTTAATGTATCCAGACAAATTTTACCTTTTTCCCCCCAGTGTAACTCTCTGAGCAGAAACTTGCCTGAAGAAAGCAAAGTGATACCCAAGTAACCAACCACTTTGTACCCTTATTGCCGGTTAAAATGGCTAAAAAGCCACGTGTCAGACACTACAGGTAAGACATCTTTTTAAAAACAGTTCTCTGTATATTTGGTTTCAGATACTCGGCAGTTCAGCTTTCTTTGCAAGTTTGTATGTGACCATGAAGGCTAGAAACTAACTTTAAAACCCCTCTTCAAAGTTGAGATTTTCCCTTAACTACGTCAACGAAAATCTTATTTGGAGCTCACCACAGCCTTTAGGTAGCCCTTTTTGTTCTTCTCTTTGCTAAACAGTTGCACAGGCATCAAACAGCCGCGCAACACATTGCGACAGCTGTGCCAACCCACAGTAACGGGGACGCAGCGCTCCGGCGGGCACTGCCACCACGGAACGTGTCTGTATCCCGGACAATGAATCAGAAAAAAAATAAATTAAAAAAAAATTAGAATGTTCGCACATCGGTTCTGCTTCCGATTCAGAGGATTTTGCGCTCCCCCGCGCTGGCGCGTCCCCTCAGCGGTGCCTGAGG
>NW_008825618.1:3318712-3323075 GCF_000699105.1 Pygoscelis adeliae
GGGCGGCCCGAGGCGTCGGCGGGAGCAGGGGAGGCCCCTGGAGAGCTGTCCTGGGGACTTGTCGTTGTTTGCTTGCTTACAGTTCCCGCTGAGTATCCCTTCGCCTGAGCGTGGGCTCTGGTACGGGAGGGCGGAGGAATCCCGTAGACAGGGGCTCCGCACCAGTCGCTTCGCCTGTTTGTGTAAGGATCCTCCTTTTAAGCCACTCACAGGCGTTCTGTGGTGCTTAAATCTCTTTGGCTGTCTTCTTTCACGTAGAACTCATTATAAAGGAATGCTTTGTGTTTTTGTTAAACCTTAGCATTACTTCAACAGTAGGTAGCTAGAGGCTGCAAACAGCCGCTTAGATCTTTCACATGAAAAGTGTATTTCTGGCAAAATTTGCATACTTCTCTTTCTCAGTGTCTTTTTCGCGCGTTGTATTGCAATAACAATCTGTATCAAATTTGGTTCTGCCAGCTTTTTTTGGATCTGCTAGCTTTGTAGCTCAGATCGCACAGTGATTGCCATTATGATCTCGATCTCAGTTTTGTAAATTTCTGTGTTTGTGATTTTAATTTTGGCATTTCTCAGCACTTCCTTATTTCTTTTAACTCTTGTCTCTCAACATTTCTTTATCATCTAAGTTTTTATATGGCCTTTTATGTCATTACTGCTTCCAATTTCTTGTCAACATGTTTTCCCTGAGATGTGGCAAAGGAAGCCTTGAGAAATGATTCAGAGAGTTGTATGCAACTCACTTGGATACTGCATCCTTTATTTTTTTAACTAAGCAGGGCCTGTGCTGGTTTCTGCCCTTTCTTTGGCACAGGCACGGATTTTACTCCTAAGTGACCTAGTTCAGGGACTTAACCCTGGCAGATCTTTAGTTCAGTGTTTTGAAATGACCCCTTATGGGGTTCAGGTAAGTGAAAGGGTGAGTGAAGAGGACAGGTAGGGTGGAGGGAGGGACTGGACAGCTGTAGCTTCGATTGATTTAAGCTGGAATGGAACTGGTGCTTTTGGCGAGAAGTTGTGGGTAAGTGGAATAGTAATTAGGAAGCTTAGAGAAAGCTAGCCAAAAAGCAAACAAGATAATACAGTCGGCAGACCAGAAAGCCGTAAAAGACAACTAGGAAGACGTGAATGTAAATGGGATGTCAGTAGTTCTGCAGCTTCACATATGAAAGCAAAAAACCTAAATCTCTAGAGATTATAAATGAGGAGTGGTCAACCAAAAAAAAAAAGCATGAGTTTATGGGCAGTAGAGGGAAGCTTTGTTCTGAGATAGGTGAGGGCTATCATAAGGGATAAGGGATACTCATATCAAGGCTCATAAGGGATAGAAGGGATACTTATGAACCCTCATGATCTCAGTGTTGACCATACCAATTTTCTTCAACCTTTTTTCTTTATGTGGAGGATAAAATGTCAGGTAGTGAAGTAGAAGATTTGTAGAGAACTTTGGGGGGGTGGAATTAATCTTGCAATGGTTGAGAGTGAGTTTGCAGGAATGTTAGAGAAACATGAAGAGAAGCTGTGTGCTCTTTCCACACTGCCCACTTAATACATCTGACTTAGGCTACTTGCTAACTACAGAAGGGGGAGGCGTATTGTAGAGGGAATTATAAAGGAGATGTAGGCAGTGCACAGTCTGTAGAATAGCTTTGTAAGTGCTTTTTCAGCAAGAGGATGTCCTCACTTTGTGGAGTGTCAGGCAGTTTACATTTTGGCTCCATGGAATAAGACAGTGTCCTGGGTACAGACAGCAAGACAGCGTGGCTGTGCTGCGACAAGTAGTTTCTAACCTTGGGACAATTTTTTTTTTTTAATGCCCCTGTCTTCTCTGTTGCTGCTTTTTCTTACTGTCAGTCTTATTGTCAGTTCTTGGCCTGGCATGGAGTTAGAACTATGAGAATTGAACCAGTTGCTTAGAGGGAAGAGAAGGCATTATATGTAGCAAGGTTAATAGGTATTACAACTTCAAGTTCAGGTTAATGTCAATAATGATTACAGGCCAAAATGAGCTACCCCGTTTTGAGTATAGTGGTTTTCAGTCAAAACAAAACAGTTTATGTTTTGCTGCTCCCTAGTGCCTCATTCCTGGGTAGGGTTCCTTTGCTTGTTGATGTTATACTTTGGTTTGTAAACACTGATACCTTAAGTGTATGGCATACGATCACTTGCTGAGGGGCAAAAAGATTTGGGGACAGAGTATAACAGGGAAGTACCATTACTTTTATATTCTTCCCTGGACACTTGCTGCTATAGAGAGAACAGTTACTGGGCTTAACAAACCTTCTTATATCAATTTCATTTTTCTATTGGTTGGCTTGTTTTGCCGCACAAAATGTTAATCTAACTTGTACTTACTTTCCTTTTCTTTCTGAATCTTTTGTAGCCAGTGCCCTCTAGGGAACTCTTTTCACCTTGTCTTCCATTGCTTTACGCTCCACCTGCTGATGCCAACTGTAAAGTTCAGTTTGTCCGCTTCTTTCATGCTAGCTTTTTCCCCTCTCAGCCCTCTTGGTAGAATCTATTTCCTATTGTTATCTGCCGAGTCATGGCTTGTAATTCCTCATTAAGGCATAGTGACTGATGAAATTTTAGGTGGGCAGATAAGGTACGTTTAATGGAGCGTTGTGGTTGTGTATGTATAGTCTTTGTTCAACCCCACCCTGTCCTTTCCCTGTTGCTGTTGTCACTTCTTGTTATGTTTCACGATAGGTAAGTCAGTTCATCTGCTTCTTGCAATTTTGATTATTTTGTGAAGTGCCTGTTGGAATTATTATTTACTAAAATTAGCTTGTACTTTTATGAGACGACCTTTTAGCAGTAGCAGCTAGTTTGGTTTGACTTGCTTTTCAGCACTGAGTTAAAAAAAAAAAATGCTTGAAAATTATTTTATTTGTGATGATGATCAGCTGTCCTGTGACCAAAGTGCTGAAGAACTTGTTCATCTCTTGTTGCCGCAATAGCTGTCAGTTGGAATCAGTAATATTGTATGGTCTGGCAAAAACATGCTCAAATGCATCTGGCTTTGCCTTTTAATTTGGGATTGTTACAGATACTGGTGCTTCTCTACTTCTATTATACTGATTAGTTGCCAGGATTATGCAGATAGATTATTTTTAATGTGATCAATTTACTAATTTATTTGTTTTACAAAGTGAGACCTAATGTGAAAGTATGTTTTTCAAACTAAAATGTATAAACAACAAAATAATTTTCAGTTATAAGCTAGTAGACTATTTTGTTTTTCAAATGGCTATAGGCAAACCACGATATTAAAGGTAGGATTGGGGATTTTGTTATAAATACACTATACAATATTTTTAATTGTATACAAGTTCTTCATTTTTTGAATTTTACTGCAAAAGGTACTAAAATGTGCCTTCTGTCTGTAATAAATTTATTACTTCAGGATTTTTCCGTTCACACAAGGGAATTGATCAAATTCATGTGATTCTCCTCCCCCCGCAACACAAGAAGACTTGAAAAGGAAAACCCAGTTGAACTCTGAGTTTCACGGTAGCATTACTAGTGGTAGGCAGTATGCCAAACTACGGTTCACGTCAGCAGAAGAAGCCATATCGGTTACTTGCACTAAATGACCGTGAACCTGTCTGGATCGCTGCCGTTAGGGATTGAACCTCGGACCTTTGCACCTGAAACTCTGAGTTTCTTGTGTGTGACTGAAAGACTCCAATTTGTTGATTCTAACTGTACAAACTCACGTGCATGTGTGGACCTGCTATTCAGTTAGGAGGCGAAGAGCCATATAGTGTAGGAATTGCACATTGTCTTCCTGGCTAGGAAACAACTTTTAAAATTACCCAAGCTTGCTATGGCATAAATCTGTGTTATGGCCACCTGTTGCAGTATAACTTGTCTACTTCAAACAAGTCACCTTGGATTACATTTTCATTCTTGTTTTCTTGTGCTTTGATCACTGAATAATTCACTTTGATTAGAGGCATATTGAAAAATGTCCGATTCTGGTAATCTCAGGTTTGGCTTGCAGTTGCTTTATTATTGGAGCAGCTCTTGACTTTTCTGCGAGTGGAGGCTGGCATTTGAAGGTATTAGTTACAAACGCTAGAAAATTATGTGGTTTGAGTGCCTACGTACTGTGTTTCCCGAGTAAATTTTCACTACTGTGTAACTGTTGTTCAGTATATGTTTTACCAACTTAACATGCCTTCACAATTTTCTTAACTGAACATGAATTTCTATGAACAGAGTAACAGTGTTGGTTTCTGTAATGGAAGTTCTTCCTTAGCAAGCCTCTTCAAAAGCAGTACTTGTTACCTTCTGGGAAATGAAATGAATGTTCTTTGTATGGTTGCTATGGGTTTGGGATTTTTGGGTTTGGTTCTCTTTT
>NW_008825618.1:3323126-3330113 GCF_000699105.1 Pygoscelis adeliae
TTTTCTGTATGGGTTTTTTTTTTTGTTTGAGGGGCAGGGTTGGGTTGTGGTTTTCGTTTGTGGTTTGTTGGTTTTTCTTTAAACCTTAAGAATTTGAGACCTTGGAATTATTTATCCTTATTTGTTGAGGTGTGGTAAAAGCTTGACCCTTGTTGTCTTTTTGGCAGCAACAAAGTGGCTTTTATGAAACAGCTTGATCATGTTGTCAACTTCTAGCAGCTGAATTCACAATTCCAGAACATGATTTGAGCAAAACTATCTGCCGTATATTGTGTCTAGCATCAAAATTATTGTTAGAGAATAAAGGCAACAATACCAAATATTTAAATGGTAGAAAACAGCAAATGTTGCTGCTTTTCTGAACAAGAAGCTTTCTTCACTTTCAGTGTAGTTAGTGTAGAGGAGGTGTTGGGAAGATTATTAATTTACTTTTTCTTTTTTTAAATCAATCTTTAATGTAGAACTGTAAAAATAGGTCCATATGGCCAATTCATAAAATCATAGAATGGTTTGGGTTGGAAGGGACCTTTAAAGGTCATCTAGTCCAACCCCCTTGCCATGAGCAGGGACACCTTCAACTAGATCAGGTTGCTCAGAGCCCCGTCCAACCTGACCTGGAATGTTTCCAGAGATGGGGCATCCACCACCTCTCTGGGCAACCTCTTCCAGTGCTTCACCACCCTCAGCGTAAAAAATTTCTTCCTTATATCTAGTCTAAATCTACCCCCCTTTAGTTTAAAGCCATTCCCCCTTGTCCTGTCGCAACAGGCCCTGCTAAAATGTTTGCTGCCATCTTTTATATAAGCCCCCTTTAAGTACTGATAGGCTGCAATAAGGTCTCCCTGGAACCTTCTTTTCTCCAGGCTGAACAACCCCAACTCTCTCAACCTTTGTTCATGGGAGAGGTGTTCCAGCCCTCTGAATTCATATTTCCCTTCACGCAAATACTAGTGTATATGGAGTATAGTTTATTTGCTGAATAAACTCATACAATACCTACTAGATGAAGCATGTTATTACAAGAAGATAACATTGAATATTTTTGCTAAATGTTTAAAAAAAAAAATCTTAATCATACTTTTGGTAATTGTGTAGAAGGTTTCTTTAGGTGAAAGGAACTTTAGGTGGGTTAGTGGTTTCTTTTTTGATGTTGTTTAGTTGCCTACAACTACTGTAAAGTCTATCAGGGCTAGTTTTCATTTAATTTGAGGAGCCTTTAAATTTATGCTCATAAACTCTTCTTAGCAAGTCAGCTCTCTTTCTCCTCACCCTGGTAAAAATACTCTTTATACAGTATTAGGTGTATATAGCCGTAGCTCCTAACACTTCAGATTGATTAAAACATGAAGCAGAATCCTTGAAACAGGAAAAATACGATGATAGTAACTTGTGTTCCTTTTAGATTTAAGCTCAGTTAAGAGACTCAAGCTTGTGAGTGCATGTACTTCAGCACCTTTCATTTTGTTAAAGTTGTGCACTCACTACTGTAAAAATTGGCCAGAATGGAGAGATGGAAGCAATGCAGCAAATCATTTGAACACGAATAGTAGTTTTTGCAAATTGTTTTGCAAATTTAGGCTTGGTTTTAAATTGAGGCTCCTGTGCTTTATTAATACAATGTTTTTACTTGTTTCCCTGCTAAATCCTTTTTACAAATGAGTTAGTGAATTTGTATAAACCAGAAAGATGGACACGTTGCTCTTAGTTCACTGAAAATTTAACTAATTTCAAGTTGGTTTTATGTCCTTCAGTTAAAGGTTGGGTGCTTAAGAAAGTTAGTTGATATTTTTATTAACAAAAATGAAAAATTTCCCGGTTTGTATGCTAAAGGGTAATCAACTACATTTTCAATTTTTCTGTGCTCATATTTTCAGATTACAACTGATGGGAAACCCAAGATAATTGATATAATTGATACGACAGGCAGTGGTGATGTAACTACATGTACCATTGTAGAACCTAAAGATGGGGAAATTGCTGGTCTTTCTGGAAGAACTTTAAAGGTGAGTATTTGGTGGTACAGAGGCACCACTGGGCATCTTTTTCTTTCTTTCTTGTTTAACAACAAATTTAGCACCTATTTTGATTTCTGCAGAACTTACTTCCTTTTAACCAGATCTGATCCAAAACTACTACTGCATTTGTTCATTGTCATACAGATTGCTTGACATTTCTTTTACTTTTCATGTGTCTTTATATTGAATATTCTCTATAGCTGAATGGGGGAGTGTACAGAGTTTTGTTGCAGGCTTGATAATCATTTAATTACTCTCTGTTCAAATCAGTATCTGATATAGTTTTGGAAGTTGGCAGTTGGCTGAAGAAAACATGCTAACATGCTTTAAAAATATCAGACATGGTTCTGTCTTTAAAAGTGCTAGTATTTTCCACATTTGTATAGACTACAAGAGGAATCGCATTAAGCTCGTGTGGTAAATAGTTGTAGAGACTGAAAAATCTGTGAGGACTTAGTTGTAGGCTCACTGCATTCTCACTATGAATAGAACAGAAATGGTGTAGGCTTTTCAGAAAGGATACAATGAGATCTAGTAGAGGTCTCGGCTACATAGAACTGGTGATGTTACTGACATGTTCTTGATTGGCTGGTTAGATTGATGAGGTGATATGGGGGCATCAAATCTTTGGATTTCTCCATGCTATCAGCTTTCTTCTGAATTTTGCACAGAATGTGATTGTAAGGGTGAATCTGTTGCTCTCTTTTGCTGTTGTTACTAGGAATAGTGGATCTGATATACTGACAGTCTAAACTGCAGCAAGATATAAAATTAGACATTCAGATGTTTGTCATGACCTCTAACCATAATACCCCTTCATGCTAGGGTGCTTCTTTTCAATTATAGTGCTATTATTTCCCCAGACGTCTACCCAATAAAATCACTACTAGGGCTGGATGTTTTAAAAGTAGAGTATCAGGGCAACTGATAATTAAAGGTGTTCAATGGCAGCGTCGCATGAATTAATACTGATTTCTTTGGAACTGGATTGAAATTGCCATGTCATGTTGCTGAAGCTTAGTGCAGTAGTTACTGTCATGGGGACAGGGAATTAAATTGGAGATATCTGCAAGTCTGTTCTGCTAAGCTCTCTTACACAGTGTTGATTTTTTTTTTTTTTTTTTTTTACGCCACTAGTTAACCTATTTCTGAATATACTTTTCTGTAGATTCCAGCGAACTGGGTAAATCCTTCAGGCAAATATCACATTGGCATAAAAAATGGCTATGATATCTATCCTAAAGCTCTTAAGGAGAGGATTCAGGTAAAGAATTACATTTCGCTTCTGGTGTATAATCATATTTCACTGTTCTGCTTCTTAAGTTTTTCTAGGAAACTACAGTATATGATTTGCTAACACATGTAGGCTGCTAGCCAGTGCTTGAGAGCTATTCTCTCACTGATTTTTGTTTAGTTTTGACATGATCCATTTCTTCTGTGATTTTTTCAGAACAACAGGAGGTGGCCCGGTAGGCTTCCTCAGAGTGGTCCATTGAGGCAAAAAGTCTAGAAATTACTGACACCTGTTTCTTTTTTGTGTGTAGCAATTGATGTTTATTTATAGTATTGTATTGAATTTTTTTAGCCATTGTGTCTCAAATCAGAACTTTCAAATTATTATTGTAGTCTTCATACTTTGATATAGGTATTTGTCAATATATTGAGGAACCCGGTTTTATTTTACAGAAAGAACGCAAGGAAAAGCTCTGGGATCCTGTTCACAGACTGGCTCTAGCAGAGGCCTGTAGGAAACAAGAAGAATTTGATGCTGCTCATAGCTCTCCCTCCCAGGTTTGTATAAGTCTAAATAAATTTGTAAACTTGTTGTTTGCAACAATTTGTTACTGGTTGAGAGGATTGTAATATTTTATTAGATGAGTGAAGGAATGATACTTGTGATTATTTTGGCAGATAACTTACCAGTGTGTCTTCTGATTAATTTAGAAAGTCTGTATATGGATGGTGGTTTGATTTGCTTAGTGTTGTTAACGCTCTAAACTTGTTGTCAAATATGAAAAGGGTATTACTTCAAATACTTTGTAGCATATTTTTAGTAAGTTTTATTTTTAATTTAATGTACTCTTTTTTGAGGCTGTCATCCTTGCTGTGTTCAAACTTGGAATCTTCTAAACATATCCTTTCTTTTGTAAACTAGGTACTATAAGTACCAGAAATGCCTCAGGTCACTTCTGTATCATTTAACAATGTGTAAAAGAAATGAGGGCTTTAAATGTTACAATGGCAGAAATTGGAAATAGTTATATATAATAGGCCAAAATAAATAGTGCACTGTTGAAGACCATTGAAATTCTAGATGTTTGTGAGTCCTAGTATAGTCTTACATTCTTGATGAAGTAATGGAACAAATGTATAGCATCAGAAAGGTATAGGATTACCTATCTTGTAATAATTTTAGAAATACTCTAACTGTATTTTTGTTGCCTTATTAGGTAAATAAGCTAATAAAGGAAGAACTTCAAAATCAAGTGGAACTGTTGAATTCTTTTGAGAAAAAATATAGTGATCCTGGCCCAGTATATGATTGTCTAGTATGGAATGATGGTGAGACCTGGAGGTAAATGCCTAAACTTGTCTAAAATGTCTTGTTCTACACATAAAACAGCAGCTTGCATTGAAGACTGTGTTAACTTTTCAATCTACCCTCTTCATAGAGGTCTTAAATATTATTTGCTTTAAAATAACCCTGCTGTATCACTTGAGTTTCATGACAAAGTTCCGATCCTAAACGAAGATGGGGTAGAATGAAGTCTTACTAAAGACAGCATGATATAAAGTATAAGCTTGCGGGATTTTCCTCTGAGGCAGGGTAAAATTGCTTTGAGTATCCATTGGTGATAGGGAAAAAAAAAAACAAACCCAAAACAAAACCAAAACAGACGTCTTTGCACGAACTTCAGGATGTACTATGGCACTTTTCTTGACTGATAATGTGCATCTTGCAAAACAGTGGGTAAGACTTCAAATGTTTGTGTACCAGCACTGAACAGCTAGCTTTAGTAAAATTTCTTCCTTGAAGAAATTGCCTGAGTTTCCATATGCTTGCTTTTCAAAGACAGATTTGTTTGAATTTAGTAGCGTTTGAAAATCAGTTTATTTAGAGATCTTTGTAGTTTCTGAATCTAAGTGTAAAAAAACAGGTTTAAAAATATTGACTTGAAGTAAGATACCATAAACACAGAACCAGACTTCTTGAAGTCTTTATGGTACCCTTGCTGAGGGGGGGGGGAGATAACTGAAAGTTGACAGCTGCTGGAAAATTGCCTTTTTTTTGTTTTTTGTCAACAGAGCCTGCATAGATACAAGTGAGAGTGGTGACTTAACTAGCTGTACAGTGCTGAGAACCTACAAAGAGGCTCAGGAATATGGATCTTTTGGAACATCTGAGATGTTGAATTATTCTGTGAATATATATGATGATGGAAACCTTCTTTCCATTGTGACAAGTGGAGGTAAATGAAAGTAATCTTAAGAAAATTTTGCTGCTGAGTAGGTATCGCGTGAAGCAGCAATTAGTTTTGGGTCCTGATTCTGATACTTGGGATGGCTCAAGGCAGCTGTCTTAATACAGCTTTCATTACTATGGCGATCAAGATCAATATTCAGACTTCCTGACCTAAACCTATAATGACAGCTCATTACCAAACTTGTTTGCATTTTTGTCTGAAATATTGTCAACTTTGTGTTCCTATGCATGTATACATACAATGTGTATGCTTAGGTACTCTTTAAGATGTTCCTGCGTCTTAAAGCCTAAAATAGAGAGAACCTTCTTTCAAAGTCCTTTTTTGTTTTGTTTCTTAAATATAGGGTGGTGATTGATTTTTAGCTGCTGTTCTTTGTGCTTGTATAATTTAAGAATCTTAAATAAGACATCCATCAGCAAAAGGGGTATTAATCTTTATTTTAGTTTATCCAAATTTTTTTGTGATGGTAGGTGTCACTATAGCTGTAGCTCCAACCACTCTGAATCCATATTTGTGTGTTCTTTATATAATCATGTTTTGTTTTGGAAGCATCCTTAGTGGTTAAGGTGGTATGGATGTATTTGGTTTGAAAAAAAGCTCTTAATTTCTCATGAAACTATCCCATGTCAGTAGAACTACAGAAGCAGTTCTTGTTTCTGAATCAATGGTAATTTTTTTGAGAGATTCCTTTTTATACTTCTGTGCAGTTTTATTTCTAATTTTTTTATTAATCCCCACTATCTTGAGTCATCTCAGATATAATTTTCATAACTTTGAGAAAGAAGTGTTGAGCCTTTTAAGTTACTTTTGTTAGTGGAATTAAGTTAATACTTCCTTTCTGTCCACCTGCTGCCTCCTTTCTTCCCTCAAAAAGCTGTTTTATTTTGCAGATTACTGCTGTATACTCGCTTTTTTTTTCTTACTATAATATGATATTTATTAAAGTGATTTGAACCCTGGGCTCATTTTATAGAATCACAGAATCATTTAGGTTGGAAAAGACCCTTAAGATCATCGAGTCCAACCATAAACCTAACACTGCCAAGTCCACCACTGAACCGTGTCCCTAAGTGCCACATACTTCCAGGGATGGTGGCTCAACCAGTTCCCTGGGCAGCCTGTTCCAATGCTTGACAACCCTTTCTTAGGACAAGAAGAAATTTGTCCTAATATCCAATCTAAACCTCCCCTGGGGCAACTTGAGGCCATTTCCGCTTGTCCTATCACTTGTTCCTTGGGAGAAGAGACCAACACCCACCTTGCTACAACCTCCTTTCAGGTAGTTGTAGAGCATGATAAGGTCTCCCCTCAGCCTCTTCTCCAGGCTAAACAACCCCAGTTCCCTCAGCCGCTCCTCATAAGATTTGTGCTCCAGACCCCTCACCAGCTTTGTTGCCCTTCTCTGGACACACTCCAGCACCTCAATGTCTGTCTTGTAGCGAGGGCCCCAAAACTGAACACAGTATTCGAGGTGCGGCCTCACCAGT
>NW_008825618.1:3330590-3339901 GCF_000699105.1 Pygoscelis adeliae
ATCCAGCCTGTCCAGATCCCTCTGTAGAGCCTTCATTCAAGCAGATCAACACTGCCGCCCAACTTGGTGTCGTCTGCAAACTTACTGAGGGTGCACTCGATCTCCTCGTCCAGATCATTGATAAAGATATTGAACAGAACTGGCCCCAAAACTGAGCCCTGGGGAACACCACTTGTGACTCTCTGCCAATTGGATTTATATACTTGCAGCTCAATAAGTGAAAATTAATTGAGCTGTAGTGTATTAAATTGGTATGAATGAAGTTCACTAAACATACAGTGATAAAATTTTTCATTTGCTCAGGAGCACATGGAACACACGTGGCTAGTATTGCAGCTGGATACTTTCCAGAAGAACCAGAAAGAAATGGTGTGGCTCCGGGAGCTCAGATTCTTGCGATCAAGATTGGCGATACGAGACTAAGTACAATGGAAACTGGCACTGGTCTAATAAGAGCTGTGGGTATTTCACTGAATAAACGATTAATCTCAACAGTGTGACTTAATTGTAGAACATGTGGAACACTTTCTGTTCTACTTGCTTATAGGCCGTGTT
Source organism: Pygoscelis adeliae (assembly GCF_000699105.1). Classification (NCBI taxonomy): domain Eukaryota; kingdom Metazoa; phylum Chordata; class Aves; order Sphenisciformes; family Spheniscidae; genus Pygoscelis; species Pygoscelis adeliae. Next base: position 3,331,146 of record NW_008825618.1, read on the forward strand.
TTTATGGTTCTAGAATATTTCCAACAAAAAAAAACCCCACAACCAAGCACCTCCACCCCCCCAAAAAAATCCAAAACAAACAAAAATAACCCAACAAAAAACCCCACAAAACCAACCAGAATATATTTTAAAACATGTCTTAAGACTAATGTTGCATAGAGCACTTACAGGGTCTTTCAGACTGGTAGAGTTGCAGTGTGTCTGGCTAGCTTGACACATGGGCTAAGTTACTCGTATGCTTATTTAAAATTCCTTATTCCGTGTTGTAAGTGTATTTTTTTATAGTTACTTAGATAACTATAGAATACTAAAATACTTAAATAAATCTGGAATAGAGACTAGTATCTACCCATGTGGCTGAACTTGTTTTAACTCTTCTTAACTGTTTCTTAAGAGTGAGGAAAAATATTACTCCTTTTTAGTCATGAAAGGCCCAAGACCTTTTCCATATAGTGAGTTGATGGGGAAAAAGAAAAGGAACTGAAAATAGAAAATTATATTTGTGGCACATAGAATATCTGGCTATAGCAACATGAAGATGTACAATAATGTTTTTGTGACTTTTTGGAATTTAACCAAACTGCACAGGAAAGGAGAATTTTATGTTGTTGAGGACAGGCATTTGAGACAATACTAATGATGTCTGCAGTTTTCTCTTAAGGTAATGTCTTAATTTATAGCTTGGAACATGGCAAGAATAAGACTGTTCAGGGAGTGGTTGTTTTTTTTTATTCTGTTTTTCACTGAGAAAATACCACTTAAATAACTGATTGAAGTAAATTAAATTATTTTCTTTTGTTGAGTCAAAAGAAATTTATCCCTTTTTCTTTGATCTGTAGCAGATCAGTTTAAGCAGATGTTTTTTGCCATTCCTTAAGTGACTTATTCGATGAATAGTATGTATTTTGGCTTTTATTTTTACTTTATCAGATGATAGAAGCAATAAAATACAAATGTGATCTTGTCAACTATAGCTATGGAGAGGCAACACATTGGCCAAATTCCGGGTAAGTACTACTGTGGTTAATATGAAGTATTTTACTGTCTCAGAAGTGGAATTACATTTGTTGAGCTTTGTGTAAATGAACTGTCAGTAAGAATGAATTGTCCAGGCCCAAATGATTCATATACATTAAACTGTTGCAGTTTACATTTTTAACTACCTTCCAAAGTTAAGTAAACCTATTGAAAGTGTTATTGATTTATAATGCAAAGAATATTTTCGAATAATAAAGAATTTTGTAGTTGAAACACCACATGATCTGTGGTTTTTTTTTTTAAGACTTAATATTGCTACATAACTGTTAGTCCTTTTTAAAGCTGTAAGATATTTTTTGTGGTCAGCTTCTGTACTGGAACTGCCTCTGCTAGGTGTGGGAAGCAGGCCACATAATATTCCTTGTTCTGTGACTGGTCACAGGGATTCTACTAGAGATGGAAGTTTTGCCCTGTGGGAAGAAAGCAATATTGTTGATTAAATGACTTATTTGTTTTCTCTTACATCAGGAGAATTTGTGAAGTAATTAATGAAGCAGTGTGGAAACACAACGTAATCTATGTTTCAAGTGCAGGAAATAATGGCCCTTGCCTTTCTACAGTAGGATGTCCTGGTGGAACTACATCTAGTGTAATAGGTAAATAATTTGTTTAGAAAAAAATTTTCACAGTATTCAGTTTCTGTCTTAGTAAGCTTTGTACTTGAGATCACTGGCTGATTGCTGAGGTAAATCTAAAAAAAAAAATCAAAGACTACTGGGCTACAAGATTAATTCTGAGGGAGGCACTTGCTGTATGCTTAGGTATAAAAATTTAGATTGTTATCTTCTTTCAATTCGAGACCTTACTTATGTAGAAAACAGAGGTAGGAGGTGGATGATTTGATGTCTTGATTTGATGTGGCTTTGCATAGAATTTGCAAAAGAAATCTTTGTGGTCTGACCTATTTGAAGATTCCAAGATTATTTTTTTAACTGTAACCATCTGAGCACACTGCTTCACTCAGACCATTAGTTGCTGGTAAGTGCAACTTGTAAAAAATGTAAGCAAGTTGGATTCTAATTATTCTTCTGAAAAATCTTGTAATGCATTCTGAATTGTCAGAACCACAGTTTTAAATCATCTGTCTTCATCAGATAATCTAATTTCTATTTGTAGTGCAACGAAGCTTTTTAATTTTGATATAAAATAATCCCATGACGTGACCTAGACAAGTCCTTCTAGGGGAAGAATTCTTTCAACTGCAGTACCACTTCTGTGCAAGTCTATTACTGGCACAAGAATTGTTTTTTCTGATAGGCTAGAGTATGTTTTTGATATTTCAGTGAAAGATTGATGTATAAGACTTAGCAAAATGTCTAGCATTCAGGGGTAATTTCCCTAGTCTTAATTTTTATATAAATGCTCTGATACTGCATTACTGCTTGTTAAATCTCAGAATTCTCATGCAAGGAGACTAGCATGTAGACTTGAAAGTTGGAGAGGGACTATTTCAGGACAGCTAGTAGAATTAATGCTGATTACTTTCTAAAAGTTAATCTGCAATTACTCCACCACTGGGACTGGGGGTTGGAACTGGAACTAACAAGCTCTTTTCAGATCTGCATTGGCTTTGCTCTTACAGTGCATCTATTCTGTCAATTCAGCTTACTTGTTGTATCACTTTAGAGACTGGGTGATCATTCACTCTGCATGCAAAGTAGCTTGCTTCTTGTCCTCCATCTGGAGTGAACCAGATAGGGGTTTTTGTTGTTTTTTGAGGGTAAAGCAAAATACAGTCGACCGGTTGGCTTGGTTCACACAGACAGTATGGACGTGGACCTTGCCAAGTTTGTTTGTTAGCTTGGTATGGTAGTTTTCTGCCAACTTGATAGTGCTTGTGCCATAAAGAAAATGGAGTGTACACTTTAGAATAGGTACACAATGCAACGTGCATCCTTGACATCGTGTTCTAAAAATACAACTTTCGCAGGCTTTGACATAGTCATTTACGTGCTCTGGGCACTTTGAACTGATATACAGGAAAGTAATGACTGTCTTATCACTGTGTTTGAGCTGTGTGGATGTGGCCATCTGCTCCAGGTGGTGTAGCTGTGAGCCACGTGAACATGAACCAATTCACATAGGTTGCTTTGAGGTATGGTTTGTGTAGTTTGTAAAAGTGTAAACACAAAGGGGTGCGGGAGAGAGTGGAAACATGTAAAAGTGATCGGTTGTGAAAGAAATGTAGAAGGTGAATACATTCTATTGCAGTTGAATAAAAATGAAACTTTGAAGTTTACTTAATTTTTTAATACTATATACAGTATGACCATCAGCATTGTTACTACATAGCATGCTGCTTTACACTTGCTTTGTAAAAATATCTGGATTTAATGAGATGGAAAATGTGTTTCCATTTTTAAATGTCAAGCAAAAATTCTCATAATGAATTTAAAACAAATATTTTATTTTTGCTTTTAATAAAAATTCATTGGACATCTAAAATGCTTGAATGTTTTTTTTACAGGTGTTGGTGCCTATGTATCACCTGACATGATGGTTGCTGAATATTCTTTAAGAGAAAAACTGCCAGCAAATCAATATACTTGGTCATCCAGAGGGCCTAGGTAGGTTATACTAAAAGAACAAATTCATTACTTTGTGGTTCATATTATGTAATTCAAAATCTAAAAATTGGTCATTAATAGCAGAATAGAAGTATTTCTTTCCCATGGAAAGTGCATAGGTGGCCTGCTGTTCTTGGAAGGCCTTTGTATGTCGGGTTCTAGGACTCCTGGGGCGGGGGGAAGACCACTGAACAGCCTCAGCACAACCTGTGTGTTTCAGGAAAGTGTATTTGATGAGTGCGAACCTATTCAGAGATGATAAAAGTTGTTGAAAAGTTGTTTGGAAATTCATTCTTTTTCTAAAATTTATTTTTTCCATAGCATTTATTTCATTAAGTTAGTGTGATGAAGTTAACTGTTCTGTTAGTGTTGAAGATTAAAAGAAATACTATTACTGCAGTGGTGTTACTTCTGGCTTCAGTGACTTTGCTGTGATGGCACAACTTACTCAAGGGTTTTGTCGGAGTCCAGTAGAGGTGTGAGTAGGCAGAAAAAAATGCTTTTCTATCTCACATTATAGAAAATTATCTCAAAGATCTATAAAAGAAAATTTAGAGGCAATAAAAACTTCAATTTTTATTTCATGTCTCAGAAGCATTTGATAGTAATGTGGTAGCCAAAAGAAGAAAAAAAGAATAGCATCTCTTCCTGAGTTCTTGCCTGTGTTTAGACTTTGGAATTGTTCTTGTGAGTCGTGGAGTTACTGTATACTGTCTTTTATAGTTTAGCCTACAATAACATTGGGTGAAGGAAAAAATAAAAAATGTAGCTTGAAGTTGGTTCTTGGTTTATTTGCTGGTTACATAGCAAATGCTTCCCTATTAGCATTGGTCTTTAAAGTTAGCTCTCATGGTGTTTTTATACTTACGGGCAAGTATATTGTTCCAAGAACCTTATTATGTAGAATTGTCATGTTTCATGTAGGGAAAAAAAAAATCTCTGCCTTCAGCTGAGAAAGGGAGAAAGATTTGTAATTAATATTGATATACATACATACATGCACACGTAAGTATATAAACTACATTTTGTGTGCTTTGTCATTTTGCATTCTAAAATAGTCAGAATGAGCATTGTCAGCTGAAAGGTCCAAATCTGGCCAAAGGAGGATTCCTCCTGTGTAGGGTGCAACACACAGGTGACTGGAGAGTTCCTAAAGCTTTGCTAGAGCAGGCGTGGGGCAGGGGATCAGTCTGTCTGAGTAGGCAGTAGAGGCTTTCAGGCAGAAACGCTGTGCACTGCTTGGCCAGAAGTGTCATGAAACAGAACCTGTTATTTACATAGGGCTGTCATAAAATATGTCCAAACGTTACATTGCAGTATCACACTGAGAGTACTTTGATTTGACACACATTTTAGACATATGAAGCTGTTAGTGTGGGATATAAATACGCTAAAACACCCTGCCTCTCCACAGAACTTAATACCTCAGGTACAGTGCTGTCCTTATTCAAGTGGTGCAATTTTTGTCTATCCAGAGTAAGGAAGACAGAGTATATCTGGCTCATACAGTTGAAAACTAGATGCTGCTTTAACTGTGCCATAGGTACTCACTCTGTTCTTAAATATGCTTGGGCAAGAAAGAATGGTGGCTTAGGCCCAGCTGATCTTGATCCACCTCTTGACATTCCTTTTTTTTGTCTTCTCCCCTTGCTCTCCTTGTCTCAGGTTCTGTATTGTAATTGAGTTTGACCTGGTAGTGAAGTGGCAACATGCAAAATTAGAGATCTGGATTTTGGATCTTTTCTAGTTTTCCTCTCCCTTTTACTATTTTTCTTTAAAAATAATAACTGTTAAATAGGCTATGTAGAATACTAATTTATGTATTGAAGTGTTTAATAGGTTTGTTTGCATGCATTTTCTAATTCAAATCCCAGAAGATATTCTGCTTACTAAACTGAAGCCTGGTGAAGAGTATTGAAGGAGTGAAAGTTTAGAAAACTTCCCCTGTAAAACAGGCATAGCTGATGATTGATGTGACGTTTTAAATTGCTACTTAGGGGCATGCTTTTTCTTGAGGTTAATGGATTTAGTGAAGTTATACTTGTGAATGTTCCCTAAAGATAAAATTATTTTTTTAAGTGCATGGATAACTTCAAGATAAAGTGTGCAGAAAAAAATGTTTGTTTTTAAACCATTCTGTTTTAACACTAGCACTGATGGAGCCCTTGGAGTAAGTATCAGTGCCCCAGGAGGTGCTATTGCTTCTGTTCCAAACTGGACTCTGCGAGGAACACAACTCATGAATGGCACATCCATGTCTTCTCCCAATGCATGTGGAGGCATTGCATTAGTATTGTCAGGTAATGTGCTACGATGTTAAGTATAGATGCATAGCCTAAAAGAAATTAGATACTTTTTCCTCTAAAAAAAAATGCTGTAACTTTCGAAATTTTTTGTTGTAGCCAATAATACCCTTTATTCTTAATTTCAGGCCTCAAAGCTAATGATATTCATTACACTGTTCATTCTGTCAGAAGAGCTTTAGAAAATACTGCAGTGAAAGCTGAAAACATAGAAGTATTTGCACAAGGACATGGTATTATTCAGGTACTTGCTAGCAAAAAACCCAACATAATGTAAATAACTGCCAGTGGAAAACTAAGCCACAAAAAAAGAGCAACTTCCTAGAGCAAACTCAGTTTGCTCCCATGCTACTTGATTCTCAGATCTGACTGAGGGGAAAATAAGGGAAAGTAGTGGGAGGGGAGGAGGAATGAGATGGTTCTTTCAGTTTCAGCATGCAGTTACTGTAGAATAGATGTGTTAACCAGACGCATTCTTAGACTGATCAAAAAGGTATGTGGACATAAAAGTGGGATGTGGGTTTTTATCACCCACGTATGGATTTGGATGCCTAAATTCTGTCCTAATGTCCAAAAATGTCTTTATGCTATTGTCAGAGAGAGCTGAACTTGTTTGATGCAGACAAAAGCTGGAACTGTAAGTTCTGGGCAGTGGAAATACAGATACCCACGCTGGTTCACAAAGCAGTACAGCTGCAGTTGTGCGATGACTGCTCTGGGCCTGCACTGAAAAGTCTGAGTGTTCATTTTGTCCTGTGGACTTCTAATTAGCTTGGAAATCTGTGATGTGATCCTTTGTATGATGAAGGCACAGTGAATGACAGTCTCCCAGTGTGTGAGCTTAGGTTCTTGAAGAGCTGCTGCTGGTTTTTGCCTACAGTCAGTCCCATCCTAGCCAAATAGAGGTACTGAGATTTTGCTGTCATGCTTAAACATGCTAGATATTAAATGCTTAGCCCTAAACTCACGTTCTGGGGATGCTAGAACCTAGTAGGTAATGTCCACTAAGCACATCTGTAACACTGAGTTTGATACAGAAAGCAACAATGGTGGTAGCCATATCAAATAAAAAACATTGCCACAGAAAAAATGAAATGCACCAGTCATAACTTATGATTTAGTAGTCTGTGATTAAAGCATGTGTTAAAACTCTGATCTGGGAGACCGAGGCTGTTGGATGTCCGCTTGTCTCAAAGGAGAGTGCCCTAATCTCTGCTGGTGACGGTAGCTCACTGTGAAGTAGAAGAGAATGTAACATTTTTGGAGTCAGTAGAATAGAAAGCGAGATAGAAGGGTGTCTTTTTAAAACAGAAAGGTGAGCTTGTCATCTGAGTTTACTGTGACAGCTCATTTACTTAAATCCAGGGCTGGATTTCGTGACCTGATTCTCTTATTTCATACCAATATCTAAAACTTATATGGGCATCCCATATTGCTTGTCTCTTCTGAACTGCTCAACTTCTTGGATTGTATAAAAGGTTTAAATGTTTAACTAGTGTTGCTCCACATATGAGAAAGGCACCTAAATTAGTATAGTAGGTCTGGGCTTTGAAGTCCTCTTTGTCTTTGAAGTCATCTCTGAAAACTTTGGTTATGCATCTTTTGATGGGTTTATAGCAAAGGAGATTTGTCTTTTTTTTTTTTTTTTTAATGTTCTTGACTTTCTGTGCTCTGTGTGGCTGTTGCAGACTGAAAATGTTGCCTCATTTTCTATACTGAGTATCGTGTAAGGTGCAATCAGTGTGGCTCAGGTAGCATGTGAGTTACTTCACTGTTTGTTGCTGTGCTTGCTGAGCACTTCATACTGAAGATGATACACATAAATTACTATTAAGTTGAAATTTGTTAATTTAGAATGTGTTCTTTCTAACAGGTTGATAAAGCCTATGACTACCTCATTCAGAATTCATCATTCACAAGTAACATAGGCTTTACGGTTACTGTTGGCAGCAACCGTGGAATCTACCTCAGAGATCCTGCCCAGATAGCTGCACCTTCTGATCATGGGGTTGGCATAGAACCTGTCTTTCCTGAGAATACAGGTAGGAAGGAGCTTTTGGGGGCGGGGGAGGAATAAAGTGTAATCTTTAAACAAAAAACCTATGATGGTGAGGAATGATAGGAATCTGTACCGTAAAAGGAGTAAGTACAACTCTAAATTTTATGGTAAATGAAGGCATGCAGCTAACCAACTTTTCCATTCTAACCTCAGAGTTAAAACTGCAGCACTTCCATGTTTTGGGGGAGTCTGTTGCTTCATGCTTCCTCTCACTGAAAAAAGGGATCTCTCTTTGTTCTGAAGAAATTCAAAGCAAAGTTGTGGAGCCAGGGAATAATATGGAAAAATAATCAAATATCCCTAATGTTTCATGAAATTGTAGAACTTCAGGGTTTTTGTTGTAGATAACTCCTGACAAAGAATGATTACTGTTCTAAAGATGAAAGAACTTACCCAGAAATTAGTTTCTCAATTATTTAAAGACTATAAATTCTAGATTTGGACTTTAAGTTTCCACAACCTGAGAAAAATGCTAGTTTAACAAACTAGACTTACATTCAGTATCTAATAATGGGTAAACATAAATATATCTAAAGGCAATACAGGAATTGATACAGGTTTTAGTTATTTACTAACAGGGTAAAAGTAACTTGTGCAAATCAAAATAAGGTTTGACATCTTTTCTCCATAAACCATTTTGCCCTGCTTTACTTTATTAAATACAAATTGGAACTCACTGAGGGACTGAATTAACTTGTATTCAAAAAATGATCCATGTAAGAGATTGTTACTGAGATTAATTCCTTTCCTAAAACCAGTGATCCCCGGGAAGGTTGGTATGTGACAAAG